>NC_136267.1:11332736-11867736 GCF_964187855.1 Myxine glutinosa
TGACAAGTGTCGCTCTAAGTGATTTTTCGTTTGTCTCTTTGTCTGTCTGTTTGTCCGCACAGAATAAATATGATTTTCTCTACAACGTTGGCCCGATTGACCTCTAAAACCATATAGACACTGTTACACCCTTTAGAACCCTTCTACCTCTCAGATCATTTTGATCCTCTTTGACCCTTTGGAACCCCGAAGACTCTTACTCATTTATACTCTTAAGACCTTCACACCTTTCAGACCTTTTATTACCCTGTAGACCCCTATTTGACCTTCAGGTCCTTTTTGACTTTATAACACCTTTTAGATCCCTAGACTAAATTCCGACCCTTTATACCTTAAATTACACCCTTTAGACCCCTTTGACTTTTTAAGACCCTTGAGATACTTTCGACCATTTTGACCTTTTCAGACCTTTCAACCTTTTAATCTTCAGACCATTTGACCTTTAACTTTTTAGACTTTTGACCTTTACATATTTACAACAAGATAATTAGACCTTTCATTTAGTGTATCCTTCTATTTATTTGCCACACAAAACAAGTCCAGGCGAGGGTCTGCAATCTCCGATTGCTCTTTCTTGGTGATATTTGTGGACCAATCTGCTGATTGCATTCCAATGGAAGCCAAGTTAATGCCCAGTGCCGTTGGTAGGATATGCCATCATTGATGATCCCAATAATTTGGCATATTTGGGCATCATCAAGTCTTATACATGGTGCAATAACGGAAGAGCAAGACTAAATTGTTACCTTCTCCAAACCTTGACCATGTGAAAGTGTTTTTTAAAAATAATTATTTGATGTGCTTACCATGCTCCATTTGTTGTGTGCGAAATTCCTTGGTCTAGTAATGAATGACACAAAAACTGTGCATGGAAGTTTTTTTCCTTGATATTTAAAAGAACATTTGAGTTTGATTCAATATTTGTTTTCAAACAGCACTGTTTCAGGTGTTTAACTTTTTCCCACTTGTACATTTTCTCACATTCCATGTGTTGTGTTTCCTGTTTTGCCGACTGTCAAGGATCGCCCTCGGTGGCTTTCCCTTGCATTTTGATCGGGAATCAAGGCAGGGATGGGGAATATGGTAGGCCGAGCCAGTGTGACTCACCTGCTTTTTACAAAAAAAACCCCCGTTGGATCTTCAACGTCTACCAGCAATCCATGCAATCTGTGCAGGTAGATCGATCTTCAGCTTAACATCCTTCTGAGGGATGGCAACACTGATGTCCCTACCTGCGAGACGCCATAGTGCAAGCTTTATTGTCCGGTTGGGAATCAATCTCAGACAAGGTGACTCAAAGATGAATTTGCTTCATCAGAGCTGTCCCTCACCCTCATTTTCTGAGTGATTTTCAAATAAAAAAATATGAAATTGCAATTGTGTATAAATGCTTCTCATCATTCATTGTTGATTCTTATTGATTTCATCTATTGAGCTGCTCGGTTGATAAAGCCAACCTCACCATTTGCTTGCGGACATCGGACGATGAGTGCGGTTTGTAGATGAGTGAAAGACACGGAGATGTGAAACTTGTGCAGGTCTTTGTTATGCATTCAAAAGAGGAGTATGATCGGAGCAATGACGAGGTGGATCCCATTGCCGCATCAGCGGAGTACGAGATTGAGAAGCGTGTGGAACAGATGGTTGTGTTTCCTGTGGAGCTGAACAAAGGTTTGTCGCCGTTGTTCATTTGCTTATTGGGATGCAGGTTCAGTTCTGATGTAGTTTGTTTATTGTAAATATTTTGTATTTTTAGATTTTTCGAGACAAATCTAGGTTTTGTTGAGAAAAATAACATAGGGCAGCAGGTATAGGTGCTGACAGAGGGGTAAAGGCCACTATTTCCACCAAAAGTGAAAGTTGTTTTTAGCAATCACTACCACTGCTGCCACCATGTATGTGTAGAGGCCTCTTCAGTGAATAGACAAGTCCTGTGTATGGTGAGTATTCACGTAGAAAATTGACGAGTTCCGTTTGCTGCAGGTAGGAGTATACTGGGAGCATGCCTTGCACATGCCAGCGCATTCCAACACAGCCTCACGTCATACTGCACATACATAATTACGAGCACTCCTCGTCGCATGATCCGAGCATAATTCTCATCGCATGATGTAACTGCTGTCACTCGAGAAAACATTCAACATGTTGAGTAGCAAAGTTTGTCCAGTTAATGCATTACAATACATTTCCAAAGAATTGGATCCAGCTGTTGGAAGTGTGGAAGGAGTCATTCATTGTGATTTGAAATCAAACAATCTAATGCTCATCCAAAAGGCAATCGGTGCGGCCATTGCAACAGAACTCCTGGGATACCACCAGCAGAGGGGAGATGATTTGTGGGTGTTGTGACAAGTGGTGAGACCTGATCACCACATCGTATGTCGCTTGCCAAAGTCAAAGCAAATAAACATATCATTTAGACTTCCGATCAGGCCCTTCTTTTGAACCTCAAATAGGAGGGTTTCTACACTGGACAAAATTTCACATATTTACCCAATACGGCAGTTGTTCAGCTCTGGTGGTCAATGTGGTCTTCTTCAGCTGGTCCATGAATCTATCTCCCACTGTTCATGTCTTGAATAGGCTTTCAGTACAAAATGTCCTCCTTCTCTGTGCTCCAACGTTCGTTTTTTTTGGTTCTTCTTGTTGAGCTTCGTTTTTGAGCCAGGTAGCACATCCACAGCCTCTTGGAGTTGGTCTTCTCACGAGATTAGATGTGTATGTGTGTTTGGGTGTTTCTGTATGTGTTTGTTATTCTGTCAGGCTTCCTCCTGGAGACTTCAATGTAGTCATTGGTCTTTCATTTGATAATAGTGGTGTATATATTGAACAGGATCAGATGGACAATGACAACAAGAGCAAATTTAATCTCAAACCAACAGCTGTTCGATTGACTGATCTGATGACCACTGCGTCGGAGATACGATGTAATTTATTCGGACGATAACAAGAAGGGACACGTTAATGACATGACTCTCATGACACCACAGTTCCTGCTTCTTATTCACTGTTCATAAAATACGTACGTCCATTGAGATCCCAACACCTTCAAAACAGACAATGCGAGCGGGAAATGAGATTAGTAGTAGCCATCACCTGAAAGTCTATCTTACGAAAACTAATTCCACTGAAACTGAACCACTGGCCGAACAAAGCCATTTTTTCCTTGTGCACATGTATGGACTTTCCTTCACAATGGAAAAATCACGCTGGAAGCAACAATGGTGTTGTCCTCGCCATGAAGCTCAGCCCATTGTCGGGCACTTTCTCCCAGCTCTTCTCATTGATATATCGGATCGGACAAAAATATATCGGACACCACATTGCTTACGTTCCTTTCTCCAACAATCCGAGTAGGCCAGAACGATGTGAGGAAATATAATAGTGCTGTAAGTTCATCTACCTGCCACGGATTGGTCAGTGTTACCATATCATTGAGTGATGAGGCACGAATATCAGAGTGAACGCAACTTCAGGCAAAATAAAAACCTTTTTGTCGTGGAATATCGAGTGTGGAGCTGCAGATTTGGACTTAACATATGTTGATCTCATATTCAAAATGAAATGCATTTATTCGCTTGAGGTACATAATGGAATTGAACGATAAAAAAAGACTCCACTCACGGCCAACTATACCATAGTAGGGTGGCTTAGCGTCAATTTTGTCGATTATCGTTACAGGGTGGATAAAAAAAACTTCAAAAAAAACCCACCTTTAGAGGCCATTTTTCCCCGCAAAGTGGGGGTTGGATAAAAAAAAAAAATAGGGGTTGGATAAAATGGGGGTTGGATAAAAGTGTCATTTTTGGTACAGAGCTTCCTTGTGGCCTAACTTTTGATTTTAGAAGGGGTGCCACCTGAACGGGGTCATGGATCCGGGTCAGTGGGGCCAGGGGCACTAACCCCCTCCCATGTAGCTGTAATACGGGTTTTATGCCTTTCTCACATTGTCTATTAACACCATTTTGGGTTCATAACCTTTCAATCCTGACAAATCTCACACTCTTACAATGTCTCTCCGAAAGGACCGACTGGACAACCCTCCCATCTACTTTCTCAACAATCCTCTCCAAGAAGTTCTGTCGCTCAAGCTTTTGGGTCTCACTATCTGCCATGATCTTTCTTGGGAAAACCACATTTCCAAGCTGGCCTCCAAAGCCAGTCGCCGACTGGGCATCCTCCATCGTGCGAAGTCCTTCCTTGGCACACCTGAGCTCCTCACCACATACAAGGCTTTCATCCGCAGCTCAATGGAATACTGTTCCCCCCTCTGGGCTGGTGTTCCTGCCTCACACCTAGCTCGGCTTCACGCTGTTGAGGCCAAAGCTTTCAGAATCATTGGAATCTCCTGCGATGTAGTCAACACCGAGGGCCTTTCACTCACTCACCGCAGGCAGGTTGGTGGTCTTTCTGTCTTCTACCGACTCCTATCCGGCCTTGCTCCCCCAGCTCTCTCTGTGCTCTGTCCCCCCAATATTCCTTCAGGTCGCACAAGATCTGCCTGCAACCCTCTTTTTTTTTTTTTTTTGTATACTGAATCGAGGCTCGTGAAAGAGCTAACATTTACTTCACAAACAAATCAACCAGACAAACAAACTACACAAAAAGAGGGAGCGGAAGACAAGATGGGGAGAGAAGGGGAAGCACACAACCACAACATCCGAGAGCAGGGAGATGTGTGGAAGGGAGATGGCCCGGGGGGAGGAGGCATGGGAAGGGGGGGGGGGGGGGGAGAAGTATAAAACACAAGGACACCAAGGACTTCCAGGAAGGAAGTTGGTATTTCAAAAAAGTGGAATTGGGGTGAAATTAGCGGGGGTAGAAAAGATCAAGGTTTTGGATGGGGGAAGATAAGAGATGGTGGTGAACAGCTGTTTTAAAGACCTGGAGGGTGGAGTGGGATTGAAGAGAGTGAGGGAGTTTGTTCCAGAGGTGGGAGAAAAGAGGAATGAAGGAGTGAAGGTGAGCAGAGAGTCTTGATTTTGGGAATCAACAACAAAACCAACAAAAACCAACCAACAACAACCCAACCATTTTGGGAAAAACCAAACCAACTACCGAACCATTATTGCCAAACCATTACTATTGAACCATTACTATTGAACCATTACTATTGAACCATTACCATTGAACCATTACTACCAAACCATTACCATTGAACCATTACTATTGAACCATTACTATTGAACCATTACTATTGAACCATTACCATTGAACCATTACCATTGAACCATTACTACCAAACCATTACCATTGAAGCATTACTCCCAAACCATTACCATTGAACCATTACTACCAAACCATTACTACCAAACCATTACCATTGAACCATTATTACCAAACCATTACCATTGAACCATTATTGCCAAACCATTACCATTGAACCATGACTACCAAACCATTACCATTGAACCATTACCATTGAACCATTACTACCAAACCATTACCATTGAACCATTATTACCAAACCATTACTATTGAACCATTACTACCAAACTATTACCATTGAACCATTACTACCGAACCATTACTACCAAACCATTACCATTGAACCATTACTACCAAACCATTACCATTGAACCATTACTACCAAACCATTACCATTGAACCATTACTACCAAACCATTACCATTGAACCATTACTACCAAACCATTACCATTGAACCATTACTACCGAACCATTACTACCAAACCATTACCATTGAACCATTATTACCAAACCATTACCATTGAACCATTATTGCAAATGGTTAAACTGCCAAAGTCTAGGCTCTCTGCTCACCTTCACTCTTTCATTCCTCTTTTCTCCCGCCTCTGGAACAAACTCCCCCACTCCCTTCAATCCCACTCCTCCCTCCAGGTCTTTAAAACAGCTGTTCACCACCATCTCTTATCTTCCCCCATCGAAAACCTTGATCTTTTCTACCCCCAGTAATTCACCCCAGAGTCCTTGCAGTGTTCATATGTTTTATTCCTCTCCCACCTCCCCCCAAGTCCTCCCGATGTCCCTGCTCTCAAATGTTGTGTTTGTGTCCTTCCCCCTCTTCCCCCTCTCTTTTGTGTCCTTCCCCCTCTCTCCCCATCTTGTCTGCCGCTCCCCTTGTTTTTTGTGTTTTGTGTGTCGGTTTGTCTTTTTGTGTGATTAATGTTAGCTCTTTCACGAGCCTCGATGTTGTATACAAAAAAAACCCAAAAAAAAACCTAAGTTACGCACAACATTTCATTTTAGAATGTGATGGCCCTTGTAACAGGGGCTAAAGGTCAGGTGAGGGGCCAGGGCGAGTCCCCCCCCCCCCCCCCCCCCACTTCTCAATGTCAAAAATATTGGCTTTGTTCGCAGTTATTAGAGATTTATTTCTGAGTTAACATGTGTTGTTGTTTTCGTTTTATGATGGGTGCACTTGGATGAGGTCTGTCGTTTGTTGCCCACACAAAATCAGCGACACTTTGTTGCAACATTAATTCTCCAAGTTATCTTTCTGCTTGTGTCAGGTAAAATTTCAACGTAGCATAAAATACAGACATCTGATTTTTTTTGATGTTGAGTCATCATGATGATGATGTTGAATCATTTGATGTTTGATGTTGATGCCCTTTGATGTTGAATCCATCCATTTCAATTTTGTGCTTACAGCAATTGGAGCCGCTGCATCATTTGTCAGAATGACAAGGATGAACTGTTAGTGTCCCATGAACTCCTTAGACAAAGGCGTTGATGGAGCAGATGCCTATAAATCATTTTTGTTAATTGTGGAAGCATTTCGACCCATTGGTGCTCTTCCTACTGAGCACTACTTTGGTGAAGAAACTGCTGACAGTTTTGCTTCACATGCTGCTTCTTGGCACAAGTCCTGTCATTTGAAATTCAGTAACTCGAAGATTGAAAGGGCCAGAAAAACAAAAATGAAAGATTCCAGTGATGCTGTAAGCAAGAAACCTATAAAGCACCGATCATTTGATGTTGAGAAATGCATCTTCTGTGAAAAGGGAAAAGAGGAAGATGCCCTGCATGAAGTTAGCACCCTAGAAGCAGACAACAATATCAGGGAAATGATAACCGAACTGAATGACACAAAACTCATGACTAGAATAGCTGGAGGTGATCTCATAGCACTTGAAGCAAAGTATCATCTACTGTGTCTAGTGAGCTTAAGAAACCGGTACCGTTCTCACATGAGGGCATCTCAAACGCTGGATAATGATGATGAGAAAATGAATGAAGCACGTGCATTTGCTGAACTAATAAGCTACATCAAATGCCAAGTAGACTCAGGAATATTCTTCTTCAAGTTAAGTGAAATTCATACTCTGTACGTAAATCGTCTCGTTGAATTAGGTATCGAAAAAAGCGTGAACAAGACGAGGCTGAAAGAACATTTGCTGATACTTTCCAGAAGCACAAGAACAATCTGATGGGAAAAACATAGTTCTTGTTTTCAAAGAAGGAATGAGAAAAATCTTGAAAGAAACACCTGAAAAGCGAGACATTGATGAAGATGCTGAGACAATTGGGAAAACTGCATCCATAATACGAAGGGACATTTTGAAACACGAGTGCTTCAAGTTCTCTGGTTCCTTTCCTCTATAATGTCAGGAACATTCACTTCCATCAAGCTTGAAGTATCTCATCTCTCTGATTTTGACAGGCCCTCAGTTTGGTGAGCAAGATGAGCGTGACTCTCAAGCTTGCCTCACAATTGGGCAGGAAATCGTGTTTAATACGAATAAACGACCATCGCCTGGACCATCATCGTCTTCAATGAATCCGAGACATTCCCTTGACCGCAGGCCACCGCTCCCTATCTACATTGGCATCAATGTACATGCACAGACTCGAAGCAAGAAACTGATCCAACAGCTACACCACATGGGTATCAGCATTTCGTATGACCGTGTCCTACAAATTGAAAATTGGATCGCAACTTCTGCCTCCGAGCGCTTCGAAGAAGATGGTGTAGTTGCTCCAAAATCCCTCAGGAAAGGAGTCTTTACTGTTGGGGCCTTAGATAATTTGGATCACAATCCCAGTTCAACCACTGCGATGACTTCATTTCACAGGACAGGTATCAGCTTGTTCCAGCTACCATCCAAGGACAAGCCAGGTGAAAGTAGACCACCAATCAAGATACCACCTGCTGGACAAAATAAATATTCTCTTCCTGATAGCTATGCATCTGTTCCAGCAGTGGCTTTGAAGACAAGCTCAGTGAATGTACCAAAGCGTGACACGTATTCCATTGAGAGTACTTTAAATGATGCTATGACAGAAGAAAAGCAGTGGATCAAGCGGGCCCAGTCCCTTCTTCATGAGGAGGACATTGACCATGAAGATACTATCTCATGGGCTGGTTATCACGCCTCAAAACAACCAGTTAGGGAAGACCCACCAGCTATTCGTGCACTTCTCCCTCTGTTCCATGAGAAGTCCAGCACACCAGCTATGATTAAACATGGCATGGATGTCCAGAGACAAGCGGTTGAATATCTGAATCCAGGACAAATCCCTGTCACTACATTTGACCAGCCTCTTTTTGCTTTGGCAAAGTGTGTGCAATGGAAATGGCCAGAGACCCATGGTGAGAATATGCATGTGGTTATGCTAGGAGGCTTGCACACAGAAATGGACCTCTGGAGTACTCTTGGCGATCTGCACAGGGTACTGACGATCTGCGGGCTGCAGCCCCCAGCCCCCTTCTCCCGGTTCCAGGGCCCATGCTGAAGATCTCACATGTGCTTTATTTCAAAAATAGGAAAATCTAAAATCAAAAGTTGTGACACAAGATGAGCTCTGCCAAAATGTGCCTCATAATTATCACAAGCAAAGAAAAATAATATTATGGTGTGGGGGGGGGGGGGGGGGTTGCCCACCCCAATCGCCCGACCATTTGCTCCTGTTCTCAGGAACCTCACATTCTTAAATGAAATGGAGTGCTTAAAAATGTTATGTACCAAAAAATTGTGCTCATAGACTATAAGATTGGTGTAAAACGCGTATTTCAGCAATATGGGAGGGGGGTAGTTCCCCCGGCCCCCCTGATCCGGATCCTTGACCTTGTTCAGGTGGCACCCCTTCTAAAATCAAAAGTTAGGCTAAAAGGAAGCTCTGTACCAAAAATGGCTCTTTTATCCAACCTGTAACGATATTTCCACTAAGCCACCTAACTACCAGTTGGTGATTTACTCTGATGAATATCGAAGGATTTTGAAGTAAGTTTCATAAAAGAGAAGGATTGTATAAAGTCTACTTTTGCTCGCCAGCTTGGGTACAAAAAGTGATTGACATTATTTTGGATGAAATAATGATGACATCATGGTGTCGCTGTTTGTGTGATGAGGAACAATGACCGATTGTCATTTCTGAAATGAATTCTGCACAGATGAGCATGGCTTGGGGATCAGCATAATAGGAATGGGAGTGGCAGTTGATACAGAAGACGAGAAGCTTGGGATCTTTGTGAAGTCTGTTGTGGAGGGGGGAGCAGCACACAGGGATGGGCGGTGAGTTTGTTTTGTTCCATACATTTCGACATTCTCTCCCCCTCTCCTCCCCCTCCCCTCTAATCCCCCTCTCTCTCCTCCTCCTCCCCTCTCCTCCCCCTCCCTCTAATTCTCCCCTCCCACCCCTCATTATCCATGCATTTCTATGTCCCCATTATCCATGCATCACTATCCCCCCATTATCCATGCATTGATATTCCCCCGTTAATCATGCATTATTATCCCACCTTTATCCATGCATTACTATCCCCCCATTAATCATGCATTTATATATCCCCATTATCCATGCATCACTATCCCCCCATTATCCATGCATCACTATCCCCCCATTATCCATGCATTGTTATTCCCTCGTTAATCATGCATTGCTATTCCCCTGTTAGTCATGCATTATTAATATTATCCCCACCTTTATCCATGCATCACTATCCCCCCATTATCCATGCATTGTTATTCCCTCGTTAATCATGCATTGATATTCCCCCGTTAGTCATGCATTATTATCCCACCTTTATCCATGCATCACTATCCCCCCATTATCCATGCATTGTTATTCCCTCGTTAATCATGCATTACTATCCCCCCATTATCCATGCATCACTATCCCCCCATTATCCATGCATCACGATCCCCCCATTATCCATGCATCACTATCCCCCCATTATCCATGCATCACTATCCCCCCATTATCCATGCATCACTATTCCCCCATTATCCATGCATCACTATCCCCCCATTATCCATGCATCACTATCCCCCCATTATCCATGCATCACTATTCCCCCATTATCCATGCATCACTATCCCCCCATTATCCATGCATCACTATCCCCCCATTATCCATGCATCACTATCCCCCATTATCCATGCATCACTATCCCCCCATTATCCATGCATCACTATCCCCCCTTTATCCATGCATTACTATCCCCCCAGTTAATCATGCATTTCTATACCCCGTTAATCATTCATTTCTATGCTCCCGTTAATCATTCATTTCTATGCTCCCGTTAATCATTCATTTCTATCCCCCGTTAATCATGCATTTCTATCCCCCGTTAATCATTCATTTCTATGCTCCCGTTAATCATGCATTTATATGCTCCCGTTAATCATGCATTTCTATGCTCCCGTTAATCATGCATTTCTATCCCCCGTTAATCATTCATTTCTATCCCCCGTTAATCATTCATTTCTATGCTCCCGTCAATCATGCATTTCTATCCCCCGTTAATCATTCATTTATATCCCCCGTTAATCATTCATTTCTATCTCCTGTTAATCATGCATTTCTATGCTCCCGTTAATCATGCATTTCTATCCCCCGTTAATCATTCATTTCTATCCCCCGTTAATCATGCATTTATATGCTCCCGTGAATCATTCATTTCTATGCTCCCGTTAATCATTCATTTCTATCCCCCGTTAATCATTCATTTCTATCTCCCGTTAATCATTCATTTCTATCCCCCGTTAATCATTCATTTATATCCCCCGTTAATCATTCATTTCTATCTCCCGTTAATCATGCATTTCTATGCTCCCGTTAATCATGCATTTCTATCCCCCGTTAATCATTCATTTCTATCCCCCGTCAATCATGCATTTATATGCTCCCGTCAATCATGCATTTATATGCTCCCGTTAATCATGCATTTCTATGCTCCCGTTAATCATTCATTTCTATCCCCCGTTAATCATTCATTTCTATCTCCCGTTAATCATGCATTTCTATCCCCCGTTAATCATTCATTTCTATCCCCCGTTAATCATGAATTTATATGCTCCCGTTAATCATGCATTTCTATGCTCCCGTTAATCATTCATTTCTATCCCCCGTTAATCATTCATTTCTATCTCCCGTTAATCATTCATTTCTATCCCCCGTTAATCATTCATTTCTATCCCCCGTTAATCATTCATTTCTATCTCCCGTTAATCATGCATTTATATTCCCCCTTTAATCATGCATTGATATTCCCCCGTTAATCATGCATTTATATTCCCCCGTTAATCATGCATTTATATTACCCCGTTAATCATGCATTTATATTCCCCCGTTAATCATGCATTTATATCCCCCCTTATTCACATATTTATATTCCCCCTTTATTCAAGTATTTATATTCCCCCTTTATTCAAGTATTTATATTCCCCCTTTATCCATGCATTTATATCCCAAGTTAATCATGCATTTCTATCCCCCGTTAATCATGCATTTATATCCCCCGATAATCTTGCATTTCTATCCCCCGTTAATCATGCATTTCTATTCCCCCGTTAATCATGCATTTCTATCCCCCGTTAATCATGCATTTCTATCCCCCGTTAATCATGCAATTATATCCCCCGATAATTATGCATTTCTCTCCTCCGTTAATCATGCATTTCTATCCCCCGTTAATCATGCATTTATATACCACTGTTAATCATGCATTTCTGTCCCCCTTTAATCATGCATTTATTTTCCCCCGTTAATCATGCATTTCTATCCCCCGTTAATCATGCATTTCTATTCCCCCGTTAATCATGCATTTCTATTCCCCCGTTAATCATGCATTTCTGTTCCCCCATTAATCATGCATTTCTGTTCCCCCATTAATCATGCATTTATATCCCCCGTTAATCATGCATTTCCATTCCCCCGTTAATCATGCATTTATATTCCCCCGTTAATCATGCATTTATATTCCCCCGTTAATCATGCATTTCTATTCCCACATTAATCATGCATTTATATTCCCCCGTTAATCATGCATTTATATTCCCCCGTTAATCATGCATTTATATCCCCCGTTAATCATGCATTTATATTCCGCCGTTAATCATGCATTTCTGTTCCCCCGTTAATCGTGCATTTATATTCCCCCATTAATCATGCATTTATATTCCCCCGTTAATCATGCATTTATATTCCCCCGTTAATCATGCATTTATATTCCCCCGTTAATCATGCATTTATATTCCGCCGTTAATCATGCATTTCTATTCCCCCGTTAATCGTGCATTTCTGTTCCACCGTTAATCATGCATTTATATTCCCCCGTTAATCATGCATTTATATTCCCCCGTTAATCATATATTCCCCCGTTGCTGGCAACCACAGCAACCACGAAAAAGGCCAACCCCTGCTTTGCGGGGAAAAATGGCCTCTAAAGGTGGTTATATTTTATATAATCATGCATTTATATCCCCCGTTAATCATGCATTTCTATTCCGCCATTAATCATGCATTTCTATTCCCCCGTTAATCATGCATTTTTATTCCCCCGTTAATCATGCATTTATATTCCCCCGTTAATCATGCATTTATATCCCCCGTTAATCATGCATTTCTATTCCCCCGTTAATCATGCATTTATATTCCCCCGTTAATCATGCATTCATATCCCCCGTTAATCATGCATTTATATTCCACCGTTAATCATGCATTTCTGTTCCGCCGTTAATCATGCATTTCTGTTCCCCCGTTAATCATGCATTTCTATTCCGCCGTTAATCATGCATTTCTATTCCCCCGTTAATCATGCATTTATATTCCCCCGTTAATCATGCATTTCTATTCCCCGTTAATCGTGCATTTCTATCCCCTGTTAATCATGCATTTCTATCCCCCATTAATCATTCATTTATATTCCGCCGTTAATCATGCATTTCTGTTCCCCCGTTAATCATGCATTTATATCCTCCGTTAATCATGCATTTCTGTTCCCCCGTTAATCATGCATTTATATTCCCCCGTTAATCATGCATTTATATCCCCCGTTAATCATGCATTCCTGTTCCCCCGTTAATCATGCATTTCGGTTCCCCCGTTAATCATGCATTTCTGTTCCCCCGTTAATCATGCATTTCTATTCCCCCGTTAATCATGCATTTCTATTCCCCCGTTAATCATGCATTTCTTTTCCCCCGTTAATCATGCATTTCTGTACCCCCGTTAATCATGCATTTCTATTCCCCCGTCAATCATGCATTTCTGTTCCCCCATTAATCATGCATTTCTATCCCCTGTTAATCATGCATTTCTATTCCCCCGTTAATCATGCATTTCTGTTCCCCCGTTAATCATGCATTTCTGTTCCCCCGTTAATCATGCATTTCTATCCCCCGTTAATCATGCATTTCTATCCCCCATTAATCATGCATTTATATTCCCCCGTTAATCATGCATTTCTGTCCCCCGTTAATCATGCATTTATATCCCCCGTTAATCATGCATTTCTATCCCCCGTTAATCATGCATTTCTATCCCCCATTAATCATGCATTTATATTCCCCCGTTAATCATGCATTTCTGTTCCCCCGTTAATCATGCATTTCTATCCCCCATTAATCATGCATTTATATTCCCCCATTAATCATGCATTTATATTCCCCCGTTAATCATGCATTTCTATTCCCCCGTTAATCATGCATTTATATTCCCCCGTTAATCATGCATTTCTGTTCCCCCGTTAATCATGCATTTCTATCCCCCGTTAATCATGCATTTATATTCCGTCGTTAATCATGCATTTCTGTTCCCCCGTTAATCATGCATTTCTATTCCGCCGTTAATCATGCATTTCTATCCCCCGTTAATCATGCATTTCTATCCCCCATTAATCATGCATTTATATTCCCCCGTTAATCATGCATTTCTGTCCCCCGTTAATCATGCATTTATATCCCCCGTTAATCATGCATTTCTATCCCCCGTTAATCATGCATTTCTATCCCCCATTAATCATGCATTTATATTCCCCCGTTAATCATGCATTTCTGTCCCCCGTTAATCATGCATTTCTATTCCCCCGTTAATCATGCATTTCTATCCCCCGTTAATCATGCATTTCTATCCCCCGTTAATCATGCATTTATATCCCCCGTTAATCATGCATTTCTATCCCCCGTTAATCATGCATTTCTATCCCCCATTAATCATGCATTTATATTCCCCCGTTAATCATGCATTTCTATCCCCCATTAATCATGCATTTCTATCCCCCATTAATCATGCATTTATATTCCCCCGTTAATCATGCATTTCTGTCCCCCGTTAATCATGCATTTCTATTCCCCCGTTAATCATGCATTTCTATCCCCCGTTAATCATGCATTTCTATTCCCCCGTTAATCATGCATTTCCATTCCCCCGTTAATCATGCATTTATATTCCCCCCTTATCCACATATTTCTATTCCCCCTTTATTCAAGTATTTATATTCCCCCTTTATCCATGCATTTATATCCCAAGTTAATCATGCATTTCTGTTCCCCCGTTAATCATGCATTTCTATTCCCCCCTTATCCACATATTTCTATTCCCCCTTTATTCAAGTATTTATATTCCCACTTTATCCATGCATTTATATTCCCCCTTTATCCATGCATTTATATCCCAAGTTAATCATTCATTTCTATCCCCCGTTAATCATTCATTTCTATCTCCCGTTAATCATTCATTTCTATCCCCCGTTAATCATTCATTTATATCCCCCGTTAATCATTCATTTCTATCTCCCGTTAATCATGCATTTCTATGCTCCCGTTAATCATGCATTTCTATCCCCCGTTAATCATTCATTTCTATCCCCCGTCAATCATGCATTTATATGCTCCCGTCAATCATGCATTTATATGCTCCCGTTAATCATGCATTTCTATGCTCCCGTTAATCATTCATTTCTATCCCCCGTTAATCATTCATTTCTATCTCCCGTTAATCATGCATTTCTATCCCCCGTTAATCATTCATTTCTATCCCCCGTTAATCATGAATTTATATGCTCCCGTTAATCATGCATTTCTATGCTCCCGTTAATCATTCATTTCTATCCCCCGTTAATCATTCATTTCTATCTCCCGTTAATCATTCATTTCTATCCCCCGTTAATCATTCATTTCTATCCCCCGTTAATCATTCATTTCTATCTCCCGTTAATCATGCATTTATATTCCCCCTTTAATCATGCATTGATATTCCCCCGTTAATCATGCATTTATATTCCCCCGTTAATCATGCATTTATATCCCCCCTTATTCACATATTTATATTCCCCCTTTATTCAAGTATTTATATTCCCCCTTTATTCAAGTATTTATATTCCCCCTTTATCCATGCATTTATATCCCAAGTTAATCATGCATTTCTATCCCCCGTTAATCATGCATTTATATCCCCCGATAATCTTGCATTTCTATCCCCCGTTAATCATGCATTTCTATTCCCCCGTTAATCATGCATTTCTATCCCCCGTTAATCATGCATTTCTATCCCCCGTTAATCATGCAATTATATCCCCCGATAATTATGCATTTCTCTCCTCCGTTAATCATGCATTTCTATCCCCCGTTAATCATGCATTTATATACCACTGTTAATCATGCATTTCTGTCCCCCTTTAATCATGCATTTATTTCCCCCCGTTAATCATGCATTTCTATCCCCCGTTAATCATGCATTTCTATTCCCCCGTTAATCATGCATTTCTATTCCCCCGTTAATCATGCATTTCTGTTCCCCCATTAATCATGCATTTCTGTTCCCCCATTAATCATGCATTTATATCCCCCGTTAATCATGCATTTCCATTCCCCCGTTAATCATGCATTTATATTCCCCCATTAATCATGCATTTATATTCCCCCGTTAATCATGCATTTCTATTCCCACATTAATCATGCATTTATATTCCCCCGTTAATCATGCATTTATATTCCCCCGTTAATCATGCATTTATATCCCCCGTTAATCATGCATTTATATTCCGCCGTTAATCATGCATTTCTGTTCCCCCGTTAATCGTGCATTTATATTCCCCCATTAATCATGCATTTATATTCCCCCGTTAATCATGCATTTATATTCCCCCGTTAATCATGCATTTATATTCCCCCGTTAATCATGCATTTATATTCCGCCGTTAATCATGCATTTCTATTCCCCCGTTAATCGTGCATTTCTGTTCCACCGTTAATCATGCATTTATATTCCCCCGTTAATCATGCATTTATATTCCCCCGTTAATCATATATTCCCCCGTTGCTGGCAACCACAGCAACCACGAAAAAGGCCAACCCCTGCTTTGCGGGGAAAAATGGCCTCTAAAGGTGGTTATATTTTATATAATCATGCATTTATATCCCCCGTTAATCATGCATTTCTATTCCGCCATTAATCATGCATTTCTATTCCCCCGTTAATCATGCATTTTTATTCCCCCGTTAATCATGCATTTATATTCCCCCGTTAATCATGCATTTATATCCCCCGTTAATCATGCATTTCTATTCCCCCGTTAATCATGCATTTATATTCCCCCGTTAATCATGCATTCATATCCCCCGTTAATCATGCATTTATATTCCACCGTTAATCATGCATTTCTGTTCCGCCGTTAATCATGCATTTCTGTTCCCCCGTTAATCATGCATTTCTATTCCGCCGTTAATCATGCATTTCTATTCCCCCGTTAATCATGCATTTATATTCCCCCGTTAATCATGCATTTCTATTCCCCGTTAATCGTGCATTTCTATCCCCTGTTAATCATGCATTTCTATCCCCCATTAATCATTCATTTATATTCCGCCGTTAATCATGCATTTCTGTTCCCCCGTTAATCATGCATTTATATCCTCCGTTAATCATGCATTTCTGTTCCCCCGTTAATCATGCATTTATATTCCCCCGTTAATCATGCATTTATATCCCCCGTTAATCATGCATTCCTGTTCCCCCGTTAATCATGCATTTCGGTTCCCCCGTTAATCATGCATTTCTGTTCCCCCGTTAATCATGCATTTCTATTCCCCCGTTAATCATGCATTTCTATTCCCCCGTTAATCATGCATTTCTTTTCCCCCGTTAATCATGCATTTCTGTACCCCGTTAATCATGCATTTATATCCCCCGTTAATCATGCATTTCTGTTCCCCCGTTAATCATGCATTTCTGTTCCCCCATTAATCATGCATTCCTGTTCCCCCGTTAATCATGCATTTCGGTTCCCCCGTTAATCATGCATTTCTGTTCCCCCGTTAATCATGCATTTCTATTCCCCCGTTAATCATGCATTTCTATTCCCCCGTTAATCATGCATTTCTTTTCCCCCGTTAATCATGCATTTCTGTACCCCGTTAATCATGCATTTATATCCCCCGTTAATCATGCATTTCTGTACCCCCGTTAATCATGCATTTCTATTCCCCCGTCAATCATGCATTTCTGTTCCCCCATTAATCATGCATTTCTATCCCCCGTTAATCATGCATTTCTATTCCCCCGTTAATCATGCATTTCTGTTCCCCCGTTAATCATGCATTTCTGTTCCCCCGTTAATCATGCATTTCTATCCCCCGTTAATCATGCATTTCTATCCCCCATTAATCATGCATTTATATTCCCCCGTTAATCATGCATTTCTGTCCCCCGTTAATCATGCATTTATATCCCCCGTTAATCATGCATTTCTATCCCCCGTTAATCATGCATTTCTATCCCCCATTAATCATGCATTTATATTCCCCCGTTAATCATGCATTTCTGTTCCCCCGTTAATCATGCATTTCTATCCCCCATTAATCATGCATTTATATTCCCCCATTAATCATGCATTTATATTCCCCCGTTAATCATGCATTTCTATTCCCCCGTTAATCATGCATTTATATTCCCCCGTTAATCATGCATTTCTGTTCCCCCGTTAATCATGCATTTCTATCCCCCGTTAATCATGCATTTATATTCCGTCGTTAATCATGCATTTCTGTTCCCCCGTTAATCATGCATTTCTATTCCGCCGTTAATCATGCATTTCTATCCCCCGTTAATCATGCATTTCTATCCCCCATTAATCATGCATTTATATTCCCCCGTTAATCATGCATTTCTGTCCCCCGTTAATCATGCATTTATATCCCCCGTTAATCATGCATTTCTATCCCCCGTTAATCATGCATTTCTATCCCCCATTAATCATGCATTTATATTCCCCCGTTAATCATGCATTTCTGTCCCCCGTTAATCATGCATTTCTATTCCCCCGTTAATCATGCATTTCTATCCCCCGTTAATCATGCATTTCTATCCCCCGTTAATCATGCATTTATATCCCCCGTTAATCATGCATTTCTATCCCCCGTTAATCATGCATTTCTATCCCCCATTAATCATGCATTTATATTCCCCCGTTAATCATGCATTTCTATCCCCCGTTAATCATGCATTTCTATCCCCCATTAATCATGCATTTATATTCCCCCGTTAATCATGCATTTCTGTCCCCCGTTAATCATGCATTTCTATTCCCCCGTTAATCATGCATTTCTATCCCCCGTTAATCATGCATTTCTATTCCCCCGTTAATCAAGCATTTCCATTCCCCCGTTAATCATGCATTTATATTCCCCCCTTATCCACATATTTCTATTCCCCCTTTATTCAAGTATTTATATTCCCCCCTTATCCACATATTTCTATTCCCCCTTTATTCAAGTATTTATATTCCCCCTTTATCCATGCATTTATATCCCAAGTTAATCATGCATTTCTGTTCCCCCGTTAATCATGCATTTCTATTCCCCCCTTATCCACATATTTCTATTCCCCCTTTATTCAAGTATTTATATTCCCACTTTATCCATGCATTTATATTCCCCCTTTATCCATGCATTTATATCCCAAGTTAATCATGCATTTCTATCCCCCGTTAATCATGCATTTCTATTCCAAATAATTTTTTATATTCCATCCAAATTTCCTCCGAATCCGTCCACAACTTTTTGAGATACCTTGTTCACAGACAGACAAGCAAACAGACAGACAGCCAGGGGTGAAAACATAACCTCCATCCACCTGTGGTGGTGGAGGTAATCACATCTATATCCATGTCTACCATATAAAATCGCAAGCCCCCTTTCCCCCTCCAACCCAGATAGAGTTAACCTTGAGCCAGTATAATTACCATTCTTCTCGATTTTTTTGGCCTCAACTATCCCAAAATAATGTATTAAACGTGTTTCTATGTCCATTAATTGAATCTGAATCTCTGGCACTTTCAAGCTTCTACTCCCTTGAGTGGTGGCCATCTTGGATTTGTCCCTTTGGTGGAGTTAGCCGTAACTTTTGTGAGGGATGTGGGGGCTTACTTTTCTTTTTTTCCAAATAATTTAGTGCATCAAAATCAATGATCAAACCCTCCTTTACAAAAAATGTTCACGTCAAGTCCACATACGACTTCACTATATTGATTCAACAATTTGTTCATGAAGGAGAAGATTTTGTGCAATGTCTCCAAATGAGAAGCAACACAACCTGACAAGATTCAAAAGGCAAAACAGAGTTCTTCAGGTGGGGGTCAAATGAACCGATGCATTGCATTCGAGTTATCAAATAGGAAGAGGTTAAGTTGCTTTCTTTAAGGTTAACTGATGGTCGGTGTACATTGCGTGGCAGGATCAAGGTGAACGACCAAATTGTGGAGGTCAATGGGGTTAGCCTGGTTGGAGTGACACAGTCCTTTGCTTCTGAAACATTGAGAAACAACTCTGGTAAAGTGAGGTCAGTATAACCTTTGTTGAATGGGAGAGGTTTCACTGTTTTAAAATGCCCTGATTATTCAGAAATTTGTGAATTGATCTTTAAATGTACTGTAGAACCTCGACATTCATGGGGGATACATTCCTGAAAATGCCGCGAATGTTGAATCTGCGAATGTCGGGGCATTGTTTCAATGTGAAAAAGGGGGATAGGTTTCTGGTGGTTCTTGATTCAAAAGAGCCAATTTTAAAATGTTACGAACACGAATGCACATGATTGCAGTTTCATTCAAAATGCTTACAAAAACAACAAAACAACAACAGGTACGGTTTCCAATTTTTATTTAAGTTATGGTACATACAGTATGTAGTTACTTTTGATGATGATTATTTAGAATCCAGTACACTCAATGAACTCTGAAGAGGACGCAAGTGAGAATGCTGATGAGTCATGCACCAAAATGAATGTACGAGTATATGAGAGTGCTGAAGAGGACGCAGATGAGGTCGCTGATGAGTCCTGCAGCGAAGAGGATGCAGGCCAGGGCACTGAAGGTGTTGAGGTGGAGGGGCCAGGGCAAAACATCGGTGATCGTGAGCTGCTTCGCTGAGTGCTTCAAGTTTCTGTGCAGCTCTTTGTATGGCAGAAAAACATCATCGGACCCCCTCTTGATCTGGAGTTACCGCTCGATCGCCGGGTTAGCATCTTGTAAACTATCAGCGACTGGTCTCATATCCTGCAGCTCCTCAGCCAGGAACTCTTCGGTCAGGTTGGGCCTCTCCAACTCTTCCTCCTCTTCGCTGCCATTCTTCTCCTCGGAAGCCTTAATGATGGCCTCCAAATCCTCCTCAGTCAGCTCCTCACCATGTGAGGCAATAAGCTCCTCCAATTCCTCAGGCTGCATGTCGTTGAAGCCTTCCCCTCCCACCTGCCGTGCCAATCTGGTAATTTTCTGCCTGTCTTCCGTAGTGTTGGGAAAGCCTTTGAAGTCGTCAACTGCCTGTGGTGTCGTGTGCCTGCAAGATTGTGCCTGCAAGCATTAACGGTGGAGGCTTTGACCTCGTTAAGAGAGTCATTTATGGTGCTGATACAGTGCGCGATATTTAAGTCCTTCAACATTTCCCGATGCTAAGTTCTGGGGCGAGATCAATAGCATCTATGATGTGACGGAAGGTGCGGTGGTTGTCGTATGTTTTAAAAGATGAAATCACACCTTGGTCGATTGGTTGGATCAGTCAGGTAGTGTTAGGTGGCAGGAAGATGACCTCGACTTTGGCATGGGCCACCTTCAGCACCAACTCGGGATGGCTTGGAGCGCTGTTCACCAGCAGAAGAATCTTGAAGGGGAGGTTCTTGTCTGTCAGGTACCTCTCCACTTGAGGAATAAAACAGTTGTGGAACTATTGCACAAAGATGGGAGCTGTTACTCACGCCTTGCTATTGGCCTTCCAAAATACGGGCAGCGTTTGCTTGTTTTTGCCCTTGAGAGCATGTGGGCTTACAGAACGATACAGCATCATAGGCTTTATCATGCAGTCCCCTTTGGCATTTGTGCACATGAGAAGAGACACACAGTTCTTCTCAGCCTAGATACCTGATGCTGTCCTCTCTTGCTTTGAGATGAAAGTCCTCATGGGCATTTTCTTCCAGAGCGCACTGGTTTTGTCTGTGTTGAAGAACTGCTCCAGTAGATACCCCTTTATCTTGATGAGCTACGTGAGTTTAGCATGGAATATTTGAGCTGCCTCTTGGTCCGCTGAGGCATGCTCACTTGTGAGCTTTACATTCTGGAGACCATACAGCTCAATGAAGTGCACAAACCAACTCCTGCTGGCTCGGAAGGGACTGAGGCTACTTGATCCCTGCATCACTCATACCTGCATCACTCATGTTTTCAGCCCCCCCCCCCCCCCCCCCCACACCAGCCAAACGATCAAACATTCGCTTTGCCTTTTCGTGAATCAGAGTGCCGCTTAAAGGAATGTTCCTCTGGGCATTGTCCTCTATCCACACGTCCAATGCCTTCTCCATTGCTTCGATTTGAACGTCCCTGACAAGGGTAACCACTTTGGTGCTGAGTACTGCGCTCGCCACGACACTTTCCCAAATAGCCTTCTCGTTCTTCTTTATGTAGTGCACAGTCGACTCATTCACGCCATAGTACCTGGCCACAGATGCTGCACTTGCCTCTTGATAGTCGGTCAAGCAGCTCCACTTTCTGGCTCAGGCTCATGACTTTTTCTGCCTTTTGGGAACGCACACATCTCCTGCAGTTACTCATCACTGAGGACCCATTAGTGGGGCAACTTAGCATAACAATTGTGCATTTTGTGAGGAAAGCACCAAATTTGGCACACTAGTAGACTATCCTATTATGAACAGATTTGGATATTGGGCCATCTCCAATTCAACCCCTGATGGCTGTGGCAGCCATTTTCCAAAATGACACCTTCAGCTTGTTCCGACGAATTGCATCATCAATTGGCTTGGTCCTTTCCACCAGGCATTCTCTGGTGAAAGCCTGGAACTGCTCTTGGCCAATCTTCACAGTCCTGACAGTCTCAACTGCAGAAGGACCTGCAATTTCCTTTGTGTCAAGGACAACCAGATCCATGCTCTCTTCCTCAAAGGGGTTGCCAAGCTCTTCTATGACGCTGACAAGGGCGCGGACATCCTTGGCGAAAGAGGTCTGCACACTTGGTGTCTGGTCGTGATGATGTGTGTCCTCTTGCCTCCCCCAGTGTTGATGGCCATCTTGGAACTCTTCTATGGCCCTGGCAACTTCTGGCCCGGCAATCATCCAACGCTGCAGGGCACTTGGGTTGTCAGTGAGGCCGACTGCTCCACCATCTCTTTTGATGCAGGCGTTATTCTGTTCATGCGCCGCCTGGTCGATTGGGATCGAAGAGAACACCTTCTTCGTCTTCTGTACAGTGAAGTTGCCAGCCCTGAATTCTCTGGCTACATCTGGGTGCTTCATTGGGAGTGCAACCATGTCCCTCAGGTGAACAGGGACCCACCTGGCATAGTGTGTGTGGTCTAAGGCATGGAACCATGGGACCAGTTCCGTCAGGGCTTCAAGGTACATCGTGAATGAAGCCTGCCGCAGAGAACGCACGTAGACCAGTACCAACATCTCTAGTTCCAGCACAGTTGCCCAGTACTGAAAGTTGGGAATGTCTTCTCTCTGGTGACACCAGTCTTCGAACTCAGGCAGGTCTTCTGCATCATCAGCATATGTCATACAGTGGCGTTCATACGCACGGTGTTGCAGGATGTGCAGTGCCGCTGCAGTGATTTGATAAGCTCTTCTTGTGCGGGTGACGTGGGCAGCTCGCAGGAAGGAGTCGGCCGTCCCTGGCGTTGCAATCTCAGCTTGCAAATCTGCAAAATCTGCAAATCTTGCAAAAATCAAATCTCTGAATCTGAGATGGCCCAATATCCAAATCTTTTCATAATATGATAGTCCACTAGTGTGCCAAATTTGGTGCTTTCCTCACAAAATGCACAATTGTTATGCTATATTTAGCTTAGCTGCCGGACTACATGATCAAACGATGTGCACACTTTGTTCACAAGCGTGAGGAATCACAGCAGGTCAAGGCAGTAGGATGAATGGTGTGTGCAAAAGTTCACGAGCACCACAATAAATCACAGCACATCAAGACAGTAGGATGAATGGTATGCGCAAAAGTTCACAAGTATCACGAGGAATCACAGCACATCAAGGCAGTAGGATGAATGGTATGCGCAAAAGTTCACACGCATCACGAGGAATCACAGCAGGTGAAGGCAGCGGGACGAGAAGAAGAAAGAATGAAACCCAGGACACTCTGCGTACCCGTACAGGGGTTGTGGGTAGATTGAGGATGGGTGGGTAGAGTGACCATTGTTTGTGGGTGATCACGGTGGTGGGGGGTGGTTTTTGTGCTCATACAGCTGCTTTATTTGTGACGTGTGAAGGATGCTTTTGGAAGTGTTATGTGCGTGGCTGGTGAAAGTCGTTTATGCGTGGCTGGAAGTGGTTTATGCTTGGCTGGAAGTGGTTTATGCATGGCTGGAAGTGCTTTATGCGTGGCTGGAAGTGCTTTATGCGTGGCTGGAAGTGCTTTATGCATGGCTGGAAGTGCTTTATGCGTGGCTGGAAGTGGTTTATGCGTGGCTGGAAGTGGTTTATGCGTGGCTGGAAGTGGTTTATGCGTGGCTGGAAGTGGTTTATGCGTGGCTGGAAGTGGTTTATGCATGGCTGGAAGTGGTTTATGCGTGGCTGGAAGTGGTTTATGCGTGGCTGGAAGTGGTTTATGCGTGGCTGGAAGTGGTTTATGCGTGGCTGGAAGTGGTTTATGCGTGGCTGGAAGTGGTTTATGCGTGGCTGGAAGTGGTTTATGCGTGGCTGGAAGTGGTTTATGCATGGCTGGAAGTGGTTTATGCGTGGCTGGAAGTGGTTTATGCGTGGCTGGAAGTGGTTTATGCGTGGCTGGAAGTGGTTTATGCGTGGCTGGAAGTGGTTTATGCGTGGCTGGAAGTGGTTTATGCGTGGCTGGAAGTGGTTTATGCGTGGCTGAAAGTGGTTTATGCGTGGCTGGTGAAAGTGGTTTATGCGTGGCTGGTGAAAGTGGTTTATGTGTGGCTGGTGAAAGTGGTTTACGCGTGGCTGGAAGTGGTTTACGCGTGGCTGGAAGTGGTTTACGCATGGCTGGAAGTGGTTTACGCGTGGCTGGAAGTAGTTTACGCGTGGCTGGAAGTGGTTTACGCGTGGCTGGAAGTGGTTTACGCGTGGCTGGAAGTGGTTTACGCATGGCTGGAAGTGGTTTACGCGTGGCTGGAAGTGGTTTACGCGTGGCTGGAAGTGGTTTACGCGTGGCTGGAAGTGGTTTACACGTGGCTGGAAGTGGTTTACGCGTGGCTGGAAGTGGTTTACGCGTGGCTGGAAGTGGTTTACGCGTGGCTGGAAGTGGTTTATGCATGGCTGGAAGTGGTTGATACTTTGAATGTATCTGTACTTGTTTATTTTATTTCTGAACTACAAAAGTTTTCTCAATATTTAAAATTATTTTCTTACAAATGTATGCTGAAAGTCCGGTTTAGCAACAGGTCGTATTTGCAGAATAAACTCTATCAACTGCAGACAGGCGCTTGAAAAACTGCAGACAGGTGCTTGATAAAGTGCAGGCAGGTGCTTGATAAAGTGCAGGCAGGTGCTTTAGAAAGTGCAGGCAGGTGCTTTAGAAAGTGCAGGCAGGTGCTTTTGAAAGTGCAGGCAGGTGCTTGATAAAGTGCAGGCAGGTGCTTTAAAAAGTGCAGGCGGGTGCTTTAGAAAGTGCAGGCGGGTGCTTTAGAAAGTGCAGGCGGGTGCTTTAGAAAGTGCAGGCGGGTGCTTTAGAAAGTGCAGGCAGGTGCTTTAGAAAGTGCAGGCAGGTGCTTTAGAAAGTGCAGGTAGGTGCTTTAGAAAGTGCAGGCAGGTGCTTTAGAATGCAGGCAGGTGCTTGATAAAGTGCAGGCAGGTGCTTTAGAAAGTGCAGGCAGGTGCTTGATGAAGTGCAGGCAGGTGCTTGATGAAGTGCAGGCAGGTGCTTGATAAAGCGCAGACAGGTGCTTGATGAAGCGCAGGCAGGTGCCTGATGAAGCGCGGACAGGTGCTTGATAAAGCGCGGACAGGTGCTTGATAAAGCGCAGACAGGTGCTTGATAAAGCGCAGACAGGTGCTTGATAAAGCGCAGACAGGTGCTTGATAAAGCGCAGACAGGTGCTTGATAAAGCGCAGACAGGTGCTTGATAAAGCGCAGACAGGTGCTTGATAAAGCGCAGACAGGTGCTTGATAAAGCGCAGACAGGTGCTTGATAAAGCGCAGACAGGTGCTTGATAAAGCGCAGACAGGTGCTTGATAAAGCGCAGACAGGTGCTTGATAAAGCGCAGACAGGTGCTTGATAAAGCGCAGACAGGTGCTTGATAAAGCGCAGACAGGTGCTTGATAAAGCGCAGACAGGTGCTTGATAAAGCGCAGACAGGTGCTTGATAAAGCGCAGACAGGTGCTTGATAAAGCGCAGACAGTGATAAAGCGCAGACAGGTGCTTGATAAAGCGCAGACAGGTGCTTGATAAAGCGCAGACAGGTGCTTGATAAAGCGCAGACAGGTGCTTGATAAAGCGCAGACAGGTGCTTGATAAAGCGCAGACAGGTGCTTGATAAAGCGCAGACAGGTGCTTGATAAAGCGCAGACAGGTGCTTGATAAAGCGCAGACAGGTGCTTGATAAAGCGCAGACAGGTGCTTGATAAAGCGCAGACAGGTGCTTGATAAAGCGCAGACAGGTGCTTGATAAAGCGCAGACAGGTGCTTGATAAAGCGCAGACAGGTGCTTGATAAAGCGCAGACAGGTGCTTGATAAAGCGCAGACAGGTGCTTGATAAAGCGCAGACAGGTGCTTGATAAAGCGCAGACAGGTGCTTGATAAAGCGCAGACAGGTGCTTGATAAAGCGCAGACAGGTGCTTGATAAAGCGCAGACAGGTGCTTGATAAAGCGCAGACAGGTGCTTGATAAAGCGCAGACAGGTGCTTGATAAAGCGCAGACAGGTGCTTGATAAAGCGCAGACAGGTGCTTGATAAAGCGCAGACAGGTGCTTGATAAAGCGCAGACAGGTGCTTGATAAAGCGCAGACAGGTGCTTGATAAAGCGCAGACAGGTGCTTGATAAAGCGCAGACAGGTGCTTGATAAAGCGCAGACAGGTGCTTGATAAAGCGCAGACAGGTGCTTGATAAAGCGCAGACAGGTGCTTGATAAAGCGCAGACAGGTGCTTGATAAAGCGCAGACAGGTGCTTGATAAAGCGCAGACAGGTGCTTGATAAAGCGCAGACAGGTGCTTGATAAAGCGCAGACAGGTGCTTGATAAAGCGCAGACAGGTGCTTGATAAAGCGCAGACAGGTGCTTGATAAAGCGCAGACAGGTGCTTGATAAAGCGCAGACAGGTGCTTGATAAAGCGCAGACAGGTGCTTGATAAAGCGCAGACAGGTGCTTGATAAAGCGCAGACAGGTGCTTGATAAAGCGCAGACAGGTGCTTGATAAAGCGCAGACAGGTGCTTGATAAAGCGCAGACAGGTGCTTGATAAAGCGCAGACAGGTGCTTGATAAAGCGCAGACAGGTGCTTGATAAAGCGCAGACAGGTGCTTGATAAAGCGCAGACAGGTGCTTGATAAAGCGCAGACAGGTGCTTGATAAAGCGCAGACAGGTGCTTGATAAAGCGCAGACAGGTGCTTGATAAAGCGCAGACAGGTGCTTGATAAAGCGCAGACAGGTGCTTGATAAAGCGCAGACAGGTGCTTGATAAAGCGCAGACAGGTGCTTGATAAAGCGCAGACAGGTGCTTGATAAAGCGCAGACAGGTGCTTGATAAAGTGCAGACAGGTGCTTAATCATCGTGGGAAAAGAAGGAAAGTTGATTTTTGATATATAAAGAACACTTGGCGACTTCTTGCCTGAGTGTGGGAGAGAACCGTAGGTTACCACATTGTTGTTGCTTTTGGGTGTTGTTGTTTTAAAATATTGTTTATTATTTGTTTGTTTTATTTATTTTTAGGTTTCTCTTTGGCCGTGACGAACCGGGACAGACAGACGAATTGGCTCGATTACTGCAAACGGTGCAGGGAGAGAAGAGGCAGGAAGAGTTGCTGAAGGCCCGACATTTGTCCCCGGAATCGGACGGCGAGAACCGAAGGGTAATCCTGTGTCAAGATGCACTTTACCTTTACCTTTGGTTTCATAGTAGGGAGTGATGAGAGAATAGAGTCTGGCCCTGATGGTCTTTATTTTTATATTTATGTCATTAAAAAAATTGTATTCAGAATGAATGTTCCATTCACGGTGAGGGACATGCATGTTAAATGGTAGTGAGGGGCATTCCCAAAGATGGATGTTCCATTCACGGTGAGGGACGTGCATGTTTAATGGTAGTGAGGAGCATTCCCAAAGATGGATGTTCCATTCACGGTGAGGGACGTGCATGTTTAATGGTAGTGAGGGGCATTCCCAAAGATGGATGTTCCATTCACGGTGAGGGATGTGCATGTTTAATGGTAGTGAGGGGCATTCCCAAAGATGGATGTTCCATTCACGGTGAGGGACGTGCATGTTTAATGGTAGTGAGGAGCATTCCCAAAGATGGATGTTCCATTCACGGTGAGGGGCGTGCATGTTTAATGGTAGTGAGGAGCATTCCCAAAGATGGATGTTCCATTCACGGTGAGGGGCGTGCATGTTTAATGGTAGTGAGGAGCATTCCCAAAGATGGATGTTCCATTCACGGTGAGGGACGTGCATGTTAAATGGTAGTGAGGGGCATTCCCAAAGATGGATGTTCCATTTACCGTGAGGGACGTGCATGTTTAATGGTAGTGAGGGCATTCCCAAAGATGGATGTTCCATTTACCGTGAGGGACGTGCATGTTTAATGGTGGCGAGGAGCATTCCCAAAGATGGATGTTCCATTTACCGTGAGGGACGTGCATGTTTAATGGTAGTGAGGGCATTCCCAAAGATGGATGTTCCATTTACCGTGAGGGACGTGCATGTTTAATGGTGGCGAGGAGCATTCCCAAAGATGGATGTTCCATTCACGGTGAGGGACGTGCATGTTTAATGGTGGCGAGGAGCATTCCCAAAGATGGATGTTCCATTCACGGTGAGGGGCGTGCATGTTAAATGGTAGTGAGGAGCATTCCCAAAGATGGATGTTCCATTTACCTTGAGGGACGTGCATGTTTAATGGTAGTGAGGAGCATTCACAAAGATGGATGTTCCATTCACGGTGAGGGACGTGCATGCTTAATGATAGTGAGGGGCATTCCCAAAGATGGATGTTCCATTCACGGTGAGGGGCGTGCATGTTAAATGGTAGTGAGGGGCATTCCCAAAGATGGATGTTCCATTTACCGTGAGGGACGTGCATGCTTAATGGTAGTGAGGAGCATTCCCAAAGATGGATGTTCCATTCACGGTGAGGGACGTGCATGTTTAATGGTGGCGAGGAGCATTCCCAAAGATGGATGTTCCATTCACGGTGAGGGGCGTGCATGTTTAATGGTGGCAATGAGCATTCCCAAAGATGGATGTTCCATTCACGGTGAGGGGCGTGCATGTTTAATGGTGGCGAGGAGCATTCCCAAAGATGGATGTTCCATTCACCGTGAGGGACGTGCATGTTTAATGGTGGTGAGGAGCATTCCCAAAGATGGATGTTCCATTCACGGTGAGGGACGTGCATGTTTAATGGTAGTGAGGAGCATTCCCAAAGATGGATGTTCCATTCACAGTGAGGGGCGTGCATGTTTAATGGTGGTGAGGAGCATTTCCAAAGATGGATGTTCCATTCACCGTGAGGGACGTGCATGTTTAATGGTGGCGAGGAGCATTCCCAAAGATGGATGTTCCATTCACCGTGAGGGACGTGCATGTTTAATGGTGGCGAGGAGCATTCCCAAAGATGGATGTTCCATTCACGGTGAGGGACGTGCATGTTTAATGGTGGCGAGGAGCATTCCCAAAGATGGATGTTCCATTTACCGTGAGGGACGTGCATGTTTAATGGTGGCGAGGAGCATTCCCAAAGATGGATGTTCCATTCACGGTGAGGGACGTGCATGTTTAATGGTAGTGAGGAGCATTCCCAAAGATGGATGTTCCATTCACGGTGAGGGGCGTGCATGTTTAATGGTGGCGAGGAGCATTCCCAAAGATGGATGTTCCATTCACGGTGAGGGACGTGCATGTTTAATGGTGGCGAGGAGCATTCCCAAAGATGGATGTTCCATTCACGGTGAGGGACGTGCATGTTTAATGGTGTCGAGCAGCATTCCCAAAGATGGATGTTCCATTCACCGTGAGGGACGTGCATGTTTAATGGTGGCGAGGAGCATTCCCAAAGATGGATGTTCCATTTACCGTGAGGGACGTGCATGTTTAATGGTGGCGAGGAGCATTCCCAAAGATGGATGTTCCATTCACCGTGAGGGACGTGCATGTTTAATGGTGGCGAGGAGCATTCCCAAAGATGGATGTTCCATTCACGGTGAGGGACGTGCATGTTTAATGGTGGCGAGGAGCATTCCCAAAGATGGATGTTCCATTTACCGTGAGGGACGTGCATGTTTAATGGTGGCGAGGAGCATTCCCAAAGATGGATGTTCCATTCACGGTGAGGGACGTGCATGTTTAATGGTAGTGAGGAGCATTCCCAAAGATGGATGTTCCATTCACGGTGAGGGGCGTGCATGTTTAATGGTGGCGAGGAGCATTCCCAAAGATGGATGTTCCATTCACGGTGAGGGACGTGCATGTTTAATGGTGGCGAGGAGCATTCCCAAAGATGGATGTTCCATTCACGGTGAGGGACGTGCATGTTTAATGGTGGCGAGCAGCATTCCCAAAGATGGATGTTCCATTCACGGTGAGGGACGTGCATGTTTAATGGTGGCGAGGAGCATTCCCAAAGATGGATGTTCCATTTACCGTGAGGGACGTGTATGTTTAATGGTGGCGAGGAGCATTCCCAAAGATGGATGTTCCATTCACGGTGAGGGACGTGCATGTTTAATGGTAGTGAGGAGCATTCCCAAAGATGGATGTTCCATTCACGGTAAGGGGCGTGCATGTTTAATTGTGGCGAGGAGCATTCCCAAAGATGGATGTTCCATTCACGGTGAGGGGCGTGCATGTTTAATGGTGGCGAGGAGCATTCCCAAAGATGGATGTTCCATTCACGGTGAGGGGCATGCATGTTTAATGGTGGCGAGGAGCATTCCCAAAGATGGATGTTCCATTCACGGTGAGGGGCGTGCATGTTAAATGGTAGTGAGGAGCATTCCCAAAGATGGATGTTCCATTCACGGTGAGGGGCGTGCATGTTTAATGGTGGCGAGGAGCATTCCCAAAGATGGATGTTCCATTCACGTTGAGGGGCGTGCATGTTTAATGGTAGTGAGGAGCATTCCCAAAGATGGATGTTCCATTCACCGTGAGGGACGTGCATGTTTAATGGTAGTTAGGAGCATTCCCAAAGATGGATGTTCCATTCACCGTGAGGGACGTGCATGTTTAATGGTAGTGAGGAGCATTCCCAAAGATGGATGTTCCATTCACCGTGAGGGACGTGCATGTTTAATGGTAGTGAGGAGCATTCCCAAAGATGGATGTTCCATTCACCGTGAGGGACGTGCATGTTTAATGGTGGCGAGGAGCATTCCCAAAGATGGATGTTCCATTCACGGTGAGAGGCGTGCATGTTTAATGGCAGTGAGGAGCATTCCCAAAGATGGATGTTGCATTCACCGTGAGGGGCGTAAATGTTTAATGGTAGTGAGGAGCATTCCCAAAGATGGTTATTCCATTCATGGTGAGGACCATTCCCAAAGATAGATGTTCCATTCATGGTGAGGAGCATTCCCAAAGATAGATGTTCCATTCACGGTGAGGAGCATTCCCAAAGATGGATGTTCCATTCACTGTGAGGAGCATTCCCAAAGATGGATGTTCTATTCACGGTGAGGAGCATTCCCAAAGGTAGATGTTCCATTCATGGTGAGGAGCATTCCCAAAGATAGATGTTCCATTCACGGTTTTTTTTTTTTTTTTTTTTTTTATACAAGATCGAGGCTCGTGAAAGGGCGAATGAGGAGCATTCCCAAAGATGGATGTTCCATTCACGGTGAGGAGCATTCCCAAAATTAGTCACGTGAAAAAGTAAGTACACGTGTACAAGTAAGTACACTTGAAAAAGCTCTGTCTCCCTGTGCCGCTCCGTCTCCCTGTCCCGCTCCGTCTCCCTGTCCCGCTCCGTCTCCCTGTGCCGCTCCGTCTCCCTGTGCCTCTCCGTCTCCCTGTGCCTCTCAGTCTCCCTGTCCCGCTCCGTCTCCCTGTCCCGCTCCGTCTCCCTGTCCCGCTCCGTCTCCCTGTCCCGCTCCGTCTCCCTGTCCCGCTCCGTCTCCCTGTCCCGCTCCGTCTCCCTGTCCCGCTCCGTCTCCCTGTCCCGCTCCGTCTCCCTGTCCCGCTCCGTCTCCCTGTCCCGCTCCGTCTCCCTGTCCCGCTCCGTCTCCCTGTCCCGCTCCGTCTCCCTGTCCCGCTCCGTCTCCCTGTCCCGCTCCGTCTCCCTGTCCCGCTCCGTCTCCCTGTCCCGCTCCGTCTCCCTGTCCCGCTCCGTCTCCCTGTCCCGCTCCGTCTCCCTGTCCCGCTCCGTCTCCCTGTCCCGCTCGGTCTCCCTGTCCCGCTCGGTCTCCCTGTCCCGCTCCGTCTCCGTGTCCCGCTCCGTCTCCCTGTCCCGCTCCGTCTGCCTGTCCCGCTCAGTCTGCCTGTCCCGCTCCGTCTCCCTGTCCCGCTCCGTCTCCGTGTCCCGCCAAGTCTCCGTGTCCCGCCAAGTCTCCGTGTCCCGCTCCGTCTCCCTGTCCCGCTCCGTCTCCCTGTCCCGCTCAGTCTCCCTGTCCCGTTCCTCTGGCTCTCCGTCTCCCCGTTCCTCTGGCTCTCCGTCTCCCCGTTCCTCTGGCTCTCCGTCTCCCCGTTCCTCTGGCTCTCCGTCTCCCCGTTCCTCTGGCTCTCCGTCTCCCCGTTCCTCTGGCTCTCCGTCTCCCCGTTCCTCTGGCTCTCCGTCTCCCCGTTCCTCTGGCTCTCCGTCTCCCCGTTCCTCTGGCTCTCCGTCTCCCCGTTCCTCTGGCTCTCCGTCTCCCCGTTCCTCTGGCTCTCCGTCTCCCCGTTCCTCTGGCTCTCCGTCTCCCCGTTCCTCTGGCTCTCCGTCTCCCCGTTCCTCTGGCTCTCCGTCTCCCCGTTCCTCTGGCTCTCCGTCTCCCCGTTCCTCTGGCTCTCCGTCTCCCCGTTCCTCTGGCTCTCCGTCTCCCCGTTCCTCTGGCTCTCCGTCTCCCCGTTCCTCTGGCTCTCCGTCTCCCCGTTCCTCTGGCTCTCCGTCTCCCCGTTCCTCTGGCTCTCCGTCTCCCCGTTCCTCTGGCTCTCCGTCTCCCCGTTCCTCTGGCTCTCCGTCTCCCCGTTCCTCTGGCTCTCGTCTCCCCGTTCCTCTGGCTCTCGTCTCCCCGTTCCTCTGGCTCTCCGTCTCCCCGTTCCTCTGGCTCTCCGTCTCCCCGTTCCTCCGGCTCTCCGTCTCCCCGTTCTTCCGGCTCTCCGTCTCCCCGTTCCTCTGGCTCTCCGTCTCCCCGTTCCTCTGGCTCTCCGCCTCCCCGTTCCTCCGGCTTTCCGTCTCCCCGTTCCTCCGGCTCTCCGTCTCCCCGTTCCTCCGGCTCTCCGTCTCCCCGTTCCTCTGGCTCTCCGTCTCCCCGTTCCTCTGGCTCTCCGTCTCCCCGTTCCTCTGGCTCTCCGTCTCCCCGTTCCTCCGGCTCTCCGTCTCCCCGTTCCTTCGGCTCTCCGCCTCCCCGTTCCTCTCTGTCTCAGTCCGCCTCCCTCCCCGTCTCTCACTCCCTCCCCATCTCGTCCCACCTCCTCCTCCGCCCCTCCCTCCCCACTCCTGACTCCCCGCCCTCCTATCGTCACCAATGCAACTGCTTTCTCCTCCAAAGTCAACCCCGCAAGTTTGAATTAGCCTACTTGCTTTGAACTCCTTGCCTGTCGAATCCCAAATATCTATATCAAGGATTCCCAAGGAACTTTATTTCAGGAGGAGGCCATTAGGACAAGCCATCCATGAAGCCATCCTCTCTTTTGTTTCTCCTCCTCTCTCCATAACCCATGTTTCCCCCACATTTATCCTTATTCCGCTCTTTTCCAAACTTTTCTGCCATGGAACGAATGCATCTTGAAGTCCTTCAGAGTCTGACATCACCATCGACTCACAAGAAAGTCTGATCCAAGTCAGGAGACGACGATGGTTCACGAGCGAGCGGATTTAATGACAAAGGACGGACTATAACCGAAACAGGCCCGGACAGGCCAGGCCCGGAAATGTCAAAACGAAGGTTACTGACCTTGAAATGAGATAGGAAATAATGTATAATCAGTTATGAGGTTAGTTAGCTACACAATACCGAAAATTCGGTGAAAAATGAAATGAAAAAAAAATTAAAAAAATTATAAAAATGAAAAATCGAGCTCCGTGGGGCTGGACACATGACATTGGCCGAACCAAATATCGAAACCCCTGGCAGATTCCACCAAACCCCTCGGATAAGATGTAGCTTGAACTCGATTACCCCCTAAAAAGACATCTTTTTCGGGCGTGGCTCCGCCCACAATGGGCGCAATACGCCCACTCTAGGCAGGAAACAACTAGATCATATCAACCTCCCACTCAAGTTTCATCAAGATCGGATTATATCACCGGGTAGTTATGCTGCGGACAGACAGACACACACATGACGAATATAGTGGTCACTTGATAACTCGTGAACCAATAAAAACAACCATTTTTCCCCTGTCAGTCAATCAACCTGCGGCCATCTTGTTTCCCTCCTCTGTGAGCCTTGTGCTTTAAAATGAAAATATTCAGCCCACAGGTTTGTCCATCTACTGACTCCAACGGTTCCCTACTCTCAAATAGTCGACCAGACAATAAATTAGCAAAAACAGTATCAGGTAGACACGAAGACATTGGACAGAAATAGACGATCTCGGGGTCTTTGTTGTGCTTGATATTAACATATAAATGATCAAACTTCAAACCTAAATGAACTTAGCAATGTTTTATCTACCCCAGCTCATAGCAGCTTGAAGGCAGTAGTTGTGCATTGGTGCAGTTGTGTTAGATTGGTGTGTGTGTGTGTGTGTGTGTGTGTGTGTGTGTGTGTGTGTGTGTGTGTGTGTGTGTGTGTGTGTGTGTGTGTGTGTGTGTGTGTGTGTGTGTGTGTGTGTGTGTATGTGTGTGTGTGTGTGTGTGTGTATGTATGTATGTATGTATGTGTTTTTTTGCGTGCAGCACAGAATCGCTCAGGCAAGCAGCGAAGAGGACGACGAGGGTACATCGGCCGGTGCTGGTAATGGCACGGAACGGGCATTTTGTGATTCCGGTTCCAATGAGGAAGTTTTCTCTCCATTGGATTGGGAACCAAGCCAGCTGTCCCTTCAGTACCAGGAGGTATTGACGGCTTTTGTTAAAATGATCATTTACTTTGTTGTGCAACACCAATTATTATCTGCAAAACTCAAAAATCAACAAAGAGCAGCATATAAAGAGCAAAGACAAACATTGCACATTTACACAAAATAATGTGCAAAATGATTTTTCTGGGGGCACTGGTTGAGGAATACAGCCTTGCACTGGGATGGCAGGATATCCTAAAGGTGCGAGCACTCATCTGAACCGTCTAGCCTGGGTTTGAATCGCTACCCAGCTATAAACGCACATCCTGTTGTTCACGTGCACGGTGAGTCATCAAAAGTTGAAGAAGCATACACAAACCTTCCACACACCCCTATCCTGCACCAACCCAATGCCCATTCTCCTATCTTCAACTGTGTGGACCGCAAACATCCGTGGTCTCTCTCCAGATATTGTCTCCACCAATTGGATAGGCCTGAACCATGCCCTGGCAATGGAGTTTTTTTTGTTGTTTTTTTGTTTTTTTTGTATACAAGATCGAGGCTCGTGTAAGAGCGAACATTAATCACACAGAAAGACAAACCGACACATAAAACATATAACATCGGGAGCGGTAGACAAGATGGGGAGAGAGGGGGAAGGACACAAACACAACATTTGAGAGCAGGGACCGAGAGACATGGAGACATCGAGAGATCTGAGAGAGGGCGAGGGCTTTGGGGGGGGGGGGCATGGGAAGGGGGCGGTGGGAGAGGTATAAAACATATGGACACTGCCAGGACTTCCAGGAAAGAAGTTGGAATTTCAAACAAGGTGGATCTGGGGTGAATTAGCGGGGGTAGAAAAGATCAAGGTTTTGGATGGGGGAAGATAAGAGATGGTGGTGAACAGCTGTTTTAAAGACCTGGAAGGAGGAGTGGGATTGAAGGGAGTGAGGGAGTTTGTTCCAGAGGCGGGATAAAAGAGGAATGAAAGAGTGAAGGTGAGCAGAGAGCCGAGATTTCGGCAGTTTAACCATCAGAGGGTTGCTGGCAGATCTTGTGCGACCTGTAGGAATATTTGGGGGACAGAGCACAGAGAGAGCTGGGGGTGCAAGGCCGGAGAGGAGTCGGTAGAAGACAGAAAGACCACCTACCTACCTGCCTGCGGTGAGTGAGTGAAAGGCCCTCAGAGATAGCTTCATCGCGGGAGATTCCAATAATTCTGAAAGCTTTGGTTTCAACAGCGTGAAGCCGAGCTAGGTGTGAGGCAGGAGCACCGGCCCATAGGGGAGAACAGTATTCCATTGAGCTGCGGATGAAAGCCTTGTATGTGGTGAGGAGCTCAGGTGTGCCGAGGAAGGACTTCGCACGACGGAGGGTGCCCAGTCGGCGACTGGCTTTGGAGGCCAGCTTGGAAATGTGGTTTTGCCAAGAAAGATCATGGCAGATAGTGAGACCCAAAATCTTGAGCGACAGAACTTCTTGGAGAGGATTGTTGAGAAAGTAGATGGGAGGGTTGTCCAGTCGATCTTTTCGGAGAGACATAGTAAGAGTGTGAGATTTGTCAGGATTGAAAGACATGTTCCACTTGTTTGACCAGTCTGTGATTTTGTCCAGGTCTTCAGAGAGTGAGGAGGCAGCAGACTGCCGATCTGAGGGAAGAGGAATGGAGCGGCAGAGAGTGGAGTCATCAGCAAAGAGATAGAGAGGATTTTCGAGAGAGTCAGAGAGATCATTGATGAAGACCAGAAAAAGCACGGGGCCCAGAACACTGCCTTGGGGAACTCCAGCCTGAACAGGAACAGGAAGAGGAGATGAGAGAAACCCATTCAGGGCCACACGTTGACGACGACTAGAGAGGAAGTCCGCCAGCCATGCGTGGAGATTTCCATGGATACCAAAGGAGGAGAGTTTGGTGAGCAGTGCGGGGTGCCAGACCGTGTCGAAGGCACGTGATATGTCGAGGGAGACAGCTCTAATTTCCTGTTTGGCATTGAGGACCTCCATCCATTGTTGAGACAGCAGAAGCAGCATGTCCAGAGTAGGGTGACCTGGTCTGAAACCAAATTGATGATCAGAGATCAAGCCATTGGAGAAGAGGAAAGATTTCATATCCGAAGCAATGATGGATTCCATGACTTTGCTGATAATTGGGAGAAGGCTGATTGGTCTGTAGTTGCTAGGATCTGTTTTTGCACCTTTTTTGTGCAAAGCGGTGATGTTGGCTGATTTCCAAGCAGATGGCAGTTGACCTTGAGCAAAAGAGAGGGTGAAGAGAACAGAGAGAGGGTGAGATAGAGCAGCAGAGCAGGATTTTAGGACCCGTGGGCTGATGCCGTCGGGTCCAGTTGCAGAATCAGAGTCGAGGGTTGACAGAAACTTTACCACGTTGTCAGGAGGAAAGGACACGGAGTCCAGGAGCAGCAGGGTACGACTGGGTATGGTGGGTACAGAGAGGGATGGGTTTGGGACACAAGATTTAGAGGCAAACACAGAGTTGAGGCATTCAGCTTTTTCACGTGCGGAGTCAGCTGTGTAGCCGTTTGAGGTAAGGGAGGGGATGGAGGGGGGAACAAACACCAGAAACGGATTTGACCAGACGCCACCAGGATTTGGAAGAGGGAGACAGATAAGAGAGTTCGGTCTTGAGAACGGAGAGATATTGTTTCCTGGCTCTCCTGAGGGTGGACACACACTTGTTTCGGGCTTTGTGAAAGGAAATGAGATTTCCTTCCGTTGGATTGAAATGAAACTCCAATGGAGGATGCAAAGATGAGTGATGTGTAGAGAAATCTGTGGTTCAATTAACGTGGTTTGCTCAGTTCATCATACAACACAACCTGCTTTCTTTCAGCTCCGAAGTAAACACGAGGCCACACAAGCGGAACTGGAGAAACTGAAATCTGAGGTAATTGTTTTTGGTTATCCCATTATTGATGAGGATATCTGATATTTGTACTTGTCCCATGATTGATGTTTGGATATCTGATATTTGTATTAGTCCCATGATTGATGTTAAGATATCTGATATCTGTACTTGTCCCATGATTGATGTTTGGATATCTGATATCTATACTTGTCCCATGATTGATGTAAGGATATCTGATATATATACTTGTCCCATGATTGAAGTAAGGATATCTGTTATCTGTACTTGTCCCATGATTGAAGTAACGATATCTGATATCTGTACTTGTCCCCGGTGTGTACCCCGGTTTAGAATAGGTACACCGTATCCCTGCATGTCGTTAGAGGCGACTAAAAGGGTTGGCGTCAGGAAGGGCATCCGCCCATAAAAACATTGCTTCAAAAAGGGAACCATGACAATTACAACTACATATGGGCAGGGTACAGCCCGAAGTACCCCGTGGGGGACCCCACTCCCTCGTCAAAACTCAAGGTGGGGAACCCGAGCGAAGCAATTTGATATTGAAGGGTGGAAATCACTCCATTTATGACGACGAAACATCTGATGCCTGACGTGGAGATCGGTTTCTGAGGTTTGGGACATGGGATGTAGGGACAATGACAGGGAGGTCAGGAGAAGTGGTGGAAGTATTGGTCAGAAGAAGAGTGGACATATGTTGTGTGCAGAAGACGAGATGGAAGGGAAGTGGTGTGAGAATGGTGAAGTGTAGGGAGGGACAGAAATACAAGTTTGTGTGGCAATGGTGCCCGGAGGGCGTGAATGGTGTTGGTGTCCTGTTTTCTGAGGGGTTTGTAGACAGTGTGGTGAGTGTGACTAGAGTGAGTGAAAGGTTGATGATGGTGAAAATGATGATTGGAAAGCTCTTGGTGAACGTCATCTCAGGATATGCTCCGCAGGTTGGTCGGAGCGATGAAGAGAAGCACAAGTTCTGGTGTGCAATAGAGAAGCTGATAGGAAAATGTGAAAGATGAGGAAGTTGTTGTGGTAGGAGCAGACCAAAATGGACATGTGGGAAAGAGTATGGACTGTTTTGAGGAAGTTCATGGGGGTTACGGATATGGTGTGAGAAATGGAAAAGGTGAAAGGATTTTGGAGTTTGCTGATGGAGCTGATTTGTTGATTTGTAATACTCAGTTCCAGAAAGAGGATAATAGGCTTGTTACATACACGTCAGGTGGGTCGACGACAACCGTTGACTACCTGATGATGCTTCGGCGAGATAGGGGGCACCTCCGGGACACAAAGATGATCCCGGGGGAGGAGGCTGTTTCACAGCACCACTTGGTTGTCTGCGACATAAGGGTGAAAGGTGTGAGGAGAGCTCGGCGGGTGAAGTGCCAACTGAGAATGAAGGTGTAGAGGTTGAAAGAGGTGACAGTAAGGGAGGCATTAAAAGAGAGGCTGAGTATGGTAGAGGATGATGTGGTTGAGCTTGAAAGTGGTTGGAAGTCAATGAAAGATAGTCTGTTGGGAGCCGTTGGTAAGGTATGTGGATGGACAAAAGGACCACCGAGGCACTCGGAAACATGGTGGTGGGATGATGAAGTTGGAAAGAGGATTGACGAGTAGAGGAAGAAGTTCAAGGAGTGGCAGAAGGCGAAGGTTACGGGAGCAGAAAAGGCAGAGCATGAAAGTTATAAGGCAGCCAAGAAGGCTGCAAAGAAAGAGTAGCAAAGGTGCCGGAGGTATGTCGGAAAATGTTCGGAGAACGCTTGGATTCCGTAGAGGGTCAGAGAGCTGTATTCAGGATTGCAAAGCAGATAGCGAAAGAGAGGTGTGATGTGATGGGGGTGAGTTGCTTGAAGGATGAAGTGGGACAAATTGTTATGGGCCCAGATGGAATTGAAGGAAGATGGAAGAGATATATGGAAATGCTGTTGAATGCAGAGAATGAATGGGATGGCAACATCGAGAGTAACCCAGTTTTAGGACCGGCAGAGAAGATAACTGAGAAGGAAGTTGAGGAAGCGATAAAAGCAATGAAGAGTGAAAAAGTGGGATGGCCGAAGGGAGTTGTGGGAGATATGTTGAAGGCAGCAGGAAGTTGGGGTGTGAAGAGAACAACAGAGATCTGTAATCTGGTGGTGAAAGAAGGCCGCATTCCAGTGGATTGGGAACTGAGTACCCTCTTCCCTCAATACAAGGTGAAAGGTGACCCTCTGGACTGTGGCTCGTATCGAGCGATAAAGTTATTGGAGCATGGAATGAAGGTATTGGAAAGGGTGTTGGAAAGGAGGATAAGGAAGAAAGTGAAGATCGACAAAATGCAGTTTGGATTTATGTCAGGAAGAGGAATGGCAGATGCGCTTTTTATTGTAAGGCAGTTGCAGGAGAAGTACATGGATAAGAGGAAGAAGTTGTTTCTTGGGTTTGTTGATATTGAGAAAGCATTCAATGGGGTTCCACATGAAGTAGTGACATGGGCATTGAGGAAGTTAGGAGTGGAGGAATGGTTGATCAGAGTAGTGATGGCAATGTACGAGAGAGCGCGCACAGCTGTAAGGACGAAGGACGGGAACAGTCGTGAGTTTGAGGTGAAGGTGGGAGTGCATCAGGGGTCGGTACTAATTTCACTACTATTTGTAGCTGTGATGGAGGTGCTGGCTCGGAACATATGGGAGGGTTTACCGTGGGAGTTGTTGTGTGCATATGATCTGGTGTTGATTGCAGAATGTATGGATGGACTGAAGGAGAAGATGAACAAGTGGAAGGAATGTATGGAGACAAAAGGTTTGAAGGTGAATATCGGAAAGATGAAGGTGATGGCAAGTGTTAAAGCATGTGGTGAGGTGGAAAGAACTGGGAAGTGGCCCTGTGCTGTGTGCAGGAAGGGTGTCGGAGTGAACTCCATTCAATGTACAATGTGCGCTGAGTGGGTTCATCAAAAATGTAGTGCTTTGAGAGGGTCATTAACAAGTGTGGCAGCTACATTCAAGTGTACGGTGTGCACAGAGGGAGCTGCTGATGGAGGAAATGTTGAGTTGGATCTTGGAGATGGCGTGAAGCTGGAAGGTGTGAAAACATTTTGCTACCTCGGAGACATGCTGAATGGAGAAGGTGGATCAGACTCGGCAATGGTTGCTGGAGTGAGATGTGCATGGAAGAAGTTTCGGGAACTGAGTGGCGTGGTGACGAGGAGGGGAGTGTCGTTGAAGCTGAAGAGAAAGGTGTATGCTGCATGTGAGAAGTGTTATGATTTATGGCAGCGAGACATGGGTCATGAATATAGAGCAGGAACGAAGGCTGGAAAGGGTGGAAATGTGAATGGTTCGGTGGATGTGTTGCGTATTAATGAGAGAGAGGAAGACAAATGATGAATTGCGACAGATGATGGGAGTAGAGCCTGTGATTGATGCTGTGAAGAGGAACAGGTTGAGATGGTTTGGTCATGTGTTGAGGAAGGATGAAAGTGAGTGGTTGAGAAGGGTGATGGAAATGAATGTAGAAGGAAGTAGAGGACGGGGAAGACCGAGAAAGACTTGGCTAAAGATGGTGGAAGAAGAAATGCGGGCAAGGGGGTTAACAAGGAGAGATGCAGAAAATAGGGCAAAATGGAGAAGATTGTCATGGGGACCGCAAGGCTAACCCCCGCTCCAGCAGGGAAAATGGCCTTAAATTGCTGTTGTTGTTGTTGTTGTACTTGTCCCATGATTGAAGTAAGGATATCTGATATTTACCTCCGCCACCAAAGGTGGATGGAGGTTATGCACATGTGAACATTCGGAAAAGTAGGTGTGACATGCTGCTGTGTGCTGTCACAGGTGTGCACGTGTAAACATTCGGAGAAGTAGATGGGACATGCTGCTGTGTGCTGTCACAGGTGTGCGTGTCAGAACGTGAGTGGCAGGCTTGGGATGGAGAGCGATCTCTGTTGTCGGCAGCATTGTTGGAAGAGCGTTCCCTCGCTGAGGATCTACATTTTCACTATGAGGAGGCTCGAGAGGAATGTCACAAACTCAACCAGATGCTACAAGAGGCATTGGCTGTGAAAGAGGATCTGGGACATCGTTACCAACGACTCCTGACATCGCTACCACCGGAAGCACGTGGGTATGTTGTACAGCATCGGGACACCTATTCACCACAAGTCTACCGGAAGCACGTGGGTATGTTGTTCAGCATCGGGACACCTATTCACCACAAGTACACTGGAAGCATATGGGTATTGTGGAAGAATGTATACTTTTAATTCTGCATATGATTGTGAATATATGAAGTATACATTTCCTTCAGAAGAGGGAGAAAAGCATTTAATGACATCAGGTATACATGGATACTCAAATACACCAGCAGTTACAGGACAAAGTCATCCAGCTCATTATTTCTCCCCGAATCCTTGAACACAAATCATTGATATAGTCTTCAGTTGTTTATCTCCTGGGGGTGGTTGTGTGAGTTTGAAGTTGCAAGGCAGGAGGTTGGGAGGAGGGTGGAGGAGGCAAGGGGGTCCTTGTGGAGATATCAACACTGACATCACAAAGTACTGAGACAACAACATTCTCCAAGGCCCGCATTTCCCAGATATTGGTTATAAACATGCAGTTCTTCCTCTGTAATCCTCGGCCAAGCTGCATGACGCCAAAGGGAGACAGCCTTGGGATGCCCGACTTACTGCCGCATGGCATGAGAACATAATCGACTTGTTCTCACCCCAGACTTCCTGCAGCAAGTTTGGCTTTTATTAAAACTGGCTGCAAATGATTTTCAAGCTCGGTTTTACCTACAAACGATCTGGGCACAAGCTTTGATCAATAGTTAAGATTAAATTTACTCACAAGACCTCCCTTTTGTCACCTTGTGACAAACATGATAATTTCATTGAAACAATTGATCAATTTCAATCTGCTTTCATGAATAATTCCTGTTCTTTTAGTTTCGGTCCTAAGGTTAATTTATTCTCAAAATTACCTGAGGACCCCAGGCCGAATGGTCTCCACGGGTGTACCCTCTCGTAGTCCGGGCAGGTTTGAACAGGAAAAATGATCTCCAATGCAGGCCACGTGTTCAGCCCTTCATCTGGCAAAATTCCCTTATTCATAACAGCAGTATGTTCATCTTGTTCTATGTGCAGGTTGACACACCTTTCTAAATTGTGAGGGGGTGTGGAAGTCCAATGAGTCAATGCAGACCAACTTGCACATTTCTTGAAAAGTCTTCTCACCTTGGATCATGGTGGGAGTAATTTTCCCAGTTCCTCATGCTCGTATGCATTTGATGAGGCACACCATAATTTAGTGATTAGGAGAACAGTGCCAATTAATCTTAAGATAGCAGTATCCCACTCTTTTAAGCCAGCAATGTGTCTGGTGCCATCCTATTTTGCATGACACTAGACCTTCTCTTCCTCAGATGCAAAGCCTCAGCAGGGAAGCCCTTTAGTAGACTTAAGTGTGGAATGATGTATTCTGTGTCGCTACTCCCATCTTGGACAGCACAGTCCTTTTGGGGGGTCCTCAATGATAAATATGATAGATTCATATAGTACCTGTAATAGGTCGTCATATAACTATTAAAAAAGTTAGTTGGTTTAACCCTTAGATGTAAGAATTGGGCATGCATTTGAGCCTTACAAAGTGTCCCACAAGGGTTTTATTTTATTGGTGTAAATTTGGACAAAACTTGGTGGACCGGTTGGGTGTCTGACAAGGACAAACAGATTCGATTTTGGTGAAGATCTGAATATGGATTCAGATATGAGAATTATTTAAATTTTTAAAGTGATTTTTCACCATTGAGTGATATGGCCAACCAGGCAGAGGTATGCTCTCTACTGAGTGCCGTTCTAGTTGTTGTTGGTTTTGAGAGCATTCGTATGGCAGCAACATGCTCTTCCGCTAGAAGTCGAGTATTCCCTCAGAATATGTCCGAAATACTGTCGCGTGACTACCCTTGGTGAACACCTTAGGGAAGCACGGATGACCAAACGAGCTGTTACTCTGAGGTGTTCAGTTCAAATGGCAGAGAATACACCTGGGGAAGCAAGGGGGAGAGGGAAACCGGAACCTTACCTTTTCGATCCCACCAGCAGTCTCCAAACCTGAAAAAAATAACTCGAAGGAAAACGGAATTAAACTGTTCCGTTCTTGGCAGGAAAGTGCGCTCGTTTATTGGCACGAGTAGGCCTCAATCCACCCTCGTTTCACTCGGCCGCACCCCGTTGGCGCAAAGTAGGCCTCCCGCGTGAAGCGAACAGCAGGCGTGCAGCCTGCTCTTCCACACCGTGCTCATCCACCCGTCATCCGCACGGAAAACCACATTTCCCGGGCTGCGGTTGTGCCTCTGCACGACTACCAGGAAGATTTCGGGACACGGCCGGTCCGATCGCTTCCTTGAGCCCGAGAGCAAAATGCCACCGTTCGTACGAGGTTCAGGGCGAGAATGCGCAAGAGGGAATCGCGACCGTTCGCTCTCGTCTTTGGTACAACAAGGCACACGAGTGATACATGTCGGTCAGAGCGAGAAGCCAATGAGAAGAGAGAGAATTTCCGCTCACGCGTTATTTTATCATCCAGGCTCTGACGTCATCCGGGGTGCTTCGCCAATCAGCGAGTCACGTCCTACCAGTCCTTCCCGTCAATCAAAACCCCGACCAATCACTGCCCCTCTGGGCGTGGCCCTCAGCCCGCCCGCCCTGTGTGCCTCCCAGGTCGGGGTTGTCAGCGGTAGGGCTTGATGCATGACTTCCGGTTGGCTTTTCAATTAGTGAGTGCAGGCGATTGCGTGGCTTGGCTATGTGTCCATGGTGTGGTGCCAAAAATGACATGGGAAATAAATTAGAGGTAACGACATACAAGGGATAAATTACCCATAATCCCTGAGCTAATTAACATAAACCCACTTCTCGTAATGTGGACGATTGTACACTTGATCCGAACACACGGTCTACTGGATCCATACTTGTAGTACATTTAGGTGGTCCTTCTTCTTCGTGACAGTCATAGCACACTAATCTATACACTATACCTGGTCTATGGTATCCCTACCACCTACAAACGTAACAATACTTTACCTCTGTCTGACAAAACTGCAACTTTTCTTTTGACACGTTTTGTCCTTTTTGTGCTAGCGCAGTTAACAAGGTTATTGTGTCAGTCTCACACACTTCCTCTGTGGAGGAACATATCAAAAGGTCATCTACATACTGTATGAGTGGATTTTCCCAGAAATGTTACATCTTCCAAATCATCATGTAAAGCCTGTGAGAACAGAGTCGGGGACTCGGTATACCCCTGAGGCAAAGTGGTCCAAGTGTATTGTTGATGTTTGTACGTAAATGCAAATAAATATTGTGACACTGAATGGATTTGTATGGAGAAAAATGCCGAGCATAAGTCAACCACTGAATAGTATTTCATGTCATTAGGGATGCTAGATAGGACAGTGGCTGGATTTGGAACCACTGGGTACATCGATATCACACAATTATTTACTGCACACAAATCCTGTACAAACCTCCACTTGTCCTTTCCTGGCATATTAGTCACTCTTAGTTCGTACCATTATTCCCTGCTCTAATAGCAATTTCATTACTGGTTCTGTTCCCGTCCGCTTCTGGTTGCAATGGGTATTGACTTTGTATGGGAAATGGTTTGATATGATCTAACTTGATAGTCACTGGCCATGCTCCCTTAATTTGCCCCAAGTCATTCGGATGTGTAGTTCATAGTTATTTTGGTACTTTTTCCAATGCCTCCAGTGATACCCTTACCATGTCCTTTGGCGTCTGCACAACCCTTTCAAAGGTAGTTGTCAATATCGGTTTTCTCTTCCATACAAATACAACATTTCCTAGTTTCCAGAGATTATGTCCAAAATATTCACCTTCCAGTTGCCACTCTTGTCCTGGCACTTTCTTCATTATTGTTACAATTGGACTAATTTCCGTAGCAGTATGTCCTTCAGCTACCACTAGGGTCAAATGTGCAGTTATGTCAGCTGATTGCTTCCATAACCCCCTCTGTTGTTCAGACAGTTCTATCTCTGCCCCCCACCCCTTTCTCACCTATCCACACTGATTGCATTTGTATTGGGAAGGGGTTCTCCATGTGGGATGAAGTGTGTTCCTCATAAATCTTATCACTCCCTTCAGCATCAAAACATGCTGTACAATGTAACAGATCTTTCCATTTTTCAAAATCTATCCGAAACATCCTAACCCATCGTTCTACCTCTGGGGCTGGCTTTTCCAGTCTCGTGAAATCCCTCTGCAAGTCAAAATTTACCTGTGGGTCTGTTAACTTCCACCAATACACAATTGGTCCTTGAATTTGTTGCAACATACCTGTTACTACCCGTTCTACTTCCTGTGAAACCTTCAAACATACTCCATCCTTTGTACATTTTATCATACACCCCAACTGGCACAGAAATCCCATCCCAACAAATTAATTGGTGAGTCAGTGGATAACAGAAACGCATGATGTTCTGCTAAGGGCTGAAGTTCTACCTTCAATTTTTTTGTTAATGGAGTCTGCATGGGTATCCCCTATTCCTATCGCTCCTATCACTTTTACCGGTTGGGAGGATAGCCGAACATCTGATAAGTCAGAACGTCTTATAGTCGAACGAGTGGCGCCTGTGTCTACCAAAAATGAAAGTGTATGTCCATTTACCTTCAGATTCAAGGTCGGCTCATCCAAAGGTCTCGAGGTCAGCAAAGGTAGCTCTGAAGACGCCTCACTCTCAACCCGTCATTGTTGATTTTGTGGGGTTCATGATCCTCCGTGCTGTCGTCTGTCATTCTGGAACCCTCCTTGCTTAAAGGGTCCACGTCAAACTCTTTGTGGACACTCCCTCTGCCAGTGTCCAAACTGTCCACATGTGTGACACGCACCTTGTCTAATCATTCCGTTTGGCCCGTTCCTAGGCCCCCATCTTTGAGAATTTCCCGACCCGGATCTCAGCCAATGGAGTATCTTCTCTTCTAGACTTGGTTATGACAAACTTCCCTGCTAATGTCTGCTGCTCTTCTTCTGCTCCAATCGGTTCTTCTGATCATGTGCTTGTCAAAGTGGACATCTCTCTGGCCATTCTCAGAGAGCCTCCTCAGCATCCTCGAGTCTGGCATTTCACTCAGGCCGACTGGGACGGTCTTCATGCAGCCATCAATCGTCTGGATTGGTCTCCCATCTCCACTGCCTCTGACATCAATTCTTCCTGGGAATTCTTCCAAAGCAAACTGATCTCTCTCATGCACAAATTTATCCCATCTCGCCTTCAGTTGTCTCACCCTTCCTCCCGTCCATGGTACACTGAATCTTGTGGTGAGGCAGTTGCCCTGAAACAACTTGCCTTTGCCTCTTGGAAGGCTAATCCAACTGAAGGCAATCTCAGTTCCTTCCACCAAGCTCGGAACAAGTGTGTGTCTACCCTCAGGAGTGCCAGGAAGCACTATCTCTCCTCACTCAAGAATGAACTCTCAAACCCGTCTCCTTCCTCCAAATCCTGGTGGCGTCTGGTCAAATCCGTTTCTGGTGTTTGTTCCCCCTCCAACCCCTCCCTTACCTCAAATGGCCACACAGTTGACATCGCACGTGACAAAGCCGAATGCCTCAACTCTGTGTTTGCCTCAAAAATCCTTAGTCCCAAACCCATCTCTCTGTGTTCCCACCTTTCCCAGTCGAACCCAACTGCTCCTGGACTCTGTGTCCTTCTCTCCTGACAAGGTGGAGGAGTTTTTGTCAAACCTCGACTCTGATTCTGCAACTGGACCAGATGGCATCAGCCCATGGGTCCTAAAATCCTGCTCTGCCGCTCTATCTCACCCTCTCTCTGTTCTTTTCACCCTATCTTTTGCTCAAGGTCATCTGCCAGCATCCTGGAAATCAGCAAACATTACCGCTTTACACAAAAAAGGTGCAAAAACAGATCCTTGCAACTACAGACCAATCAGCCTGCTCCCAATTATCAGCAAAGTCATGGAATCCATCATTGCTTCGGATATGAAATCTTTCCTCTTCTCCAATGGCTTGATCTCTGATCATCAATTTGGTTTCAGACCAGGTCACTCTACTCTGGACATGCTGCTTCTGCTGTCTCAACAATGGATGGAGGTCCTCAATGCCAAACAGGAAATCAGAGCTGTCTCCCTTGACATATCACGTGCCTTTGATACGGTCTGGCACCCAGCTCTGCTCACCAAACTCTACTCCTATGGTATCCATGGAAATCTCCATGCATGGCTTGCGGACTTCCTCTCTGGTCGTAGTCAACGTGTGGCCCTGAATGGATTTCTCTCATCTCCCCTTCCTGTTCAGGCTGGAGTTCCCCAAGGCAGTGTGCTGGGCCCTGTGCTTTTTCTGGTCTTTATCAATGATCTCTCCGACTCTCTGGAAAATCCTCTCTATCTCTTTGCTGATGACTCCACTCTCTGCCGCTCCATCCTCTTCCCTCAGATCGGCAGTCTGCAGCCTCCTCACTCTCTGAAGACCTGGACAAAATCACAGACTGGTCACACAAGTGGAACATGTCTTTCAATCCTGACAAATCTCACACTCTTACTATGTCACACTCACACTTACAATCTCACACTCTTACTGAGGTCTCGCGAGATCTTGGAGACGGCGGCAGGGATTTTCGAAGCTCCACACGGTCTCCACGTTTTTCGAAGTTAAGTCTGTTCACAATTGTATTTTGTCGAAACTGTATTTATCTTTCGGTGTGTCAAGTTATTGTGTGCAACTTTGGTTGTTTCTCGGTGTTTATCTTTCATAAATTGATCGTCTGTTTGCCGTGTCGCGAGCAAGGCCTTTGCCGCGTCGCGAACGATTTGAAATCGAAGTTAAGTGATTGTTCCCATTTGTATTTTCGTTAAAACTGTATTTATTTATGGTGTTGTACGTATATTGTGTCCCGACGAAGATTTTTCGGTGCAAATCTTTCATACCTGTATTGAAAATCGTGTTAATTCGTGTCGTGTCTTGAGGCCTTGTACAGTGTGCACTGTACAACCTTGACCTTGAGGATTTGTTTTTCTCAGCGGTCCGTCCTTTGTGATCCAATAACTTTCGTTCTCTGTATTCCCAGTCTTTTCACCCATAGCCTTCTTCCTTGTGTAAACCTCAACTCAAAAAAAAACAAAAAAAAAAAACATTTCCTTCTCTGTTCTCATTCGTTTATTCATTCTTATTCGTTCGTTCGTTCTTCGACCACGTGTTTCTCCCCCATTTCCCCAGATAGTTTTCACTCATTAACCTTCAATGTTTACACTTTCCCCTCAAGTTATGTATTCCGTCATATTTTATAACACCTTTTTCTTCTTCTTCTTTAAAAGGCTGCTTTCGACTTGCTCACCAAATCAATTCATCCCAAAAAAAATATCCATCTCCTATAGTGCCTTTTTTCTACATTCCCTAAACTCTCCTGCACTCCATCCTCCATCCAGCGTCCTTAAACGTATTTTTAACTCGAAGGTCACAAGAAACTCATTTTGCAATAAATGTTCGTTTCCCATAAATCGTACACTTTCAAAAATCCAATCTCACCCCTCCCCTCCAAATCTTCCCCATAACCCCTCCCCTCCAAATCTTCCCCATCACCCCTCCCCTCCAAATCTTCCCCATCACCCATCCCTTTCAAATCTCCCCCCTTGCCCCCTCCCTCCTAAACTACCCCTCACCCCTCCCCGCCAAGACGCCTCCTCGCCCCTCCCCTCCTAGACTCCTGCCTCACCCCTCCCCTCCAAATCTCCCCCATATCCCATCCCTTTCAAATCCCTCCCCTTGTCCCTTCCCTCCCAAACTCCCCCCTCACCCCTCCCCTTCAAATCTCCCCACCCTCATTGCTTCTCAATTTCCCCCCTCTCACTCCCCCTCCTCAAAGCGTCCTCCCCGCTTCTTCCCCCTTCAAACTCTCACCTCCATCTCCCCCAACCTTCTACCTCGCTCTTCCCCCTCCTCAAATAACACCTCATTGTGGCTCACCCAATCACCATCAAACCTTTTGTCCGCCCCATCCTTCCCTTTCTCCGAGCAATTCTGAAATCTCTGACACACCTTCAACAGCTCTCCCTACCTCTTCCACCTCTTCCACATCTTACCCTACCCCTCCTCCCCCCTGTTCTGTATCTGATGCTCCCCCTTCCTCTTCATTAACGGTATGGACCTCAAACATCCGGGGCCTTCGTTCAAACTTAACTGATCTCTCCATACAGGTTGCTTCTGTCAAACCAGACGTGATCTGCTTAACAGAAACTTTCCTCCTTTATGATGTCTCTGATTCCATAGTATCTCTCCCGGGCTACTCCCTCCTCCGGTATGATAGACCTGAGCCTCGTCCTGGAGGCGGGGTTGCTATCTTTATCAAAAACTCTCTTCCTCACTCGCCCTGCACTGCACTCTCTCCACCTCACCCCCAGGAATACCTCTGGCTACGGCTTCCCCTTCGCTCCCACCTCTTGTTCATATGTGTGTTGTACCGTCCACCAAACAGTGATGACTCCATCTACATCTCGCTGTCTGATGATATGGACCAACTTCTATCTACTCATCCCAACTCTCTCTTCCTCATATGTGGTGATTTCAACTGTCATCATGCCAGTTGGCTGGGTGTGGGTACCTCTCTCACCAGCCATGGCTCCTCAGCAAAGGACTTCTGCGACTCACTGGGACTGACACAATCTGTCAATTTCCCGACCCGGATCTCAGTCAACGGAACATCTTCTCTTCTGGACTTGGTTATGACTAACTTCCCTGAAAATGTCTGCTGCTCTTCTTCTGCTCCGATCGGATCATCTGATCATGTCCTTGTTAAAGTGGACATCTCTCTGACCATCCTCAGGGAGCCTGCTCAGCGTCGACGAGTCTGGCATTTCACTCAGGCCAACTGGCACGGTCTTCAAGCAGCCATCAATCATCTGGACTGGTCTCCCATCTCTACCACCTCTGACATCAACTCATCCTGGGAATTCTTCCAAAGTAAATTGGTCTCTCTCATGCACAGATTTATCCCATCTCGTCTTCAGTTGTCATACCCTTCCTCCCGTCCATGGTACACGGAATCTTGTGGTGAGGCTGTTGCCCAGAAACAACTTGCCTTCGTCTCCTGGAAAGCAAATCCAACGGAAGGAAATCTCATTTCCGATCACAAAGCCCGAAACAAGTGTGTGTCCACCCTCAGGAGAGCCAGGAAACAATATCTCTCCGTTCTCAAGACCGAACTCTCTTATCTGTCTCCCTCTTCCAAATCCTGGTGGCGTCTGGTCAAATCCGTTTCTGGTGTTTGTTCCCCCTCCATCCCCTCCCTTACCTCAAACGGCTACACAGCTGACTCCGCACGTGAAAAAGCTGAATGCCTCAACTCTGTGTTTGCCTCTAAATCTTGTGTCCCAAACCCATCCCTCTCTGTACCCACCATACCCAGTCGTACCCTGCTGCTCCTGGACTCCGTGTCCTTTCCTCCTGACAAGGTGGAAAAGTTTCTGTCAACCCTCGACTCTGATTCTGCAACTGGACCCGACGGCATCAGCCCACGGGTCCTAAAATCCTGCTCTGCTGCTCTATCTCACCCTCTCTCTGTTCTCTTCACCCTCTCTTTTGCTCAAGGTCAACTGCCATCTGCTTGGAAATCAGCCAACATCACCGCTTTGCACAAAAAAGGTGCAAAAACAGATCCTAGCAACTATAGACCAATCAGCCTTCTCCCAATTATCAGCAAAGTCATGGAATCCATCATTGCTTCGGATATGAAATCTTTCCTCTTCTCCAATGGCTTGATCTCTGATCATCAATTTGGTTTCAGACCAGGTCACTCTACTCTGGACATGCTGCTTCTGCTGTCTCAACAATGGATGGAGGTCCTCAATGCCAAATAGGAAATTAGAGCTGTCTCCCTCGACATATCACGTGCCTTCGACACGGTCTGGCACCCCGCTCTGCTCACCAAACTCTCCTCCTTTGGTATCCATGGAAATCTCCATGCATGGCTGGCGGACTTCCTCTCTAGTCGTCGTCAACGTGTGGCCCTGAATGGGTTTCTCTCATCTCCTCTTCCTGTTCAGGCTGGAGTTCCCCAAGGCAGTGTTCTGGGCCCCATGCTTTTTCTGGTCTTCATCAATGATCTCTCTGACTCTCTCGAAAATCCTCTCTATCTCTTTGCTGATGACTCCACTCTCTGCCGCTCCATTCCTCTTCCCTCAGATCGGCAGTCTGCTGCCTCCTCACTCTCTGAAGACCTGGACAAAATCACAGACTGGTCAAACAAGTGGAACATGTCTTTCAATCCTGACAAATCTCACACTCTTACTATGTCTCTCCGAAAAGATCGACTGGACAACCCTCCCATCTACTTTCTCAACAATCCTCTCCAAGAAGTTCTGTCGCTCAAGATTTTGGGTCTCACTATCTGCCATGATCTTTCTTGGGAAAACCACATTTCCAAGCTGGCCTCCAAAGCCAGTCGCCGACTGGGCATCCTCCGTCGTGCGAAGTCCTTCCTCGGCACACCTGAGCTCCTCACCACATACAAGGCTTTCATCCGCAGCTCAATGGAATACTGTTCTCCCCTATGGGCCGGTGCTCCTGCCTCACACCTAGCTCGGCTTCACGCTGTTGAAACCAAAGCTTTCAGAATTATTGGAATCTCCCGCGATGAAGCTATCTCTGAGGGCCTTTCACTCACTCACCGCAGGCAGGTAGGTGGTCTTTCTGTCTTCTACCGACTCCTCTCCGGCCTTGCACCCCCAGCTCTCTCTGTGCTCTGTCCCCCAAATATTCCTACAGGTCGCACAAGATCTGCCAGCAACCCTCTGATGGTTAAACTGCCGAAATCTCGGCTCTCTGCTCACCTTCACTCTTTCATTCCTCTTTTCTCCCGCCTCTGGAACAAACTCCCTCACTCCCTTCAATCCCACTCCTCCCTCCAGGTCTTTAAAACAGCTGTTCACCACCATCTCTTATCTTCCCCCATCCAAAACCTTGATCTTTTCTACCCCTGCTAATTCACCCCAGATCCACCTTGTTTGAAATTCCAACTTCTTTCCTGGAAGTCCTGGCAGTGTCCATATGTTTTATACCTCTCCCACCCCCCCCCCCCCCCTTCCCATGCCTCCCCCCAAAGCCCTCTCCCTCCCACAGTTCTCTCGACGTCTCCATGTCTCTCGGTCCCTGCTCTCAAATGTTGTGTTTGTGTCCTTCCCCCTCTCTCCCCATCTTGTCTACCGCTCCCGATGTTATTTGTTTTATGTGTCTGTTTGTCTTTCTGTGTGATTAATGTTCGCTCTTTCACGAGCCTCGATCTTGTATACAAAAAAAAAAAAAAAAAAATCCTTTCCATTCTGTTCCTCCTTCATTTTGCAACCTACCTTCCTGTGTTTGTCTCACCTTGGTGTCAGTTAGCTTTTCTTCTTTAAATCCTTCATTTGTTCTCACTGCATTTGCATCAACATGGCACTCGTGTCCTGCTTTGACTGCTCCGTCTGTCCATAGCAATGTTGAGCAAGAGGCAATATGTCCTCAATAGGTTTAGTCTCCCAAGCCATACATGGTTTCTTCACATCGGGCTGCAATTTTGGGGTTGACCCGTTTATAAACGTGTGAACTAAGGGTACATGCATTGTTTCTCTCACCATCCCTGAGTGTCGTTCAAACACCTTTTGTCGCCTTTCTAGATGGTCCAGTGGCTCTTCTCCAATCTTTTGTTTACAATGCTGTATCTATAGCCAAAAATCCATTCAAGTTCGACCATTACAAGATTGAGCCATTTATTCGTACAAGCTGAACTAGGTGCACATGAACAGAAAATACAAATCACAATCGAAATTCTGATCTGTTCTGACTACACGTCCTTCAGCGCAGTCTTATATATACAGGATCATGACTTGGCAGGTGGGAGGGAAAAGAAACACACATAAGCCCATCCCCCATAGGTCACGTAAGCAAAACCATTCATTCCCATAGGTGGAAGGGACACCTCATCCCCCTCAGATTGCAAATTGCAATTTACAAACAGTTTATTGTGTCTTCCTGTGATGTAGATAACCTATACAGAGTTAACAATGTTTGTTCCATACCGACACAGGGTTAACAATGTTTGTTCCATACCTATGCAGTGTTAACAATGTTTGTTCCATACCTATACAGGGTTAACAATGTTTGTTCCATACCTATACAGGGTTAACAATGTTTGTTCCATACCTATACAGGGTTAACAATGTTTGTTCCATACCTATACAGGGTTAACAATGTTTGTTCCATACCTATACAGGGTTAACAATGTTTGTTCCATACCTATACAGGGTTAACAATGTTTGTTCCATACCTATACAGAGTTAACAATTTTTGTTCCATACATATGCAGTGTTAACAATGTTTGTTCCATACCACCTACTGAGTTAATCTGACCATCTGGAACAGCTACAATGAAACCGAACTTGTTTAGCCAAAGGCAAACGATCATTGCAAATGCTTTGTATTGTCTCAATGGAGATTAGATTCACCAGGTTCATTGAAAATGCTAAACAGCTTTTCAACTTCTTTACAGGGTTAGACAACCTGGCATCTATTGTATTTTATTCTTAAAACTCTACCTTGAAAAACTCCTCTTTACATCACTATCTTTCTAAAACATATTTATTTGAACTCGATAAAAACATCTAGTTATATATGTACATATATCTATATATATCTATATCTATATATATCTATATATATATATATATATATATATATATATATATATATATATATATATATATATATATATATATATATATATATATATATATATATATATATATATATGGAATTTTAATGAGAATGCCGGTAAGAGCTTGCCTACCCTCTGGTCTCTTCGTGGGCTCCCACACCATCTTTTTGAATCCATTCGTGTGGTGTCCTTGGTCTTGTGCATCAATAATGATTTGTTCTCCATCCCAGTTAAGCTGACCTCTTCTTGGCCATTCCAGTGATCCTTCTTTGTCCATCCGCAATCTGTCCAACTTGTTTTTATACTTCCCTGCTCTTTTGTCTTTCTCCTAGTTGTCACTATATATCTGGTATTTCATCTTGTATTATTATTTTGTCTTTTTTTGCAATCGTTGGGGGTGTGTTTGCTGTGTCGGTTTGGTGCGTGACATCTTCCAATTATTGCACCTGTTTTTGCACAATTACCTAGGAGACATGCTGAATGGAGAAGGTGGATCAGACTCGGAAACGGTTGCTGGAGTGAGATGTGCATGGAAGAAGTTTCGGGAACTGAGTGGTGTGCTGACGAGGAGGGGAGTGTCGTTGAAGCTGAAGGGAATGGTGTATGCTGCATGTGTGACAAGTGTTGTGATTTATGGGAGCGAGACATGGGTAACGAACGTAGTGTAGCAACAAAGGCTGGAAAGGGTGGAAATGTGAATGGTTCGGTGGATGTGCAGAGTATCGTTGAGAGAGAGGAAGACAAATGATGAATTGCGAAAGATGATGGGAATAGAGTCTGTGATGGATGCTGTGAAGAGAAACAGGTTGAAATGGTTTTGTCATGTGTTGAGGAAGGATGAAAGTGACTGTTTGAGAAGAGTGATGGAAATGAATGTAGAATGAAGTAGAGGACGGTGAAGACCGAAAGAGACTTGGCTAAAGATGGTGGAAGAAGAAATGCGGGCAAGGGGGTTAACAAGGGGAGATGCAGAAAATAGGGCAAAATGGAGAAGATTGTCATGGGGACCGCAAGGCTAACCCTCACTCTAGCAGGGAAAATGGCCTTAAAATGCCTGTTGTTGTTTTTTTTGGTTGTTTTCTATCTTGTATAGTTGTGATCTTTCCCCGAATTGTGTGACTCTCATCTCCACTATTTTGTTTGCCGGCTCTTCTTCCATTCTTCACTGGTCCTCGTGATCCTCCTCCTCCTTCCTTCCTTAATGTCCCAGGAACGAGGTGTCTGTGTGTGTGTGTTAATGGTTTAATGTTTCACTGGTCAAATTCATACATGGAAACAACCAACATATCCAATCATTGCAAATAGATTCAGTGATGGATAGGGAACAACTATTATTCAAAGATGTAGGGATGGTTTCACATGATAAATTATTTTGAACATCACTACCTTTTTGATGTACGTTTTGGTGTTCCATCCTGTTGAATTTTTAAAAAAAGTATTACTTGTATATAGTATGATAACGTGCAGACAACTGTCCTTGTTTTACAATCGTATTAATTATCTGTTTTGGTTGTTTCAACATTTTCTCAAAAAGTTGACGAAGCTCTTTCCTGTCCAAGAATCACAATCCGTTTTGTTTGCTTTTACAGACAACAGACAGATTTACTCGAAGATGATGGTGTCAAGGCTCACGAGTTTAACTATTGTGCAAAACAGCTCCAACAGCATGAATCAAAGGCAAGTCATTGTGTGTTTTCTTCTAAATCTTGTGTACCTTACCCATGACTCTCGGTACCCATCCTTCCATGTCATACCCAACTGCTCCTGGACTCTGTGTCTTTTCCACCTGAGAAGGTGGAGAAGGTTCTTTCAACCCTCGACTCTGGCTCTGCTCCTGGACCAGACGGCATCGGCTCACGTTTCCTAAAAACCTGCTCTGCTCCTCTTGCGCATCCTCTCTTTGCCATTTTCACCCTATCATTTTAATTTACAAGAAAACAAACACGACATAATAACAACAACACCGAAGCTTTTTGTGCTCCTCAAGGCGATTCACAGCAAAAGAACAGAAGAGATGAGAGGTTGTGCCTTTATAAGCATTGTATATGTAACAGCGACACACGGATTGCTTCATCAGTCATGACGTATGGTATGTTCTGAACGCCCATTGGTTGACTCAGTCACCACTATCCCTGGCTCCGATTGGCTGGAGCGGAGTTAATGGCGATAACGCACCATTAGCATCATTACCTTGGAGGGAATGGGGTTCCCCCAAAGCTGCGGACTCCACATTTGCATTTGCAGACATATCATGGACAGCGGTCGGGGAAACACTTTTAATCTTTCCATGTTGAAAGAGAATGAGAGAATGTACAAATTCGTTTTTACGATACAATGTCGGGTATGGTCCGTGAAATGGATGAAGGTTGCTTCTAACATACATAGATGTAACGTACTGCAACTTCGGCTCAATATCTTGAACATATCTGCATTGTACTGGTCTGCACAATCGGGGTTGGCATCCAAGTGCGTGCAATGGCAGAACAAGAAGAACAAGAAGAAGAAGATGAATTAATGGTCGACGGTCCTTGAACGTTCTTGCATGCTTGTACCGGTTGTGTCCTCACTCCCAAGTCCTTTCTTCAAATCTCCAGATGGACATCCGGACATGCTGTTTGATACGATCAGCAATCCTTTGGGTTCTACGGCCAACGTACCGAGCTTCACATCGGCACTTAAACTCATAGATAACTTTGCTGATTTGTGAGGTGGGCAGCACATTCTTGTTGACTGACGTGAGCAGATGGCGAGAGGTGAAGATTACTCGATGTTGCGCAGCCAGGTACGTGTTTGATAACGTACGTTTGATTTGTTCTTCAAACCTTCGTGATGATTGTCCTTTCCATGGCATCCTGATATATACCGGACATTTGTCAGGACCGATCTTGTGTTCCTTTGTAATGTTGTGAAACTTGTGCACCTATCTCTCGATTATATACTCCAGGTAACCATTGTCACCGAGTATACTCATGATTTTGTCCAATTCAACAGGTAGGGTACAAGGTGACCAAATCTTCCGAGCTCTGTTCACCAGGATGTTGATCAAGGCAATTTTGTTTCTCGTGGATCTGTAGGAATACTTCCTGAGAATCCTCACTGGGTATGCTACCCAGTGAAGGTAGGCTTCCGGTAGATGGATGTAGTGAAACCACGTGTGGATCTTTTAACTTACACGTCCAATAAAGGTAAAGTGTTTGAAGTTCCCAGCTCCATGGTGAACTTCAGTGCTGGATGGAGAGTTGAGCTGTGTCAAGAATGCATCACATGCCATCTGAGACTCAAACAAAGCAAAACTGTCATCAACATACCATACGTCATGACTGATGAACCAATGGGTGCCGCTGTTACATAGACATACTTATATATGCACAATCTTTCACTTCCTCTTTCTCTTGCTGTGATTTACCTTGAGGAGTACACCACGAAAAGCTTCGGTGTTATTCTTATTCTGTCGTGTTTGTTTTCTTGTATATTAAAGTTCTGTAGTACCAGACATCTGTTTGTCTTAAACGACGGTACTCACAGTCACAGGTCGAGCAGCTTAACAACATTGCTTGGCTAAATGGAAAGTGTCGTACAAGCAGGTTATCCGAGAGATTCCTCTGGTCTTGTCTCAGACACAAGGTTATTCCTGTCTTCATGCATACACCTGGACCTCCAACAAGGATGCAAGGAGGAAAACTGGGTGTGTTATAACACCTTGAAGATGATTAACGAGGTGCTCGTAAGAAAAACATTGGGGTAATACCCCTGGCACTCACCTGGCAGAGTAAAGAATAAATATACTGCAGTGAATAAAGGTATTTTAAACCAAATTGTTGCTAGAAGACAGGGCAGCATGTAGAATCATACGAACATAATCATAAGACTTTAAACAAACAAACATAAAATACTTATTTTGGGGGGAAACCTCCCCACTCCCACCCCATGTACCTCTTCAGACCCCAATTTTTCCAGTGCCTCGAATAAACATTGGTACATCACACATGATGAAGGTTGTGGTGAAGTTTCATCGAAATTGTGGGTGTAGCTTCTGAGAAAAAAGCAAATACCTATTTTGGGGGGCAACCCTCGCCCCCCCCCCCCCCCGTAGATCCCCAAAGAGGCAGATTTTTGTTAATGCCGTGAACAAACCTTGGTAGATCACGGGTGGTGAAGGTTGTGGTGAAGTTTCATCGAAATCGTGTGTGTAGTTTCAGAGGAAAAAGCAAATTCCTATTTTGAGGGGTCAAACCTGGATCAATTTGGCCCCGGTAAATCCCCTTCGACCCCGATTTCTTTTAATGCTGTGAACAAACTTTAGTCACAACACAACAAATAGAATTTGTGCCAAATTTCGTCGCAATCCCATCAGCGGTTTCGGAGAAGAAGTTTCAAGTGTTTACTGACTGGACGGACGGACGGACTGACGGACGACGTGCTATCGCATAAGCTCCCCTGAACTACGTTCCAGGTGAGCGAAAAACCCGATGTGGTGGTTTACCAATGTGGTGGGCTGCCATCTTGGTGAGCCCACTGCACCTCGCTGGGTTCTTAAGCCATCATTTTTTTAAATGCCTACTCAAACGTGCCTGGCCTTGGAAACACGATATCGATTATCATTACATAATTTAAGCATATTATCAAAATCTGGATTCGGATATGAGGATGGGATGCTGTAAACTAAATAATCTCCAAATCTGGAGTGAAATCTGACAAAATTTTCCATGTCTTGTGATTTTATAACTAAGTGTATTTCTGCATTTATTTAAGTGAGGCTGGGATTCTCGTTCTGGTTAGTTTTTTAAATTTAACTTAATAATCATTTTTAAATTGATTCATACTTCCATGAAACTGCTCGAAGCGTTTATTGAATGAAAGGTTTTTAGCAAAGAATACTTTTTTAGTAGTTGGGACTGTTGTTCGGGTCAATTCTGCAGTTAGAATTTTGAGGATCGGTTCAGATTAAGAGTTTGTGGAGCTTATCACATTGTGGTTTTTAGCCGTATGCAGAAGTGAAATGAAGATGTGAACACCGCCCGGTGAAGTCCAGTCCGGGGAGTTGTATGGGGGTGGAGGGAGGAGTGGGAGTGGCTTGGCGGGAGTTGTTTGAGGGTGGAGTGGGGGGCGTGGGGGGGTGGAGGTAGAACTCCAGTTGCAATGGCTAAACCAGAAATCATCTGAAAATGCAAAGCCCGTCCACATCCCTTTGTATTCAGACATCTTCTTCTTCTTCCGTATGCTCAAAATAACTAAAATAGTTTTAAAAAATGAAAATTGCAGATTTTATGCAGCCTTAACCTTTGAGTTTTAGATCTGAAAAACCAATGTGCTTCTTGCTTTTGATTGGTGAACAAATTAATAGACTCAATATGCAAATTATTAAAATTTCAGGTCAATCGCATGAAAATCGATGATTTTATGTGACTGACCTTCTGACAAAATTATTCATTTGCCTTGTCCATATTCTCATAATGAAGCTTTGGTTAAAATTTGATGACAAAACTCAAATGGTAAAAAGGTTACAGCTCTGACACGGATGCGCACACATGCACACACACACACACACACACACACACACACACACACACACACACACACACACACACACGGGGACACCCGTACACACACGGGGACATCCGTACACACACGGGGACACCCGTACACACACGGGGACACCCGTACACATACGGGGACACCCGTACACACACGGGGACACCCGTACACACATGGGGACATCCGTACACACACGGGGACACCCGTACACACACGGGGACACCCGTACACACACGGGGACACCCGTACACACGGGGACACCTGTACACACACAGGGACACACACACACACACACACGGGGACACACACACACACAGGGACACACAGGCACACACACACTGTTACGGATTCGGCCCTTCCGTGGTTGTGGCTTTCATCCACTGGTAACATTGCGGGTTATTTATTATTAAATCTTATCGGGATTGGAAGGAAACGGCGATTATTGTTGTTTAAAGGAAATGGTTATTGTGACTAAAAGGTTAAAAGCGCTCATGGTAAAAATGTAACAGGAAATCGGATCGTGCACCGGAAAACGACGAGCGAAGAGGAAGAGGTCGTGAGGCAAAGGTCGGGGAAGACGTGTGGCGAAGCTCAGTACCTTGCGTGGTCGAGCGAACATCACGAGTGAACTTTGAGTCCTTGAAAGGAATATCGTGCGATAGGTGTTATCGCCGGAATATTAAGGAACCTGCATAGTCAGGTATCGGCATTGAGGTTCTGGAGAATCCTTGCCTAGAGGCTCCGGCTCGAGTGAGAGCCGTCCGCCATTCTGCCCCGCACGCTGCGTCCACCGAAGAAGGTTTTGGTGCGCGGCAACTTTTCTCATCCTCCGGCCGTCTGCCGGGGATGCGTGTGTGCGAAAGCGGCGTTTGAAGGTTACACAGCGGTTCGCTGATTGAACGGCGAACGTGTACGTCGGCGCGTGTCTTTGAGGATTTTCCATTCTACCGCGAGTTTGCTGGGTGTTGGACCACGTGACTTCTGTGCCGCTTCGACCGCCTACGCCTCGATTGATCTGGATCAGACATTGTTCCAACGATCGCTGGAGCGAATCAACTTCGCCTTGGGGAGTTATAGAGACATTGAGGAGTGCCGTGAGTTTGAGATAAGTACGAGATAAGATGGTACCATCTTAAGAGATTTTGATTGTCTGGATTTGCTATCGTTATTGGTGAGGTTATTCCTGTGTGACTTTTAATATATTATTGGTTTGTTTATAACCATTGGTGTGGTTTCCTTATTGATTTCGACAGGAATAATGTATATTTTTCTGCCGGGGCTCCTCCCGGGGTTCGGAGGCATACCGAGACCAGGAGGTCGGGGAGGAGCACGTAACAACACACACACACACACACAAACACGCAGGGACACACACACACACACACACACACGGACATACAAACACATGGGGACACACACACGTGAGGACACACAAACATGGGGACACACACACACGCATACACGGTGATGCACAAACACAAGCACACACACCATTCAAAGACTTATGGGAAGTTGCGAGGAGCGGAAATTTGACATCATTCCCCAAGCGTAATTTTTCCTCTACGCCACCGCTCCGCTGTACCTTTGATGTTTTTAAAATTCCCTCTAGATGATGGACCCAGATTGTGTTTATCAGATTCCCATCAGGAAACGACTCATTGTTACCCGGCAACACCAGGTACTTATGCTAGTCAAATCTAAAATGAAACATGGTCTCACAGTTGAATGCATGTTTATTCTGGATGAGATCGGGTGCTTCAATCGCACACGCTCCTCCCTGTGTTGTGCAAGACCTGGAACACAGCACGTGATTTCATATCGTTGTTTGACACGATCCGATTGTGTCAATATATTGCAGCATTGATCAACGTGCAGAGGTCGCAACGCAAAAGAAACGTGAACGAACCGTCAAGTGTTTGAAAGTGAAACGATGTGGCTCTCTGATCAAAGACTCATCTAAACATGTGCTCAACCAATCGGATTATAGGCTCATCTAAACACGTCCTCAACCAATCGGATTATCTGCTCTTCTGAACACGTGCTCAACCAATCGGATTGTGGGCTCATCTAATAAACACGTGATCAACCAATGGGATCATCGGCTGTCTCACACGGAAAAGTTTGCTCTGGTGCTTGGTTTTGACTTTGGCATTCCCAACCACAATATCACGAGGGAAGAAATCTTTGCCGAGTTTGAACTTTGATTTGCTCAACTGTCGATGCATCAACCCATATCCAAGGAAGCAGACCAAGCGTTGAAGTCCAGACTATAGGACCCCGCGCATGCGTACTGTGAACCCCGCATGACATCACAGACTTTCACATGCAACGAGACTGTCTCGTGGCAATACCAGGATTGAGGAGGAATGGAGACATTCACATTTGTAAACCTGTTAAAGGCACCGGTGTTGTATTCTTGAATAAGATTGATGACGTCAACAAAACAAGAAAGAGCAATCAGATTGGAGACCCTCGCCAGGATGTGTTCAGTGGTTTTTTAAAGGCTTTTTGTGTTAAAACAAATATGGCGGCCGAACCACGTGACCGATGACGCCATCATTTTTTTTCTCCACCAATTTATCCCTAGATTGTGCTCAATAATTTTCATCTTGATCGGATGAAGATTTGTACTTGTCGAATTATGACGTCATAATGGAGGAATCTATGACATCATCATTAATGTATTTTATTCCCCATGGAGAGTTCTTTACAATGTGCCATGTCACAATTTTTTCTATGCAGCGCTTTCAGAGATATAGAGGTGCTAAATTTTTCGGTTTTTCCAAGATGGCGGCCGAACCATGTGACATCTGACGTTATTATTTTTTCCCTCCACCAATTTATGCCTACTACTTTAGCTACTATTTAGGCTAACCCCCGCTCTTGCAGGGAAAATGGCCTTAAAATGCCTGTTGTGTGCACCAATTTATTGCCTACATGATGCACAAGAAATTTCATCTTGATCGGATGAAGTTTTGTACTTGTCGAATTATGATGTCATAATGGAGGCACCTATGACATCATCATTAACATATTTTATTCCCCATGGAGAGTTCTTTACAATGAGCCATGTCTCGATTTTTTCTGTTCAGCACTTTCAGAGATATGGAGGTGCAAAGTTTTTCGGTTTTTCCAAGATTGCGGCCGAACCACGTGACCTATGACGTCATAATTATCATTAAAAATTATACAGGTGGAGTTGTACCTTTGGTGAAAATGTCCTGTCAATCGGACCAAAGGTTGCAGCGAAAATCGTATTTATTCTGTGCAGACAAACACAGACAAACAGACAGACAAACAGACAGACAGACAAACGGACTGCATTGCAATACCCTCTCCTCAGGTGAGGGTAAAGATGGATAATATCCTTAAATATGGAACAAAATTCCAAGAATTGGGAAGTGCAGCCTCACACGACCGGACGTCATGGTTGGAGTAATGCCCTGCTGGTGGATTAAGGGGTCTTACTCCTATTAAGAGGAGTGGTCCCAACTGTATGACCATGCATTGTGGCCCTTCGGGGGCATGATGCATGCGTTTGAATGACCATGTGCTTCCCCCTCGGGGTTGAGGCGCATGTGTATTGTTATGGGGACAGCCTTGTTGACGTTGTGCCTTGGCCATGGGGTCAAGGTGCACGTCCGAGGCTGTTCAAATGTTTGGACTTTTTACCTTTTTTCACACATAAAAAAGGCAGGCCCTGACTGTGGCCCTAAACCAGTCATGGTTGGAAGGTCACACCACCAAGCGGCTCTTACAGCTCCACAAACGACTGTTACAGCTCCACAAATGGCTGTTACAGCTCCACAAATGGCTCTTACAGCTCCACAAATGGCTCTTACAGCTCCACAAGTGGCTCTTACAGCTCCACAAGCAGCTCTTACAGCTCCACAAACGGCACATACAGCTCCGCAAACGGCTCTTGCAGCTCCACAAATGGCTCTTACAGCTCCGCAAATGGCTCTTACAGCTCCACAAGTGGCTCTTTCAGCTCCACAAGCGGCTCTTACAGCTCCACAAATTGCTGTTAAAGCTCCACAAGTGGCTCTTGCAGCTCCACAAGCGGCTGTTACAGCTCCACAAGCGGCTCTTACAGCTCCACAAGCGGATCTTCCAGCTCCACAAGCGGCTGTTACAGCTCCACAAACGGCTCTTACAGCTCCGCAAATGGCTCTTACAGCTCCGCAAACGGCTCTTACAGCTCCGCAAACGGCTTACAGCTCCACAAGCGGCACTCACAGCTCCACAAACAGCTGTTACGGCTCCACAAGCGGCTCTTACGGCTCCACAAGCGGCTCTTGCAGCTCCACAAGTGGCTCTTACAGCTCCACAAGCAGCTCTTGCAGCTCCACAAGCGGCTATTGCAGCTCCACAAACGGAAATTACAGCCCCACAGGTGTCTCTTACGGCTCCACAAGCAGCTGTTACAGCTCCACACACAGCTCTTACAGCTCCACAAGCGACTCTTACAGCTCCACAAGCGGCTCTTGCAGCTCCACAAGCGGCTGTTACAGCTCCGCAAACGGCTGTTACAGCTCCGCAAACGGCTCTTACAGCTCGGCAAACGGCTGTTACAGCTCCGCAAACGGCTGTTACAGCTCCGCAAATGGCTGTTACAGCTCCACAAACGGCTCTTACAGCTCCACAAGCGGCTCTTGCAGCTCCACAAGCGGCTCTTGCAGCTCCACAAGCGGCTGTTACAGCTCCGCAAACGGCTGTTACAGCTCTGCAAACAGCTCCACAAGCGGCTGTTACAGCTCCGCAAACGGCTGTTACAGCTCCGCAAACGGCTCTTACAGCTCCGCAAACGGCTGTTACAGCTCCGCAAACGGCTGTTACAGCTCCACAAACGGCTGTTACAGCTCCACAAGCGGCTTTTACAGCTCCACAAGCGTGGGGAACTATCTATGGAGTTGTACAACAGAATCAAACCTGTTGGAGCCCTACATCCAAGAATGGTATTGTATGTTCGAAGTGCCTGCAATTCAGAAGCAACTACATTGTTGTTGTTGTTGTTGTTGTTGTTGTTGTTGTTGTTGGTTGTCCCGAGTGACCCCAAAAAATAAACGCACTTCTTGGGGCGAACCTGATGGCCTAACGTTGGAGTCCTGCTTATGTTACATGGTGTCAGAAATAATCTGCAAATAACTGGGTCTGCCCATGCCATCTGTTTCTGGTATCTGAGATACATAAACTATGGTATCCGTTCTACAGGTGGAGTTGTGGAGTGCTCCAAGGAAGTATCTTGAGTCCAGTCCTGTTCCTCGTCTTGATGAACGATCTTTCCAATTCTCTGGAGAATTTTCTTTATCTCGTTGCTGATATCCTTCAGAGAGGGCAGGCAGTAGTCTCGTTCCTCTCTGCACACCTTTATAGAACTAGGTGCTGGTCTAACACTTTGAATGTGACTTTAAATCCTGGAAAATCTCACACTTTGACTCTGTCTCTCTGAAATGACCATGGGGTAAACCCTCCAATCTACTTCCTTGATAATCCACTTGAAGAGGTTCAGTTCCTCAAACCTTTGAACCTCAGCGTCAACCAGAATCTTTATTGGCTAAACTATATGTCTAAGTTGGCATCCAAAGAAAGCTTCTGACTGAGCATCCTCCATGGTTCAAAGTCCTTCATTGGCACACCTGAACTCTTATCCAGTTGCAAGGCCCACATCTGCAGCTTGATGGAGTACTGCTCTTTGGGCTGATGGCCCTTCCTCACAACATTCGCATGGGCCAGTTACTCATGCATTGCAGACAAATCGGTGACATCTCTATATTGTACCACCTCCTTTCTGGTCTTTTACCTCTGCCCTTTCCTTACTTCGTACCCCCTCTCCCCACCCCCTGTACTTGCACGGCACACACGCTGTGCCAGTCAGCCACTGCTTGTTAAACTTCCAAAATCCAGACTTGCTGCTCACCTTCACTCATTTCTTCTTCTTTTCTCTCACCTGGGGAAACAACTTCCATAATCTCTTTAATGTCATTATTCCCTCCAAGTCTTCAAGCCAACTGTTCATCGCCACCTCAGGTCACCCCCATTCACACTCTTGATCATTTATACCCTCATTGACCCTGGAATGGTCCAGCCCTTCTCTTCAGGTTATTGTGTTTCCCAATTTCGCCCCTCCCCCGCCCCCTCCCTCCTTTTTGTTTTGTTGTTCCATTTCTGTTTTTGCAGTTTTGTCCTTCCTCTTCTTGCTGTGTTTGAGATTTACCCCCTTGTGGCCTCCTCTCCCTTTCCTTGATCTCGTCCTTCCCTCACCCATTCTTCCCTCCACATTTCTCTCCGTTTTGTTTCTCTACTCCACTATGTGTGTGTATTCCTTGATTTCCCCTGTGTTCTTTTCGTTTTTTATGTTCTCGCCCTTCCATGAGCCTCGACTTTGTGTATAAAGAAAGACATCCTGATTTGTGTTTCAGGCAGATATCTGCCGATTCGGTGTGCTGAATATCTCAGCAACTCCCGCTCCCACTCCATGCTTTACAAACTACCCTTTATTAGCCCCTGTTGGGCTTAGGAGCTAATGGATCGGGTCTCGTCTGTCCATCCGTCTGTCCGTCCTCAACCTTATCTCAGCGATATATGGACCAATTTTGTTCATACTTGGCAGAAAGACCATACATGATGGTATACATATGCACATCATATTGTTTTGCGATGCAATCAATGATGGCCGACAGGCCGGCCATTTTAGTTGTGCAAAACCCGATGTTGAACTCATCCTGAAACATTTATCGGACACGCGTTTACCAATATTGTTCAAACTTGTCAAACGGATAACGCATTATCGCTTCCATATGCACGTCATTTCCTTTCGAGATCAGATCCAAAATGGCCACCTGGCAGCCATTGTTACTTATGCATGTCCCCAGCCATTTATTGAACACGCATAGTCTGATTTTGTTCAAACTGGCAAAAGCAGAGTACCTGATGGCATCATACACGTGCACCTCACTTTATTTTGCGATCAGATCAAAGATGGCTGACTTGTAGACTGGCGGCCATTTTGGTCGTAATAAACCCGATATTGAACATGTCCTCAGCCATTTCCTGGACATGCATTTACCGATCTTGTTCAAACTTGGCACACAGATCATGAATGATGGGTTACATATACATGCCATTCTGTTTAGTAATCCGACCAAGGGTGGCCGGCTGGCGGCTTTCAACTCCTTGCAGAAAAATTAATGAAACCACAGGGGCTATGACATTTTATGACTGTCTTTTTCTTCTTGTTGTTTTATAAAACTTCTGCATGCCATTTACCTTGGAAACAGAAGTTTAAATGTTATCTGCATCAGCAAGATGAGGCTTTCGTTAACTAGCGTGAATCGGCTCTCGATGCTCGCTTTGCCACACTCTGAGGATAATGACTGGACATGAGTTGCTGTGTTGTCATGATTAAACCAATCATAATTTGTTTTAAACCAATTAAACCAACAAATATTTGTTTTGTACAAATTTATTTCGAATATTCATGATGTTATTTATTTGTAATCTAAAGAGGTCCAAGTGGTTTAAAGCTCTAAATGGTCAAGGGTCCAAGCTTGTCTAATGGGTCTAAACTCACTTGGACCTTTTTAGATTACAAATAAATAACATCATGAATATTCGAAATAAATTTGTACAAAACAAATGTTTGTTGGTTTAATTGGTTTAAAACAAATTATGATTGGTTTAATCATGACAACACAGCAATTCATGTCCAGTCATTATCCTCAGAGTGTGGCAAAGCGAGCATCGAGAGCCGATTCACTCTTGACATACAAAGCCCTCCATAACCTGGCCCCATCCTACCTGGCTGACCTCCTCTCCAGACACACTCCCACCCGCAACCTCCGCTCTGCTGGTACCAACCTCCTGACCCCCCCCCCATCCGGACCAAATTCAGATCCTGGGGGGACAGGGCCTTCTCCATCGCTGCTCCCACCCTCTGGAACTCACTACCTCACACCATCAGAGACTCCTCCTCACTCACCACATTCAAAACATCACTAAAGACCCACCTGTTCAACACTGCATTCAACAATCAACCCACAGCATTTAACCCCTGACTATCTCTTCTCCTTCTCCCTCCTTTTGCTTTAAATATTTCCCTATTGATTCTTGTCTTTTTGCAATTGTTGTTTTCATGTATTGTTATGCATTATGTTTGCCACTCTGTCAAAGCGCCTTTGGGCTTCTGGAAAAGCGCTATACAAAATAAATGAATTATTATTATTATTATTATAAACTCTAAAGGATCTTACGGGTCATTGGGGTCTTCAGGGACTTTGTGTCTTTTGGGTCTTCAGGATTTTTAGGGTATTTGTGTTCTCTGAGTCTTGTGGATCTTCAGGGTCTTTGGGTTATTTTGGGTCATCTGGGTTTTTGGGGTCTTTAAGGGTCTTCGTGGTATTTAAGGGTGTTTTGGATCTTTAGGGGTTTTGGTGGTATAAAAGATATTGGGGGACATAAAGGGTATTTAAAGGTCTAAGGGGGTCTCAGCAGTCTAAAGGGTTCGAAAGGTGTCGTCCAACAGTACGTAATTAATAGACATACGTAATTAATAGACAGGATGTAACCAATGTTCAAACAGTCCGTATTTAATAGCTATATAGTCACATGGCTTTACAGCCTCGTGGCTTCACTGACCGTGTTTTTCGGATTTGTATATATTTCAAGAAGACATTTTGGTCACAAATATACATACACACATACATACATACATATACACAAACATATATACACTACCGGTCAAAAGTTTTAGAACACCTCAATTTTTCCAGTTTATTTTGAAATCTACGCAGTTTAATGTCTCAATGTACTCTGAAATTAAGCATAGAACAAATAAACAATTGGAGATAAAAACGAAATCATAGAATCATTTTGTTTAACAAAATTTAATTTAAATTTTTGACTCGGTAAAGTAGCCACCTTTTGCAGATATCACCGCCGAACACTCTCGTGGCATTCTTTCTGCAATGGAAACCGCCGAACACTCTCGTGGCATTCTTTCTACAATGGAAATCAAATGTTGTTCGGGAAGTTCTTCCCAACACTGTTGCAGAAGTTCCCACAAATGTGTTGCATTTGCAGGTTGCTTTGCTTTCACCCTTCTGTCCAGTTCATCCCAAACCAGCTCGATGGGGTTTAAGTCTGGAGACTGTACTGGCCATTCCATGACTTGAAGCCTACCGTCTTGTTCTTTTCCTGGAAGGTAGTTTTGACATAGCCTGGAGGTGTGTTTAGGGTCATTATCTTGCTGTAGGATGAACCCCTGACCAACTCGGCATACACCAGAGGGTATTGCATGGTGCTGCGAAATGCTGTGGTCGCCCTTTTGGTTCAGGGTGCCAGTCACTCTGTGCAAGTCGCCGACTGGATCCAGCAAAAGAGCCCCAGACCATCACGCTTCTTCCTCCATGTTTGACAGTTGGTGTCACACACTGAGGAACCATCCTTTCGCCTACCCGGCGGCATACAAAAACCCTGCGTGATGAACCAAAGATTTCAAATTTTGATTCATCAGTCCATAAGACCTTCTTCCAGTCTTCAGTAGTCCAATGGCGGTGCTTCATGGCCCAGGCAACCTCTTCTTCTTATTTTGCCATCTTAGCAATGGCTTTCTTACTGCCACTCGACCTGTCACACCTGCAGCTCGAAGTCTTCTCTTCACAGTTGAAACTGAGACTTGCTTACTTCGACCAGTCTTAAGCTGTGCTTGAAGCTGTTGTCCTGTGAGCCGCCTATCACGCAAGCTGTTGACTCTCAGAAACTTGTTTTCTGATTCTGTTGTGGCTTTTGGTCTGCCAGACCTCTTCCTGTCAGAGTTTCCTCCAGTTTCCAATATACTGCTTCCTGCAGTGCAATATTGTCCAAATAATGCTTCAGATGGTGTAATAACAGTCTGTTCCAATACTGCTTTTATACAGACAGGGGGTTTGTAATCAAGTAATCAGCAGATGTTGGGACACCTGTAGGAATTGTTTGCATCAACTTTCAAGGCTTAATTTACTTACATTGCTGCAGAACAGCTGCAAGTTGTTAACCCATTACTTGTTCCCTGAAGAAGGCCGTTTTTTGCAATATAACCATGCAATTTACATTATTTTCCCGTTTTTGCTAACCTAAACTTTTTTTTAACCTCGAGCAGTTTACTGCTTACCTTTGTACCATTTCAGGTTATTCACTGGACTTGAATTGCTTAAATTTCAATAAATACTGGAAAAATTGAGGTGTTCTAAAACTTTTGACCAGTCGTGTACCTACATACATACATACATACACATACACACATACATACATATTACACATACACATACACATATCCTGAAAAGAGACCTTGGAACAAAACTCTGGAAAAGTTGAACAGCTTGGTCCATCATCCATCATCCATCATCCGTGATCCTTTACCGAAGAGGAGGTGGATACTTTGGGTCCTGGGAGGACTCAGTTCCACCTCCTGAAACCTGCAAATGGAGATAACAACCAATGACAAACAAGCAAACACACACACACACACACACACACACACACACACATATCCTTACATACACATACACATACATATACACACACACATATATATATATATATATATATATATATATATATATATATATATATATATATATATATATATATTACGGATTCCGGGGGTCGGCGCTCCCCTTATCAAGGGGGGGAGAGGGGGGGGGGGAGTTAATCCCCTTGTTTTTTAAGCTGGCTGTCCCGAGTCCTTGGGAAATTATAACGTCCTTCCCGGCGCGGTGCTAGGTAGGGTTTACCTTCCCGGCGCGGCCCACCCCGTCCTTCAATAAAGCGCCTTTTGTAATCGAGCTCTTATACAATGCGCTCTCCCAACAAGTCCGTTCATAATCAGCCGTCTCCGCGCAGTCCTTGGAAAGAAGTCCGTTTGCCAGCGTGCGCGGTCCCCAAGTCCGTTTACAAGAGCGCCGCTGAACAAGTCCTTTACAACCAGCCGTCTCCGTGCAGTCCCTTGAAACAAGCGCGCCTCCCGATCAATAAGTTCATAAAGCACCTTTCCCAACAAGTCCCTCCAAGTACACAGTCCCTTAGGCTGCTGGGCCATAGAAGTTCACGTTTCACGGTTCACGCGTGTAAAGAAAACTGGACAAACGTAGTATGACTTGCTCTGGGCCATAGAACGCCTTTCATGTTTCACGTTTCACGTGTCACGTTTCACGCGTGAAAGGCGGAATGAACCTACGTGTAAGGTGACCTACGTGTTGCTGTGGCCTAACTAGGGGTGCAACTGTCTCCTGGAAAGCAAATCCAACGGAAGGAAATCTCATTTCCTTTCACAAAGCCCGAAACAAGTGTGTGTCCACCCTCAGGAGAGCCAGGAAACAATATCTCTCCGTTCTCAAGACCGAACTCTCTTATCTGTCTCCCTCTTCCAAATCCTGGTGGCGTCTGGTCAAATCCGTTTCTGGTGTTTGTTCCCCCTCCATCCCCTCCCTTACCTCAAACGGCTACACAGCTGACTCCGCACGTGAAAAAGCTGAATGCCTCAACTCTGTGTTTGCCTCTAAATCTTGTGTCCCAAACCCATCCCTCTCTGTACCCACCATACCCAGTCGTACCCTGCTGCTCCTGGACTCCGTGTCCTTTCCTCCTGACAAGGTGGAAAAGTTTCTGTCAACCCTCGACTCTGATTCTGCAACTGGACCCGACGGCATCAGCCCACGGGTCCTAAAATCCTGCTCTGCCGCTCTATCTCACCCTCTCTCTGTTCTCTTCACCCTCTCTTTTGCTCAAGGTCAACTGCCATCTGCTTGGAAATCAGCCAACATCACCGCTTTGCACAAAAAAGGTGCAAAAACAGATCCTAGCAACTACAGACCAATCAGCCTTCTCCCAATTATCAGCAAAGTCATGGAATCCATCATTGCTTCGGATATGAAATCTTTCCTCTTCTCCAATGGCTTGATCTCTGATCATCAATTTGGTTTCAGACCAGGTCACTCTACTCTGGACATGCTGCTTCTGCTGTCTCAACAATGGATGGAGGTCCTCAATGCCAAACAGGAAATTAGAGCTGTCTCCCTCGACATATCACGTGCCTTCGACACGGTCTGGCACCCCGCTCTGCTCACCAAACTCTCCTCCTTTGGTATCCATGGAAATCTCCACGCATGGCTGGCGGACTTCCTCTCTAGTCGTCGTCAACGTGTGGCCCTGAATGGGTTTCTCTCATCTCCTCTTCCTGTTCAGGCTGGAGTTCCCCAAGGCAGTGTTCTGGGCCCCGTGCTTTTTCTGGTCTTCATCAATGATCTCTCTGACTCTCTCGAAAATCCTCTCTATCTCTTTGCTGATGACTCCACTCTCTGCCGCTCCATTCCTCTTCCCTCAGATCGGCAGTCTGCTGCCTCCTCACTCTCTGAAGACCTGGACAAAATCACAGACTGGTCAAACAAGTGGAACATGTCTTTCAATCCTGACAAATCTCACACTCTTACTATGTCTCTCCGAAAAGATCGACTGGACAACCCTCCCATCTACTTTCTCAACAATCCTCTCCAAGAAGTTCTGTCGCTCAAGATTTTGGGTCTCACTATCTGCCATGATCTTTCTTGGGAAAACCACATTTCCAAGCTGGCCTCCAAAGCCAGTCGCCGACTGGGCATCCTCCGTCGTGCGAAGTCCTTCCTCGGCACACCTGAGCTCCTCACCACATACAAGGCTTTCATCCGCAGCTCAATGGAATACTGTTCTCCCCTATGGGCCGGTGCTCCTGCCTCACACCTAGCTCGGCTTCACGCTGTTGAAACCAAAGCTTTCAGAATTATTGGAATCTCCCGCGATGAAGCTATCTCTGAGGGCCTTTCACTCACTCACCGCAGGCAGGTAGGTGGTCTTTCTGTCTTCTACCGACTCCTCTCCGGCCTTGCACCCCCAGCTCTCTCTGTGCTCTGTCCCCCAAATATTCCTACAGGTCGCACAAGATCTGCCAGCAACCCTCTGATGGTTAAACTGCCGAAATCTCGGCTCTCTGCTCACCTTCACTCTTTCATTCCTCTTTTCTCCCGCCTCTGGAACAAACTCCCTCACTCCCTTCAATCCCACTCCTCCCTCCAGGTCTTTAAAACAGCTGTTCACCACCATCTCTTATCTTCCCCCATCCAAAACCTTGATCTTTTCTACCCCTGCTAATTCACCCCAGATCCACCTTGTTTGAAATTCCAACTTCTTTCCTGGAAGTCCTGGCAGTGTCCATATGTTTTATACCTCTCCCACCGCCCCCTTCCCATGCCCCCCCCCCAAAGCCCTCGCCCTCTCTCAGATCTCTCGATGTCTCCATGTCTCTCGGTCCCTGCTCTCAAATGTTGTGTTTGTGTCCTTCCCCCTCTCTCCCCATCTTGTCTACCGCTCCCGATGTTATATGTTTTATGTGTCGGTTTGTCTTTCTGTGTGATTAATGTTCGCTCTTTCACGAGCCTCGATCTTGTATACAAAAAAAAAAAAAAAAACAAACAAAAAAAAACCTTTAGCTTTTACTGTCATATTTACAAGTGATTATTATTTACAAAAGTGTGGGTTCTAAAACCACAACAATATATATATATATACATACATACATGTACACATGACGTATTTTGACAAAATGACGGAAAAACTTGAACAACGCTACTGCATCAAATTTTGTGTAAAGCTTGGCGATTCCCAAGTGGAAACGATCCGCAAGATTCAACACCGTTCATTCCATTATGAAGGAGGATTTGGGCTTCAGGAGAATATCAGCGAAGTTCGTACCAAAGCTGCTAACGATTGAGCAGAAGCAACTCCGTTTGGAGATCGCACAGGACATGCTGGAGACTGTGAACAGCGATCCCAGCTTCCTCAACACAGTGATCACTGGCGATGAGTCCTGGGTTTATGGGTACGACCCAGAAACCAAGTTGCAGTCATCACAATGGAAGCATCCAACATCCCCGAGGCCAAAAAACACAAAATTTGATGCAGTAGCGTTGTTCAAGTTTTTCCGTCATTTTGTCAAAAACGAAAATCCGACGGCGCTCACTTACATGTCCTCACTCATCGGCGGTCTGCCGTCGAATGACAGCTTCTGCAGGTGGGAAAAAATTCACGCGTGTGCATTAGGATCGCCTACATACGTGCACCAATCAACGCCTCCCTAGCTTCTTTTTTTTTACGCACGAAAAATAAAGGTCGGATACTTTTTGAACACACTACATATATATATATATATTTTTATATATATATATATTTATATATATACATATATATATATATATATATATATATATATATATATATATATATATATATATATATATATATATATATGTACATATATATATATATATGTACATATATATATATATATATATGTACATATATATATATGTATGTATATATGTACATATATATATATGTATGTATATATGTACATATATATATATGTATATATATATATATATATATATATATATATATATATATATATATATATATATATATATATATATATATATATATATATATATATATATATATTGTTACGGAATCAGAGTACGGCACTCCCCTTAGCAAGGGGGGTTTAATCCCCTTGTCTTGTTAAGCTGGCCGTCTCCGTTCCTGGACCCACCCTGCTCCTTTGTGGGATAGGATTGGTCAAGGGATTCCCGGACACCTCCGCCAATCCCTCCACAAAGCAGGTGGATGGCCCCACTCGAATCCTGGACAAGATGGTATTTGCCAAGCGGTTTAGCAATCCGGAATCTGAGCCGTTAGCAATAGACTAAACCCGATTAAAAGCGGTTCTGCCGAAATCGCGCCATAGGTACTCAATTGGGAAAAGAAAAGACGATCGGGCGAGAATGAAAACCAAGAATAAGGAGGAACAGGTATTTATTATTAATTATGTACAAAATACGTGCTTTTTCTGGTCTTCATCAATGATCTCTCTGACTCTCTTGAAAATCCTCTGTATCTCTTTGCTGATGACTCTACTCTCTGTCGCTCCATTCTTCATCCCTCAGATCGGCAGTCTGCTGCCTCCTCACTCTCTGCAGACCTGGACAAAATCACAGACTGGGCAAACAAGTGGAACATGTCTTTCAATCCTGACAAACCTCACACTCTTACGATGTCTCTCCGAAAAGACCGACTGGACAACCCTCCCATCCACTTTCTGAATAATCCTCTCCAAGAAGTTCTGTCACTCAAGCTTTTGGGTCTCTCTATCTGCCATGATCTTTCCTGGGAAAACCACATTTCAAATCTGGCCTCCAAAGCCAGTCGCCGACTGGGCATCCTCCGTCGTGCGAAGTCCTTCCTTGGCACACCTGAGCTCCCCACCACATACAAGGCTTTCATCCGCAGCTCAATGGAATACTGCTCTCCCCTCTGGGCTGGTGCTCCTGCCTCACACCTAGCTCGTCTTCACGCTGTTGAAACCAAAGCATTCAGAATCATTGGAATCTCCTGCGATGAAGCTAACTCCAAGGGCCTCTCACTCACTCACCGCAGGCAGGTTGGTGGTCTTTCCATCTTCTACCGACTCCTCTCTGGCCTTGCCCCCCCAGCTCTCTCTGGGCTCTGTCCCACAAATATTCCTACAGGTCGCACAAGATCTGCCTGCAACCCTCTTATGGTCAAACTGCCAAAATCAAGACTCTCTGCTCACCTTCACTCCTTCATTCCTCTTTTCTCCCGCCTCTGGAACAAACTCCCTCACTCTCTTCAATCCCACTCCACCCTCCAGGTCTTTATAACAGCTGTTCACCACCATCTCTTATCTTCCCCCATCCAAAACCTTGATCTTTTCTACCCCCGCTAATTTCACCCCAATTCCACTTTTTTGAAATACCAACTTCTGTCCTGGAAGTCATTGGTGTCCTTGTGTTTTATACTTCTCCCTCCACCCCCCCCCCCCCTTCCCATGCCTCCTCCCCCCAAGCCCTCTCCCTTCCACACATCTCCCTGCTCTCAAATGTTGTGTTTGTGTGCTTCACCTTCTCGCCCCATCTTGTTTTCCGCTCCCGCTTTTTGTGTGTTTTGTTTGTCTGGTTGATTTGTTTGTGAAGTAAATGTTAGCTCTTTCACGAGCCTCGATTCAGTATACAAAAAAAAAAAAAAAAAAAAAAAAAAAAAACCAAAGAAGAGAAACGAAAGTCATTTACAGAAGGAGCAGAAGACACAGCGCAATTCCTTAAACTATACAGGCTTAACTTATACCCAGGACAAGACAAACAGAACAAACTCACGTACACAAAAGGGGAATTGAAGGCAGGAATCGCGGGAAGGATGAGAAGAGCAGTCGGTCCACAGAACGGGCAGCAGGGAGGTCCGGGGATCGCGGCACGACGTCGAGGTCCGCGTGCACGCACTTGTTCTTTGTTCACAACAAAACCCCGGTCGTCAGCCTCCTTGCGTGTCTCTCAGTGCTCCTTTCTCATCCGCTTCTGAGGCTCATCTCCTGGTCATGCCTTCTCCTTGCTCGTCTCTTGCACCTCAGTAGGATAATAATGTTGTTCCTGGACCACCCTCATTTTCCCATTGACTTGCATGTTAATTTTTCTCTCACCCTCATTTCCCCTTAACACCTCTATTTCTCCCACCCTGTTCTTTACGAACATACTAGCTATAGTACCTATCCACAATGTTTTTCATTAGACCACTCAAACAATGACCCTACAAATATTTGTTTATGTGTGGGAAATAATTTAATTATCTTACCACTACCATCACCATCTAATACATTAACAAAAAAGATGTTTGAGTTTGGTTCGTTATTAAGATATTTTAACTGAGATAACATAAAATGATAAACCTCCCTCAATGTTCTTGTTTGAGCGCCTCCAGTGCCACACACCATTTTAAAATTAAAGTATATATTTTCCTGACAACCATCAAAGTTTTCCGTCCACTCAAAAATATTTCCATCTTTTTTACCCAACTCACCGGTATTTAAATTAATTCTCTTATTTGTTTTGTGAACTTTTTTACCAGTTGCCTTTTCAATTATACCTATTTGGTATTTTTCACATTCGTTATGTTTACCATTGATATGCCAAGGTTGATTACACCTCCACTCTTTAGTCTGGTTGATACTTGGTTCTATCATTTATATATTCATAAAAAAGGCGGTGGTAGCCACTTAAAGTCCCAAACCCCATTATCTTATCACTTATATATCTTATCACTTATATATCTTATCACTTATATATCTTATCACTTATATACTTATATAACCATAAGGGAGACTATCAATTCCATTTTTTAAAATAAACCTCTTATCATCAAAAGCCCCTAATGCTTTCTTATTTATCTCTTCTGTATATAATTGATGTTTATAACTTCTTATTCCATTAATCTTTCTAAACTCTTCTTTCTTTGTTGTTAAACAGTTATAATAATCCTTAAAGTTTATTGTTTCTTTAATAACATTTTTCTTTACACCTTTTAACTTCTTATCAGTCTTTTCAATGTTATTCACAATGTATTTATAAGCATAAGCCTTTTACCTCAATCCCACAAATTCACTCATAACATATCCTCCTAATTCATCTTTGAACTTTCCAATCACCTTTTTATTTTTAGAAGAGAACAACTCACTCTCTGGACTGTAATTACTTGTATCATAGATATTAATGTCCTTTTTCATGTCTGAATAAACATCATCAGTATTAATTTTCAAAATAAAACTATCTGTATCCATATAAAGTAGATTAACATCATTTTGATATTTCTTCCTCAAGTTATTATAAAAGTAATCATACATCAAGGACTTTGATAAATCAAGTATTGAGGTACCAATGTAAATAGGTTTGTCCATCTCAACGCTTTCTCTCATCAAATGTATCGCACAAAAGTTCTCAGTAAAGACCTCAGCTCGAGTAAAACTCGGTCTATTAATTAATTTTGATGCTTGTTCACAGGATGTTGCTAGTCTGATATTTTGTCTTTTCCTCATGTTCTCCATGGTCTTACCAAAGACCGCATTATTCATCAATTTATAAAAGGCTTTCTCAAAATCTGTTTTTGACTCTGTTCTTCTTTGTGTATTCAAATCAATGTACTCCTTTAGCCAATGACTTTGATTGAACGTTAGAACCCTGTGGATCTTCTCAACTCTCAGACCTTTTGATAAATATTGTTGCAAATTTCTTTGGTGAAGAACTTAATTTTTCTTGTTATATAATGTAGTATGTAATTTTTCTGTTGATTCACCTATATCAAACGATCGTTGATAATCACTCAACCATTCTTTCTTTGGACTTTCTTTCTCACAAGCAAATGGAAGATCTTTATGTTTGATATGAAGTTCTTCAGGATATTTTAAATCGACCTCAAAATAATAACCAACCTTTGAATCATCCAATTCTTTTTGTGTAGAGATACATACATCTTGTAAAACCTTTTTGTAGTCTTTTTCCTTTACCCATCTAAGTTTTCCATAAGGAAGAGCCTGAGACATTGCCCAGCCATACAGGTTGTTCGCGTCATAGTACATCAAGTAAGAACTCTTTTTCGTTGAATCATAATTCGGAAGATATTTGTTATTTGCTTTTGCGTATCTACTCGAGCAGACTTGTGAAATTCCTCCTGTCTTTGCCTTTTCAATCATCAAAAGCATATCAACATCGGTTATCAAATCCAAAGCTTGTTTTGTCATTTTCAACATCGCACTCCAGGCCAATCCAGGTGCTGTGTAGTAGTGAGCAGGATCCAATCCATATCCAGTGCGACAAACAGATCTAAAGGCTTCAAATACGTCGGCCAATAAAAGCACATCAGTTTTGAGATACAAATCGTGATACTCGCCAAGATTCTTGATGTTATATTTTTCCCAAACATTTTGTGCGTGTACATAATCTTTATCAGATATATGACTGTTGTTTAATTTGTTATAGAAATTTTCTTTTGAAGGAAGTTGTGTTTCATTGAATCTCTCAAATGAGTCCATATAGTCATAGGGGTAAATTCCCTTTTGTGTTAGAAAATCTTTATCTAAAAAATACTCTGAAAGACATGGAAACTCTTTTAGATTTTGAACCAAGTTAGCCAATGGACTTGCCATGAATTTAGATGTATCAAGAAATCTGATATGAGTAATAGGAGATGTGTGAATTGTTTTTGTGAATGAAATGTATTTCTGATCCGTGTTAGGAATTGCTGAAATGTGTCCAGATGTCTTGAAAGTTCGTTAATAAATAGATGCGTATCATAATGAGCGTTGTTATGAAGAAAGACAGGAATGAAAGAGGGGAGTTTATAATTAATATTACAACTTTGATGAGCCGGACCTCTATATTTACCAGTGAGATGACAATGATCTCTAACCATTAAACCTTTACCAATTTTTTCCTCACAGATATGACAGACATTGTTTTTTCTAAATTCCCTTTTCTCCTCACTCGTCAAGGACATTGGTTTATTGGTTTCTCTCATTATCTTGGTTAATCGGACACAGTCTTTTTCTAGTCGTTTCACAAACTCCTCTGGGGTATTTGAGCCTCTATACTCTAACTTGTTATATTTATCACCAACGGATGATTTGATATAATTAAAAAAACCGCAAGGAGTATGTTTTTGATATTTATTTGTGTATGATTCTTTTGGATCTGGAGAAGCAGTATCTATTTTTTCTAGAATACTTTCAAAATCAGCATATATAACAAATGGATGTTTGATCTTTTTCTTTTCATCTTTGAATGTGATCTTTGAGCCTTATTTAGGCATATTGATTACCGTTGATTTATGATCACCACAATAATTTGAATGTTTATCTAATCTTTCTTGTGTATGGAAGAAGTTAAGACAATGCAAACAAATATATATTTTATTTGTTCTTTTACATACTTGTGGTTTTATTAATTTAGCAATATCTTTGATGTATGTATAATGTGAATTTTCCTCTGAATTAAAATATAGAAGATTAATATGAGTTTGTTTACAATTGTCAGAAAGCTTTAAAACCTGAATGTTGTTTGTTTCTGTTAGACCATAAACATTAACTGATAAATTATTCATCTTTTCAAATTTAGGAATATCATTTAAAGCCATAGGAAACTTTAGATCTTTCGTATTTTATGTATTCTCATATTTTTTATAATGAGATACTCTTTCATCATGAAAATGTGGAGGATGTAAGTGTGCTCGAATAGACCAGAGAAAACATTTATTGTCTTTATTTTTGATATTGATAACTGCTTTTCTATTTTTGATAACACTGGGTAAATCAATGTAAGAAGAAGCTTTTAGAGGATCTGATTTAAGAATATGAATGTCTATGTAAATAATTTTTCCGATATTGAAGCCACTTCCTACGATTGAATTATCCACATCTTGCTCTTGTTTAATAAGTTCATCATAGACTCCTGATGTTTTAAAATCTTGATATGAAGATATAAAGTGTGGCTCAGTTCTCATGTAGGGTGTATCGATAACTCCTTCGTCCTTTGTCATTTCTAATTTTACTCCCATATAAAATTTAAGTGGTTTCATTTCTTTTAGTGTTTTTTTAATCAACGTTTGAACAGCAGGTTTAACTATTTCTACAGCATCAACTATAGACTCTGGTTCAGGAGGTTTGAAGTTAAAGACTCTTATTTTAATATGTCCTTTGAATGTGCCATCAGAGTTTTTAGTTGTGATAAAATTTGATAAATGTAGATTTGTTTTAAGATGTATTTCAAAGCCTTTCTTGAGGATATTTTTATGACAGACAGAACAGTATTTTGTTTCCTTCTGAATAGGAGCTAGTCGGTGAAGTAGATTAAATGTGTGTTTGTTAGTTTTAATGTGTCTTTTGTATTGTTTATATTCTTGTTCACAAACGTCGCAATACGTTGCTTTGATCATATTTATATAGTAAAATTATACTTAAAACAAAGTGCCTTTTTTAGAGGCTTTTTTAAAGATGAAACTGTGCTTAAAGTAAAACACTTATAGAAGAAACTGTGCTTCGAAGAAAGTGCCTTTTTACAGGCTTTTTATATATGAAACTATACTTAAAGTAAAACACCTTTTTACAGGTATACTAAAAGTAAAGCGCTTTTTAATCACAAAATTCAACACTAAAATCATCATCATCACTATCATCTAAGTTCAATGAGAACACTATCATTTGTGTACACTTAATTATCATCACTAATATCACTATCACTATCACTATCACTCATTGATTCACTATCATCATCAATAAAACTACTCTCATAACTATCATTTGAACACAAACTATGAGTATCATAACTATCTTTAGATCCTAGACTCAGTATCATATTCAGATCCTAGACTCTCAGAGTATTGACTGACAATATCACTCATTTACATACCATTAAACTTCCATCAATATCTATATATTTTCTTTCATTAGAACTAATAACCACAATATTTTTTACATTAAATGTTATTTTCAAATAATCTCTAATAATCAGGGTACGGAATGATAGTTCACCACTAATATTCATATTATTAATTTCACCCACATCTTTGGGTCTATTAAAGAATATACAAATGTTTCCTCGAGAATCGTTGATGGTCTTATCATTCATTTTCAAAGCTTCTTTATCAATTATCTTTTCAAGCTTTGAGTAAATTGCCAGTAGTAGTGGAGAAACTTTTGTCAAATTTACTTTAATAGAGTTATTAATTAACATAGCTTGTCCTGTAAATTTAATAAAAGGACACATGTTATTCTCCATAACTGGTTTAATCCAAAAATTTCCATATTTATCTTTGTTCAAATTAACGTCTTTGACATATTTTTCTGCTGGTACCGAAGTAGAGATTGATTGAAATTTGTCTTTTGTGTTTTGAAACATTGTATTTATTAGCAAATAAACTTGTGTTTAGTTGAAGTAAACATTTACTATATAAATATGATAGAAGGATATTTAGAATTTCCAGACTCTCCATATGATAAATTAGAGAATTGTCCAGCTAGTGATAGAATAGGGCTTAATAATGAGGGTTCATATAAACAATGTATTTTCTGTGATTTAATTTTAATTAATAATAATAAATAAATAAAAAATATATATAACTCTTTTAAATTAGGACCAAAAATGAATTACTTAACAAGATTAATAAGAGAGATGAATGTTAAGTATTGTGATGATAATACACCATTTCTTTCAAGGGAAGAGACTATTTGTATTGAGGAAATGTACAAGGGTTTAATGATATTTATTATTCAAAATAATTTTAATGGAAATGTTAATACAAGATACTACATAAATAAAATAATGAATTATTTTGAAATTAAACCCAAACTCAGGATAAAATATAGAGTTTCTAAAATAGCTCAAAAAAAGTTAGATGACTTGTTTTCCAAATATATAAATGAATGAATTTTTTACCCGTTTGGGAAAATAAGATAAAATTTAATAACCATAAAAACATTCCAAATTCATTGAGATGTCTAATAGTTGGTTCAAGCGGATGTGGAAAAACCTGTTTGCTTTTAAAGATGCTCCTTACCCCCAACTTTTTAGATTATGATAATTTAATAATTTTTACAAAGTCAAGTTTTCAACCCGAGTATCAACTACTCTCACAGGGTTTTAATGCAGGTCTTAAAAAGGAAGACATTATCGGTTTATTTAAACTTCAAAACAAACTAAATGATTATAACATTGAGGATATAATACAACTATTTTGTGATACACAGAAACCTAAACCAAAACCCATAACTTGTATTCTCAGTGATAATACGGACAATATACCTTCACCTCAAGATTTAGATAAATCAAAAAAGAACCTCGTTATCTTTGATGATTGTGTTAATGAGAGAAATAAAACAGTAATGGATAGCTACTATACAAGAGGGAGACATTCTTCTTGTAATTGTATTTATCTTAGTCAGTCATATTTTCAACTCCCTCGACGCTCAATAAGAAACAATGCTAATACTTTTATTTTATTTAAGTTAAATTCAATAGATGTAAATAATTTTTGGAGAGATAATTGCTCTACGTTATGTAGTAAAAAAGAATTTGAAAATTATATGAAACACACGATTGGAAAATATAAATATATTGTTGTGAAACAAGATGAGATACTAACTGATATATTTCAATTAATAAATACAGAAAATGAATGTCAAAGAAAGAGCGAGAAAGTTTAAAGAACATCAAGAGTTGGTTTCAAAAGTTGTAAAGCAACAGGAAGAGATAAAGAAGAAATGGAGACAGAAACTAACTGGTGAAGAAGCCTTTGAAAGAAAACAAGAGAAATTTTTTAAACCACTTTTAAAAACTCAACAAACGATTTCACCTGCAGTTCCCATGTTAGAATTTACTCCGAAAAAATTTCAAATGCTCAAAGATTTTAGTCAAATGACAGAGCAAGAACTTGGAGAATTAGAATATGATGATGAAGGATTATTTCGGAAACTTTAGGAGGTAAATCAACCCCCTAATTATGTTGTGGAAGCTCTTCAAAACAATGAATATTCGGCGGGTTCAAAAACCAGAGCAGGTCTCATTCCAACAGAAGAACCAGCACAGTTCCATCTTGTGAAAGAAAAGTTATTGATATTTAATGATAAATTGGTGTTAAGTTCTACTCAACCAAATGTTGAATTAACTCCAAGATTAATGTTTCTTCGAACAAACTCCGGATTCAGCGGTTCAAAATATTTTGAGGAACCACTTGATATGGAAAGAGAGGAAGATAGAGAGTATATTGAGTTGCTAAATGCACTTCGTTATGGAGTTTCTGTTGCTGGTAAAAGTAAGAAGAATGAGAAGGAGAAACATATTATTGATGCTTTAAGTAAGCTTGGTTCGGGTGTTAGCTTTCTTCCAAATGACCCATCACAATTAGTTAATAGGCTATTATTGTTGTTAGGTAGCAAGAAGGCTGGAAACAGCAATTGTTTTAATGAAGCCTCAGCCATTTTAGATCAGTTGATGAACATGAAAATAATTAATAAATGTCAATACAAAGATATTTTATTAGATATTAAATAAGATGAGAAGCACAATTCTTAGTTTTAATTTCACAACGAGTGATTACACAGCATCATTCCCTTACCCACTACAACTTGACCCCACAAAATAATATGAGGCATCTTTATTGTCGATGGAAACTTATAATACCTTGTTTCATATCACAGAGAAAAACAACAAGTTTAGTTATAATCCAGGAAGTGGATACAAAACTATAACAGTTTCACCCGGAGCTTACGAGATTTCTCAAATATCTTCTGAAGTCTCTCGCCTTATGAAAGAACAAGGTGATGAACCAAAAAATATGGTAATAGATATTCAAAAACACACTTCAAAATCAACGATTAAACTTAAAAATAATTATAAAGTTGATTTCACGATTTAAAAATCGTTTAGAGAGCTATTGGGTTTCTCTTCAAAAAAGATTGAAACTAACGGGACGTTTTACAGTGATAATGTCATTCAAATATCCTCCGGTATAAATTCGGTATTAATTCTTTGTGATTTGATTGATGGTGCTTATAACGATGGAATAAGAACAAATACAATATTTTCATTCAGCGCATACTCAACCCCGATTGGTTATAAATTTAATATGGAACCAAAAAATCTTGTCTATTTACCTGTCAGGAAAAACCATATACAGAGTAAATTTTAGGATAACCGATCAAGATAATCGTATGATCTCCTTTAATGAAGAAATTATATCCATCAGAATTCACCTTCGTGAAGTTTTTTTTGATAAGTAAATAATGGTTATTGTGAGAAAACACGAGTTGGGAAAATATAAAATAATTACAGGGGATGGGATGTTCCTTTCACCATACTATAAGGGTGAAGGTATGTTTCTTGGTAGAGGATACTATAAACCAAAGAGACAACGGGGTGTGGGACATCAATTTAGAAATAAAGGAGATGGGATAATTGATACTCTAATGGGTATTGGTTCAACCATTCTTAAACATAAAGACCGAATTGGTTCAACTGCTTCTGCCGTGGGAAATGTAGTGGGTGCTATAAAGAGTATAAAAGATGCTCAAAAGGAGTCTCATAAATTACAAGCAATCAAAGAAATAAAAAAAGGCAAAACTCAACTGTCTTCACAAGAACGACAAAAAATCATGAAAATACTTGGGTCAGGGTTTCAACGATTTTAATGCTATATAAATACAAGTATGGAAGCGTTTGATAGTATCTATGATTTGGATGATACAATTATCATTTCAAACTCCACGAAAAAGGAAGACTATTTTAAGGTAAATGCTATAACAGGAACAGACTGGAATTCAAATGGAACAAAAAGTTTTGAAATAAATAATCAACAAACTTACTTGAATCTCGCTGATAGTTTCTTGCTGTGTAAATTTAAATTCACTAAGGCTGCGAATAACACTAATGCTACACTCGTAAATGATTTCTTCTGGAAAATGTTTGATAGTGTTCGCCTGTATATTGGAACACAAGAGGTTGAAGCGGTTGATTATGTCTCTGCTACATCTGAAATGATGAAATTTACACTATATTCGTTTAGTGATAGAATGGGTAAGGGAGCTGTTGAAGGTTTTATTCCTGATATGTCAACGGGAACAAATGCTGACCCTGGTTATAGTAAAAGGAAGTCAATGTATAATGATGAAACAAAAGTAGAGAATAGTTTTACCATAGCGGTACCTCTGAAAGGTATATTTGGATTTTGTGATTATGATAAAGTTTTGTATGGGCTTAAAATTAGATTTCAACTACAAAGGAATGATAATGTAAATAGATTGCTTTTTGGGGCTTAAAATGCTTTTGGTGATAATAATAAATTTGTTATTAATGATTTGTGTTGGTATATCAGCGAATATGCTCCTAATCTTAAAACGGAAGAGATGTTAAACAGAAGACTTAACTCAAAGAAACCGCTAAATGTATCATACCTTAAAAGAAGATGTCAACACGTTAAACTGGAACACACTACCTACACTTGGAATTTGTGTGTTCTTCAAGGAAAGCCACGATACCTCTGGCTCATTTTTTAAAAACCAGATGGAGAGGACGGTACTGATAAGAATAATGCGCTGAGTGATAATGCTAAGGTGAAACAACTTCGGGTTTCTCTTGATGGCACATTTTATCCGCGAGATAGATTGGAAATTGATTGGGAAAAAAATGATTATGCGGAAGCCTACAAGTCTTACCAAAAGGTGTGTGAAAGCAACGGTAATAATGACCCTATTTTGGATATGGTTGCGTTTCAAAAACTTTATACGATCTACGCAATTGACCTGAGTTCTCAAAAAGAAACTATAAAGTCTAATAGAGTGGATACTTCTCTATACATTGAAAGAGGGGAGAGTGAAGAGGTTAATGCATATTGTTTGCTTTTGGAAGAAACAGAATTACAGATTAATACAGATAATGGTGTTATGATTGTCGTGAAAATCAAGCTCAGACACGACTTGACCTCTGGGCAGGTTTAATATCATTTAGATCTGAAGTACATCCTGTAAAAATACATTCATGCAACAGGCATTAAAATCAGAGTATTTCATGAGCAATGGTCGATTCAATATGGCAATGGTCCAATAGAGAGGACAGTCAGCGCAGCATTTAGGGGCGTACATACCATTCAAACTACAGGACTATGTCACAGTGAGTTCCGCTGGAGTGTCCGTGCGCCCCGGTTGTGCCGGGTCTTATAGACGCCCCTTTTGAAGCGAGCACACCCTGGGTTCACCTTGGTATAATTTCACTACATTCTCCCCGCCGTTAGAACTATACTGCCGCTCGGCAGGTTGCAAGCAAGCATCAGCAATAATCGAATGGGTCACGTCAATCCACGTCAGTCGGTCCACCCGTAGCGGTCGGGGCGGCGAACTTCCCTGCCAGTTCGTGTTCGGAATCTACCGGGCACGGCGTCCTCAAGCCCGGAGTCCCCCGCGTCGGAATAGCCGCCGGAGGTGGGAGTCGGAGGGGGCGCCCCAGCGCCTTCGGGCACGGGAGTGGGGAATGACGGAAGTAACGGTGGTAGTTCCATAGGGGAAGCTTCGGTAGAGTCCATAGACTCGTAGACGGGTTCGTCGATATCCCTGTCGTCGTCCCCACATGGGGCGAGATGGCGTACGGAGACAGTAGACTCGCGGCCATCCGCCGTTAACATGCGAGCATGCTCGGGATTAGCCTGGAGGACCTGCACCTTGTCAACAAGGGGGTCGTACTTGCTAGCGCGAACCGCTCATTTGAGATAGGCAGGCCCCGGTTCAGCGAGCCAGCTGGGTAAAGATTGGATACTGCCGGAGCTTCTAGGGTGGTGGAACAGTCGTTCGTGAGGAGTCTGGTTGGTGGCGGTACATAGGAGAGCCCGGATCGAGTTTAGAGCGGCAGGTAGCGACCACGCCCATTTATCGAGGCCTCGGCCGAGGGTCCGGAGGCTTAGCATGACAGCCCTCCATATAATCCCATTAAAGCGTTCGATCTGCCCATTCGCTTGGGGCCGGTACGGGGTGGTGTAGCTCGAAGTGACATTATGCTGGAGCAAGTAGCCCCTCACCTCCTGGGACAGGAACACCGCACCCCGATCGGTATGCACGTAGGCCGGACACCCGAACATAGAAAACAAATTCTGCAGGCACCGAATAACCGTGGCAGCCGACATATCCCCGCACGTGTAAGCAAAGGGGAATCGTGAATACTCATCGACGATAGTGAGCAGATAGCGAGAGTTGCTCGACATTGGCAGCGGCCCTTTGAAATCCATCGCCAAGCGCTCCCACGGTCTAGTAGCCCTAACAAGTGTCCCCATAGGAGGGTTATAAAAACGCGGTTTGAGGTCCGCACAGATCGCGCAATCACGGCAGATGCGGCGGATGTCCTCAATCGAGTACGGCAGATTGCCCTCGCGCACAAAATGCGCGAAGCACGTTACCCCGGGATGACACATAGTGCCGTGCAAAGTGCGCAGCCCCTCCAAAGTTACAACCCCCGCGCAAGTGGCCGGCCTCGATAAGGCGTCAGCGACCAGGTTATCCTTCCCCGGGCGGTATTTGATGGTGTAGCAGAAGTCGGCGAGTTCGATATGCCAATGGGTGATTTTCTCATTCTTAATGCGCTGAGCATGTAAGGTGTCGTACATAAACGCAACGCTCTGTTGGTCCATGACGATTTGGAAACACCGCCCAAGCAGATACGGCCGCCATCGCCGAATTGATTCGACGATCGCGTACGCTTCCTTTTCGACAGACGAATGCCTCCGCTCGGCGGAGGTGAGAGTCCGCGAGAAGAAAGCCACAGGGCGGCCCCCTTGGGAGAGAGTCGCCGCTATCGCATGATCTGAGGCATCACTCTCCAAAACGAAAGAGGCACTCTCGTCAATCGTCGCGACAGCGGCGCCAGCGATGTCGACTTTAAGGCCCTCGAAGGCTGCCAGGGCGGCCGGGCCCATGGGGAAAGTGTCGCAGGCCACGAGGGGGCGGAGCTTCACAGAGAAATTTTGCACCCACTTTGAATAGTGGGCGAACAGCCCTAGGACGCGTTTCAGCGAAGCCCGATCGCTAGGCGGAGCCATATCGAGCAAAGGGCGCATACGCTCCTTATCCGGAGAGACGGAGCCATGGGTCACGGTGTACCCCAAAAGGTCTACCGTGCGTAGAGAGTATCGACACTTAGCCGCATTCATGGTTAGGCGATATTTCCACGCGACCTCGAGGAAGCGTTTCAGATTAGCGTCGTGATGCTCCTGGTCATACCCACAAACCGTAAGATTGTCCAGATAGACAAAGACATCGGTCAAATTCTCCTTCACAACGATGTCATCCATAGCCCTCTGAAAACAAGAGACTCCGTTAGTTACCCCAAAAGGGAGTCGCGTGAACTGGTACAACCGCTGACCTGATTCAAAGGCTGTAAAGACGCGATCAGCCCTAGAGATGGGGACTTGATGATACGCACTACGCAGATCGAGAGTGCTATAAACGGAATACAGGGCCACCTGGCGTACCAGGGCATCCATCCCCGGTAAGGGGTAGGCATCCAGCTGTGTAAAACGATTAATCGTCTTCGAATAGTCGATTACCATGCGCCGGCGGTGGGCCTCACTCCGCACCACTAAGACTTGGGCCCGCCACGGTGACCTACTGTGTTCTATAATACCGTCCTTTAAGAGCAGGGCCGTTTCTTCCGCAATGAATTGCGCGTCCGCGCGAGAGTAGCGCCGCGATTTGACGGCTACAGGGGTACAATCAGTGGTCAGGTTGGGGAACAGTGAGAGAGGCTCCATGTCCATTTGAGCGAGGGCGCACACAGCGAGCGTGTCCGGCCCACCGAAGTCTATTTCCAAACGTCCATGCCGCTTAAGGAAATCAAGTCCGAACAGAACGTCAGCGCATAAAGCAGGTAATACCATGAGATACACGTCCGGGAACGTGCGTCCCTTTATCACAAGTTTCAATCGACACGCCCCTTTTGTGCTCAACCGAAGTCCCTGAGAGGCCATGAAGATCCGGCGGGTTGTCCCGAGAACCGGCCACCCATGTTGATGCACGAGTCGCTGATCGATAAAACTATCCATGGACCCCGTGTCAATCAAAGCTTGCGCAAAAACGCCCGCGACCGTGAGCGGAATGATGGCCTGCGCAAGGCCGGCAGACCCGGCAGGTATTGTACCGGCCGGGTGAGAAGATCGTGCCTCGCGGGTGGATCCCACGCCGGCTGCAAACCTTCGGGCAGCGTCGGCAGGTTGGGCCTCAGCAGGAGCATTGAATTCAGTTGGCTCATCAGCAGATTCATTTGCTAGAGTGGGTGTGTGTAGGTCGTAAGAGCCGCCGCCAGATGGCGCTCGAGTCACGTGAGAAAGATCTCTGCCGTCTGCAGATTCATATGCCAAAGTGAGTGCATGTAATTCGTAAGAGCCGCCGTCAGATGGTGCTCGAGTCACGTGAGAAGGATCTCTGCCGTCTGCAGATTCATATGCCAAAGTGGGTGCATGTAATTCGTAAGAGCCGCCGTCAGATGGGGCTCGAGTCACGTGCTGCGTTTGCCGCACATCGAGAGGAGTTTCCAAAGCAGGAGCATGTCGCTTGTTTGAAGTAGGCGTTCGAACGCCAGTCAAGGTCGGTCGCGCTGCGGCCGGTCGCGTTCGCGCCATTTGTTTCGGCGGCCCGGTGTATCTCACCAAGGTCGGGCGTGCAGCCAGAGGCCCGCGAGAAGGAGAGCGGCTCATCAAAGCCGAGTGAGGCGCCCCGTCCGGCGCTCGATCCGTTGGCTCCGCGATGAGCCCATTCAAGGTCGCGCGGGGACGCGTGCCCCGAGCGGCCTTCCTGCAGACCTTTGCAAAATGGCCCTTGGTGGAGCACAGGTGGCATGTAGCCTCCCGAGCCGGGCATTCAGAGCGAGGGTGCTGCCGATTCCCGCAAAAATAACATTTTGCATACCAGTCAGGCCGTGGCCGGGCAGCGGCGGCAGCAGTGAGGCCGGAAGCGGAGTTCGCTTCAGGAGCACCCGGAGTCTCGGCCGTGGTGGTCAGGTCCTCCTCCGTATCCTCGGCGGTAGCCCTCTCCGGTCGCGCGAGTTGAGAGGCCCCCGCCACGACTCGTGGGTGATCATATGTGGTGGATTGTTCTCGGGCATCTGTATATACGCGTGCCAGCCGTAGTGCTTCCGTAAATGTCAGATCCGCGACCTCCAGGAGTCGGAGCCGCAAGACCCCAGAACTAATTCCGGAGATGAATGAATCTCGGAGCAAGTCGTCCTGCACTTGCTCGTGGGTCCGTACGTCCTGCACGCAGTCCGCCAACAGGTAGCGCAACTCCTGCGCGTAGCGATCGATCGATTCAGATGGTTGTTGTCGCCGCTGGGAGAGTTGATGCCGGCCGTGCACAGCGCTCCGTGTTTTTACGTATAAGCGCTTCAGCTCGGCTAGTGCCGTAGCGTACGTCTCAAATCGAGCTATGTTCCGGAACACGGTGCGATAGACCTTCGACTGTAACACAGACAGCTTCATCGCAGCGGTGGGCTCTGTTTCATGAGCAGCAAAATAATTCTCCAGCGTTTTGAGCCAGTGAATGAACTCCGATGCTGATCCCTCAGCCTGAGAGTCAGCTCCGAGAATTGGTACCACGATCATCTTGTGGTCAGCCATTCCGGCGATCTAAATGATATTAAATGTCGTGAAAATCAAGCTCAGGCACGACTTGACCTCTGGGTAGGTTTAATATCATTTAGATCTGAGGTACATCCTGTAAAAATACATTCATGCAACAGGCATTAAAATCAGAGTATTTCATGAGCAATGGTCGATTCAATATGGCAATGGTCCAATAGAGAGGACAGTCAGCGCAGCATTTAGGGGCGTACATACCATTCAAACTACAGGACTATGTCACAGTGAGTTCCGCTGGAGTGTCCATGCGCCCCGGTTGTCCCGGGTCTTATAGACGCCCCTTTTGAAGCGAGCACACCCTGGGTTCACCTTGGTATAATTTCATTACAATGATTAATATCACATAGGTTTTATCTCATAAATAAATGGTAGGGGTATATGTTAATCAAATCAATCTTAATAAATTAACATTTTGTATTCAAAATCAAAAGCCTTGTATTATTAATGTTAATACAATTCAAAGAAAAGGAGCAGTAAGAATTGATGTTTTACTCACAAGAGAGCAGGTAAAAACACTAAATGATGCTGGATCACTTAAAATTAAAATGACAAAACCTATGTTGAAGAAATATTCAATACAAGAGGGAGGATTTCTCCCGTTTCTAATTCCTTTATTTGCTGGTTTAAGTGCGGCGGGAGCATTGACTGGTGGTATTTCAGCAGCGGTAAAAACTGCTAACGAAAGGAAGGCACAACTAAAAGCTCCAAAAGAATTGGAAAGACATAACAAGGAGTTGGAGAAACAAATTAGTGGAAGTGGTGTAATTGTAGATTTTGCTCAAAAACTTGAAAGTCTACCTGATAAAGCTAGATTGTTGGTTGGAGATATGCCTTCCTCTATCGCTCAAGCGGGTGTTAAGCTAACTAAACGGGGGGTAATGGATTGCATCTTTCTCATAAATAAATGGATAAATGGTTTAAACAATTTGGAAAGAATACAACGTCAAATATAGAACTCGCTAAGTATTGTAAAACACTAAAAATTGATAATGTGGTTATTTGTATGAGAGATGAATTAATACATATAAATAAGAATACAAAGAATATTATTATGAATTTAGACACACAGAATGGTTCTCATTGGGTTTGTATTCATAATAGTCAGGATAAATATTATTTTGATAGTTATGGTATGCCACCACCTGTTGAAGTAATACAATTCTTACAGAATGGTGTTTATCAAACATTTCAAGTTCAAGAAATTAATTCTAAATGTTGTGGTCAATTATGTTTATATGTATTATTTCAACTCAACAAAAATGAAAATTTTTATGATATCATTTTTAATCTAATATAAATGACTTATGTTGGAAAAGATGGTTCTATCTTTGGAAAATCCTCTCAGGATATTGATTTATCAAATTATTATGCAAAGGCACAGGCTGAACGACAAAAATATAGTATAAGTAAAAATATTAATATGAAGAATACTTATAAATTAATCAATTATCCAAACCCTACAGATGCGAATGACTTAATTAGATTCAGTGATTTATAACAATATATATATTTAAAGAAAACAGCACGTTTTGTTAAACAAGTAAAATTTACAACCACAACACCTGGTTATACTGACCATACACCTTTCCTCATTGAATTTAACTACCTGCTTACAATTGAATTTTATAAAGAAGGACATATAGTTAATATGCGAATTAATAAATGGGGGTATGATATGCCTGATTTAGGGTATAATTGGTATTTTTCAATAAACTTAGAAGACCTACATGATTTGAATCAGTCGCGTAAAGAAGAATATTATCCGCTTGGCGAGGATAAGGATTTATGTGGAAGTACAAATAGTAAACACCAAATACATGATTTTAAGAAAAGAAAAATATATGATAGTAGAGCGATGGTTAGCATGACAAAGAAGGAAGGTAATGAGATAAGGATAGAAAGCCGATGAATACAAACCGATTTGGTAGTGGGAAGATGGGGTGGTATTACCTGTCATAATATTAATCTCACATATATTTCTGATACATAAATGGCAGGAAAAAGACTACAAGAGAATTATAATTTTTGTATTCAGGGATACCTCCAAGAAAAGGGTGCTCGGTATTACATACCTTATGATTTGGAGCATATACATGGGAATTTTGTCATAAAAAACTGGCCTTATACGGATATTTCTAAACCCACAAATAGACTTGTTTAAAATATTAAATAAAAATGAACTTCTCAAAGTTAAGAAATATAAAACTCTTTTAGAAATCATCAACAAATCTTATTGGTATCCTATTATGAGAAAAATAATTATAGATACAAGAATATCACAAAATCCAGCGATGAGTATATTTATAATATTATTTGGGGCTCAAACTCAAGGGTAGCAAGGGATGAGGAAGGAGTTGAAGAAGAGAAGGAGGAAAGAGAGAAAAAGGAGAAGGAGGAAAGGGAGAAAAAGGAGAAGGAGGAAAGGGAGAAAAGGAGAAGGAGGAAAGGGAGAAAAGGGAGAAGGAGGAGAGGGAGAAAAAGGAGGAGGAGGAGAGGGAGAAGGAGGAAAGAGAGAAAAGGGAGAAGGAGGAAAGAGAGAAAAAGGAGAAGGAGGAGAGGGAGAAAAAGGAGAAGGAGGAGAGGGAGAAAAAGAGAAGGAGGAAAGAGAGAAAAAGGAAAAGGAGGAAAGGGAGGAGAAGGAGGCGAGGGAGGAAAGAGAAAGGGAGGAAAAGTATAAAAAGATGGAAAACAGTGAGATTCGTAAAAGATTGAATGTATTACGGCAAATAAATCAATCTCAACTCACCGAAGAGGAAGATAAAGAAAGAATGACTTGTGAAGATAATGATTTTAAAAATGGTTGAGATGAGTTCAATTTCAGGGAGGGGATTTACATGAAGAAGACAAAGGTCATATAGTTGATGATGTTGGTGTTATTAACTTTAGTTAGTTTTTATTTGTAAATAAATGGAGGAGAGAGTGAAGGCATTCCTAAGGATTCTTTATGTTTTAAAAATTAAGATAGAAATGTATATGTTGAAAACCAAAAAGGTTTTGATACTCTGTCGGAATTTTTCTGATAAATAAATATGAGTTATTGTCTCAAATGTAAAAAGAAAACCAAATCTAAAAATATATCCTATGTAAAAGCTAAAAATAATAGAGTTTATGAAAAGGGAATATGTTTAGTGTGTGGCTCTAAAAAGTGCCAATTCATCTCTCCTAAACGTGGAGGAGACATACAAAAGTTTCTGTCAGGAAGTAAATTTACAACAACTGGAATTCCAGGGGAATTACACCTTCCAGGGTATTCTTTCTGTGGTCCAGGAACAAACTTGGATAAAAGATTAGATGAGGCTGACAATCCTAAACCTTGGTCTAAACCTATAAATAGGGTTGATGAAGTGTGTATGAAGCATGATATTGATGGGAATACTACTACATTGGATGAGAAACATGAAGCAGACAGATAAATGTTGTATAATTTGTCTTTGATACGAAATCCTACGTTGAGAGAGAAAGTTGATAGGTTTATAGTGAAAAAAATGATAAGTGCTAAATTGAAACTTGGTCTTGGTTATTCCTCAAAAAACTATTAGACTCCAATGATGTCATCAAGACTGAGGAGCTTTTGGCTGAAGAATTACATAAACCTATAATCACCAAGTTTAAAAGAAGGAAAGTTTATTCCAAAGACACAGACCACATCTGGTCAGCCGATTTAATTGAATTGAATAATGATAGGGGATACAGGTATGCTTTAACTGTTATTGATTTGAGGAGTAGATATGCCTGGGTTGTTCCTTTAAAAAATAAAAAGGGTTATACTTTAATGTTAGCCTTTCAACAGATATTTAATAAAAGTAAAAGGAAACCAAAGAAATTATGGACTGATGAGGGAACAGTTCTACAACAGCATATTTATGAAATTTCTTGAGGAGGGTATTAAATTATACAGCACCTTTAATGAAGGAAAGGCAGTTGTTATTGAGCGTTTTAATCGTACTTTAAAAGATAGATTATATAAAAAATTCACACAACTCGATTCTCAACAATGGGTGTATTTTATTCAGGATATTGTAGATAATTACAATAATACAGTTCATTCGTCAACAAAATCAAAACCATCGGAAACATTTACAAAATTAAAATATGAAAAGGAGATTAATTTGAGAAAACCTAAGTTCAAAGTTGGTGATATTGTAAGAATATATAGATGGAAAAGTCATTTTGAAAAAGGTTATACAAAGAGATGGACTAATGAATTATTTAAAATTGTTAATGTAATGGATACAGTCCCTTGGACTTACAAATTATATGATATGAATGGGGAAGAAATATTAGGGTCATTTTATTCACAGGAATTACAAAAAACAAAACTGATAAGCCATTAAACAACAACCATCCATACTTTTATTCACCCCACCCAGATTAGTTAATTTAATTACTCATAAAAAATCATAAGCCCCGCCCACACAGACCCCGCCCACACAGACCCCGCCCATATAGACCACACCCACACAGACCACACCCATCATCCCCCACCCCTGTGCGCCCCCACCCTTGATCCCCCCTCATCCCACCCCCACCTTCCCCACACTCACAAGGTGAGGGATGGGATGAGGGGGGATCAAGGGTGGGGAACGCATCTTCCCGTCCTTTTTCCTTTATTCTCTTTTTGTAATTAATTATTAAATAGTTGTAGACAAAGCAAATATATTCATATAATATTGAAAACAAAATCTTTATATTAACAAAACATTTTTCTTGAGGTATACATTCAACTTCTCCCCAGCATAGGTCAAAGGTTGGTTCAGCAGATGTCTTCAGGTTTTGAATCTCTTTCTATTGAATACAAGAGGGGTTGAAGCAAGGAGAGAAATATATGAATGATATACCCTGAATCACCTCCTACGATGCGCAGGGATATGGTGTACCTATTCAAAACGGTGTACACACACATTGACACACACATACAATACATACATACACACACATACACATACACACATACACACACATGCCTACCTCTAAAAAATCAAGCTTTGCATCAAGATCGTTGAGTTGAAAATGTAGAGTATCGCAAGTTGGTAGTAAATCATAATCCCACTCATAGCCATGCTCATCGAGATTGTGATCGTGGTTGTAGTCATTGATCTCAACAGGTGTTGTATTCTGTTTAAAAAAGAAAGAAAAAACATACATCGTATTAATAAATGTCAGCTCCTGTTTATTGTTGCCAGTCAGACAGATGAATAATGAATTACCAAGGTTAAACTCTGATGGTCGTTTTGGATAACAGACACGTCTGTATCTTCATTCAGAGACCTCCATCTCAGTAGGTTGTTCAAATCCAGGATATTCACAATATTTGATTTGCTGTAATACAGAGAAAAATAAATCGTTAGTCATAAAATTAATCATAAACAAAGCTCTCATTGAACACTTTAATTCTGAATGAACTTATCAAAGTCACTTTCACGAGCCTCGATTCAGTATTAAAAAAAAAAAAAAAAAAAAAAAGTCCTGGTGCGTTGATATAATCTTCATCAGAGTAAAGGCTCATCTTCGTTCGCAATGTTTAAAACGACACGGCAACACAACTTTTTATAATGTCCAAAATGTATTTTCGGGAAGAGAACTGGGTGTTAACATTCTAGGAAACCCAGGAAATAAGACAATGGGGACTTCTGGGAAGTTATCCAAATTTACCACATGTCATTTTCCCAAAAGTGAGGGATTAATTTTAAAAAGGTTTGAGTTGGTAATATCTAAAAAGTTAATGTTAATGTTAAAAAAGTTAATAAAAAAATTAAATTATTTCCTATGCATAAACAAATATTTGTAGGATCATTGTTTGAGTGGGTCAAAGATGATCCACCAGAGGCCAGAAGGATCGCAGGTTCATAAGTGAACTAATGAACATAAGGCCAGAAGGATCATTGTTTGAGTGGTCTAATGAACAACATTAAGGATAGGTTCATAAGGCCATAAGTGAACTAATGAACAACAATGATCATTGATATAATCATAAGGCCAGAAGGATCATTGTTTGAGTGGTCTAATGAACAACATTGAGGATAGGTTCATAAGGCCATAAGTGAACTAATGAACAACAATGATCATTGATATAAATCATAAGGCCAGGAGGATCATTGTTTGAGTGGTCTAATGAACAACATTAAGGACAGGTTCATAAGGCCATAAGTGAACTAATGAACAACAATGATCATTGATATAATCATAAGGCCAGAAGGATCATTGTTTGAGTGGTCTCATGAACAACATTGAGGATAGGTTCAAAAGGTTCGTAAATATAGTGTTTGAGTGGTCTAATGAACAACATTAAGAATAGGTGTTATAGATAAAAGGTTCATAAGGGTAGAAATATCATAGGTCTATAAGGGTAGAAGGATCATAGGTCTATAAGACCAAAAGGTTCGTAAATATAAGGGTAGAAGGATCATTGTTTGAGTGGTCTAATGAACAACATTGAGAATAAGAGTATGTCAAAAGGCTAAAAGGATTGTAAAGAACAGGGTGGGAGAAATAGAGGTGTTTCGGGGAAATGAGGGTGAGAGAAAAATTAACATGTAAGTCAATGGGAAAATGAGGGTGGTCCAGGAACAACATTATTATCCAACTCACCTCCTCCTGCGTCTCTCTCGGGGGGCCTCGCGCCAAGGGTTTTATAACCACCCCCGTGGAACTTTCTTGAACCTGCCAGATCTTTCTTACCACGCCCTCTCAAGCCATGCCCACTGAGCCCTGGTTGGTCGGCAAGGGCTCGCTGACTCCACCTCTTCGTGACGAGGTGGGGCCACGCCCGTGCTGTGGCGGCTCCGCCCACCTTCTTCTCCGATCCTGGCCTCGTGGGCAATGGAGGTTTGGTGGTGAAGAAAACAGCCCAACTGTTACTGGCAGCTAACGCTGCCTTGCAGAGAGGAGATGATTGGGGAAAATTGAAAGGGGAACTATCTCATTTGTTTGATGCAACAGAGAGTCAACTATTGGAAACACAGCCTTACCTGAAACACATAATAATGATATAACTACGAAAAGGGCCTATGATTCGCTACGTGTTGCAATGTGGACTAACTAAGGTGCAATTATTTCAATTAACAGCCAATTAAGGGGAAATGTACACAGGGGTTATTTATAAGGGAATTTACTTCTAAATTTACATGTGAAGGTTCTAAAAACCGCAACACAGCACCCTCATTCCTCACGGCATGTCTCGGGCCGAAAAAAAAAACTTTAACTTCGTGTGACACGCAGGTGTAATATCCCTCTACTATTAACCTTGCCCTTGAGTGCGACAGTTTTAAAACACAATTAAGTATGTCCCGCCTGCTACCTTGCATTCTACCTAACAGATTCACACCCACAGAATAACCGAATTGTGGAATTAATTCTCAAGCTAAACATTTACGGTGGGGAGCATTATTTACACGACACTATTTGTATTTACAAAACTGCAAACCCAGGACCTGTCATTCTCTTGGAAACAAAAAGAATCCTGTGGGAGGGAGGAAAGAGCATGCACTGCATCGATACACCACCTCATGCCCGGGGATGCAGAATTTTATTGCAATGCATCCCCGAGCATGCAAGCACCAAAGCACCAATCATAAGCACCAATCAAGCAAGCACCAGTCAAGCACCATCCGGTGCTACATTGCACATACAATAAAAACAACTTGCTGGTCTTGGTCTTGTTCTGCTCCCTCTGCTGGCCGATGTTCTTCCAGATGTTCTCTCTTGATGTTGTCTCTCTTGTGGCTTGCTGCCTATTTGCAATAATAAATAAAAAAGCACAAAACGCGTCCATTTTTATTTATGGCCCACAGGGGCCAACTATGGGTGGTCCACCTGTAGGGCAAAAAGGGGCCACCTCTCCGTGGTCCGCAAGCAAACTTTCTTGGGCCATCATGGCCGGTCCCAGCAGAGGGTCATGCCACAAACGTGTGGTCCATAAGTGGTGCTCGGCCACAGAACCATGGTCCATATGGTGGTGCATGGCCGCAAGACGTGCGGTCCATAAGTGGTGCATCGATCCAGGCAGCGGGGGCTCGGGCACACAAATGCAGCTCCCGCACGCTCTCCCTCAGTGCCCAGATAGCGCACGGTCCATGGGGGGGAGGGGGGGGGGGAGGAAGACAAAGCAGAGTCAGCGAGGGCAAGGGCGCAAGGGTACACATCAATAAAGGCAATGCAGACTGAGGTGCGCACGGAGAGCGAGCGGAGAAAGCTCGTCCCTAACGTACGCCACCCCACCTGTCACCTACTCTACCCTTGACCCTTACCCTGTATTTACAAAACAATTTACAATTCGTCTCTATCGTCACGTCTTCCCCATATCTCCCCGAATACCAAATTCGTTACCAGAATCCCTCTAACCAAATTTGCCATCACCCAATTCATCATCAATCCCTCCTAAGGAGGAAGAGATGGAACAACCAGCACAATGTCTCACCCACGTCGTGATGTGACTCACATTCTCAAAAACATCTGCAACAAAAATATCCAAACCATGGCATGGCGTGGAGCACTGTCGTCACCTCAGGTGAGTGGATGCAGATGATGCGGGGAGATTTCAATCCTAACTACTTCCTAAATGACATTAACACACTTTACACTACCCGGGGTCTTTCCCTGCCAAACCATTGGCCGTCTTACACGATGCGGTTCTAAAAACCGAACTCCCATTGCACATACTGTGGCGCTCTCCAATTTGGGGTCTCACTCCCCCACTTCAACTCCCTGTGCATTCGCACAATTTCTGGGCTGAGTCGTGTGGCTCTCCCAGCAGGTCTACTCACCTGCACACCTCCGCCACCGCAGTTGCCTCCGAGATTACCTGCTCCTTTACCCTAACCTATCTAACTGGGAAGGCTCTCCCTGGCACTTACCCCCTCGGTGCCCTCTCTGGCACTGGGCTACCCGGGTCCGTCCTCCGGATCCTCGGGCCCCATCCACAACAACTCTACCGGCTCCCAGAGCCCACCTGCGGCCTCACCTGGCCGACATCCTCAGTGGTGGAGTGCCCATTCAACTACACACACTAACAGGCCACACGCCCAGCCATTTCCACTTCACTAATGCACCCATCCAAACACCATTCTACCACACGCACCACAGATGCCAATATCCACCACAATTTACCTATACCCTCTACCTAACTCTTAAACTACCCTCCCTGGGTATTCGTGATAGGGGTCCATCTTCCCCATCCACTCCCTTCGCACCAACCACTCCACTCCACGTTTTCCACCATACTCACTCCACACCATCCATTCCATACTCCATTCCATACTCCATACCAATTATTTCATTCAACCATTCTCCATACACCTGTGCTTCACTTGCACACCTGTGCTCACACACACCTGGTGGCTCCTGCACCCTCCTTTCCTCCCAGGCTTCTTCATTCAATACAACTCACAATCGCAATTTTCACCATACGCTGCTCCATCACCTCCTTCACACACACGGCACCATTCACGAGCATTGCCTCATTTGCTCAACACAAAGATTCTCATACACACGGCATCATCTGATCTACCTGGTGCCCTTCTAAAACTCGCGCTTCCCAGTCGCCCCTTATATTATTGCGCTCCCTCGTCGTTATCAACCAACTAATCTACCTACGTCCCCTACTACAGGTACATGTCGCTACTTAACTCTACCGTTACCTATGGTCATGTCTAGGTCCCTATACAATTATCCAAACCCTCCCTCGGCGAGCTTACACTGCCAAAACCCCATAAACTATAGCTCATGTGCCCGGGTGATGTGAGGGATGGCAGAGTTGCCATTCCTCTACATCGGGCGTCTCCCACTATCAATTTTGCCCATCCAATTTTCTGCCAATCAAATTTGCCAATCATTACTGCCAATCATTTTTACCCATCAAATTTGCCAATCATTACTGCCAATCCTATCCACTATTCCCAATTTCGAATCAAAACACGATCCCTACCATCGTCCATTAAACTTCGAGCCTCGGTGCGTCGTTACATTTTTTTACAGCTCATTTTCGAAAAACCGAGCAATGCATACTGGTGGTTTGGTCTACTCCTGATGGTTGGGTCCGTCCGGCATTCACGATTCTGGGGAGGCGGCATGCTCGGGCCGAGATTCCACGCACCATCTCGGCGCGGAGCCTTGCGGCCTCCAGCCCGACGACCGAAGCTCGCCTGGTCGGAACCCCCTCCACGCCAGGGGGCGAAGGTCCCACCCGGCCCCCCTTCCTTGGAATCACGCCGATCGCCACTCTGACGTGGCACTGACCATTCAGTGCGGGGCCCGGCCCGAATCGTGCACGACGCCCCGAACAGGAGCAACGCACTTACGGTCCCAGCCGGTCCTCGCAGCAAACAAAGCGCACCGCGCACCGAGTGCTCGCGTCGGCTAAACGTCGGGCTAGACGCTAACCCGTTTAACGTCGATGCTCGCTTTGCATTCTCACACCACTCGTTCCGTTCCTTATTCACACATCCAGGTGTCTCCATACACTCCGTCATTGCACCTTCTCTTACACACCACCCAGGTACACTCATTCCGCTCACAGACTTCGTTACACACCTGACCACCGCACACCTCCTCGCACACTCGTTGTTCGCACACTTCATCAACACACCTCCTCGCACACCGTCTTGCGCATCCATTCCACCAATTGCACACCCTGTTACACACCACTGTCGCGCGCCTTCTTGCGCACACTCGTCGTTCACACACTTCATTCCACACCTCTCCTCTGTTACGTCCTCCGTAACACTCACCACGGGTGTGCACTCTTCTGCACACCCAATCATCCCCGCACACTCTCGCGCCGACTCTTGCGCACACTCTCCGGTTACATCCTCTGTAACACTCACCATCACACGCTCCGATGTGCCCTCTCGCACCCGCGCCACCACCAACTCACTCTCCGTGTCACACTCCGTACACTTACGCTCCGACGTGCATTCTCGCTCGCACTCGGTATCACTCCCACACATTTTAACACACTCACTCCCTGATACACACTTTTTTCTCACAAGCGCGCCATTTCCACTCACCCCACTCACCCCACTCACAAGGGACCCTTCACCAACGCCCAGATGCTTTCTCGATCCCAAGCGCGCGAAAATTCTTTTGCGCCAAACATCCTCCTGCAAAATCTCCCCGCACCGTATACCACCTTACTCACCTTTGGGATCCTCCTCTCCACGCGCACCTGCAAATCTTTATAAGGATTAGCAAGTACGGCATCAGGATGTGAATTCGGACCTTGTACATTATCCATTTCTCCCTTCTGCTGGTGCTTTTCTAATTCTGCCGTCTCTACAAGCCCGATTTCCACTAGCTTCGAATGATTCGGACTTAATTTCTTTTTCCTCGACGACCGCTGGCTTTATTAAAATTTCCTCTTCTACCTCAGCGGTCGCCGGCTTTCCCATACCCCGGGTCGCGATCTCTACCCCGGTCCAGTTACCTGCGCTTTGCTCCAACTTGCTCAATCCGTGCTCCTCGACTCGCATTACCTCATCGCGTACCCCCACAACATCTTCGCTCAACCTGCGGTCAACCTCCCTCTCGGCTTCCCTTACCTCATATGCGGCTTGCCCTCTCGCCAACCCCTCATTAATTTATTTGGCTTGGCTAATTATGCCCCCCAGTTTGTCCCTCATTTCTCCCATATCCTTCCTCAATCCCCCAAATTGGTTTCCCATTTCCTTTCTCAGCATCGCGGTGAATTGCATCACGAAGTCCCCCACATCAAAGCACGCTGGTAGTGGTACAGCGGGCGCGGCTACCGCGGCCACCACGTGCGAGGCGCCATCTTGTGCGCCTGAAATCCCCTCTGCCACATTCGTATTGCTTTCCTCCTCTCCCTCTCTCAATTCCTCCCTGGGGTCCTGGGCTGCCTCTAACCCTTCTTCTTCTACCCCCACCGGCATCCGATCGCCTTGATCATCCATGGCACGATTTAATTTGGATGTTATAACAAAATTTTGGCCGCTCCAAATTTTGACCAAATTTTTAAAGATGTTTCAAATTTGGTTCGGGTCCAAATCCCAACACCCAGACACCAATTGTTACGGAATCGGAGTAGGCACTCCCCTTAGCAAGGGGGTTTAATCCCCTTGTCTTGTTAAGCTGGCCGTCTCTGTTCCTGGACCCACCCCGCTCCTTTGTGGGATAGGATTGGCCAAGGTGATTGGTCAAGGGATTCCCGGACACCTCCGCCAATCCCTCCACAAAGTAGGTGGATGGCCCCGCTCGAATCCTGGACAAGATGGTATTTGCCGAGCGGTTTAGCAATCCGGAATCCGAGCCGTTAGCAATAGACTAAACCCGATTAAAAGCGGTTCTGCCGAAATCGCAAGGGCTCGCTGACTCCACCTCTTCGTGACGAGGTGGGGCCACGGCCGTGCTGTGGCGGCTCCGCCCACCTTCTTCTCCGATCCTGGCCTCGTGGGCAATGGAGGTTTGGTGGTGAAGAAAACAGCCCAACTGTTACTGGCAGCGAACGCTGCCTTGCAGAGAGGGGATGATTGGGAAAAATTGAAAGGGGAACGATCTTATTTGTTTGATGCAACGGAGAGTCAACTATTGGAAACACAGCCTTACCTGAAACACATAATAATGATATAACGACGAAAAGGGCCTATGATTCGCTACGTGTTGCAATGTGGACTGACTAAGGTGCAATTATTTCACTTAACAGCCAATTATGGGGAAATGTACACAGGGGTTATTTATATGAGAATTTACTACTAAATTTACATGTGAAGGTTCTAAAAACCGCAACAACATATATATATATATATATATATATATATATATATATATATATATATGTATATATATATCAACAACAACATGCATTTTTAGGCCATTTTCCCTGCTAGAGCGGGGGTTTGCCTTGCGGTCCCCATGACGATCTTCTCCATCTTGCCCTATTTTCTGCATCTCTCCTTGTTAACACCCTTGCCCGCATTTCTTCTTCCACCATCTTTAGCCAAGTCTTTCTCGGTCTTCCCCGTCCTCTACTTCCTTCTACATCCACCGCCACCCACTCTATCCTGACAAACTGCATCACTGAAATAAAATCCTGGCTTCAAATCAACTTCCTCAAACTTGTACTATGATAAATCTGAAATAATCATCATTGGCCCAAAAACGCTCACCAAATCCACCCATAACTTTGCCCTAAACATCGACGGTTCCAAGTATCCACCTCCCCTCACATCCGGAATCTTGGCATCATCTTTCACAAACCCTCTCCTTCGACAAATACACTAAACAGATCACAAAGACAGCCTTCTTTCACCTGAAAAACATCGCCCGTCTCCGTCCATCCCTCTCCTCCACGGCTGCAGAAACCCTCATCCACGCCTTCATCACCTCCCGTCTGGACTACTGTAACAGCCTCCTCTTTGGTTCACCCTCAATAATCATCAATAAACTCCAACACATTCAGAACTCCGCTGCCCGTCTACTCACCCATTCCCTGACCCGTGACCACATCACCCTCGTCCTTTACAAGCTTCACTGGCTCCCCATCCCCCAGAGAATCCAGTACAAAATCCTCCTCTTGACCTACAAAGCCCTCCATAACCTGGCCCCATCCTTCCTGACTGACCTCCTCTCCAGACACACTCCCAGCCGCAACCTCCGCTCTGCTGACACCAACCTCCTGACCCGCCCCGCCCCCCCATGCGGACCAAATTCAGATCCTGGGGGGACAGGGCCTTCTCCATCGCTGCTCCCACCCTCTGGAACTCTACCTCACACCATTAGAGACTCCTCCTCACTCACCACATTCAAAACATCACTCAAGACCCACCTGTTCAACACTGCATTCAACATTTAACCCACAGCATTTAACCCCTGACTATCTCCTCTCCTTCTCCTTCCTTTTGCTTTGATTATTTACCTGTTGATTTTTGTCTTTTTGCACTTGTTTTTTTGTACTCTGTCAAAGCGTCTTTGGGCTTCTTGAAAAGCGCTATATAAAATAAATGTATTATTATTATTATTTTCCATCACTCTTCTCAACCAGTCACTTTCATCCTTCCTCAACACATGACCAAACCATCTCAACCTGTTCCTCTTCACAGCATCAATCACAGGCTCTATTCCCATCATTTTTCGCAATTCATCATTTGTCTTCTTCTCTCTCAACGATACTCCGCACATCCATCGAACCATTCGCATTTCCACCCTTTCCAACCTTCGTTGCTGCTCTACGTTCATTACCCATGTCTCGCTCCCATAAATCATAACACTTCTCACACATGCAGCATACACCTTTCCCTTCAGCTTCAACGACACTCCCCTCCTCATCAGCACGACACTCAGTTCCCGAAACTTCTTCCATGCACATCTCACTCTAGCAACCGTTGCCGAGTCTGATCCACCTTCTCCATTCAGCATGTCTCCGAGGTAGCAAAATGTTTTCACATCTTCCAGCTTCTTGCCGTCTCCAAGATCCAACTCAACATTTCCTCCATCTGCAGCTCCCTCTGTGCACACCTTACATTTGAATGTAGCTGCCACACTGGTTAATAACCCTCTCAGACCACTACATTTTGGATGAACCCACTCAGCGCACAAAGTACATTGAATGGAGTTCACTCCGACACCCTTCCTGCACACAGCACATCACTCATTGCAGAGAGGATATAACGATATAAGAGAGGATATAAGAGAGGACATATATGTATATTGTATATATATATATATATATATATATATATATATATATATATATATATATATATATATATATATATATATATATATATATATATACATATACACACACACACACATATATATATATACTGTATACACAAATATATACACAATATATATATATTTGTGCAGCGTCTGTCCTGTCCTGTGTTGTCACTGAACTACTTTCTCAAACTTTTGTGAAATCGTACCAAACTTCTGGAATGCACATATCTCTCCCGTCGGTATGTCCTAAGTGTATTTTTTTTTTAATATCTTCCAATTTATTTTTTTCTTTTGGGGGGGGGAATTTTTTGGGGAATTTTTTTTTTCAACTTCAATTGTATCGACGCTTATAGTATATATATATATATATATATATGTATATATATATATATATATATATATGTATATATATATATATATATATATATATATATATATATATATATATATATATATATATATATATATATATATACAGTGGAACCTTGACTTACGAGTGCACCAACTTACGAGTTTTCCGAGATACGAGCCGTCGCTCGGGCGGTTTATTGCTTTGAGATGCGAGCCGAGATCTGAGTTACGAGCTTACGCCACCCGCCACCAGGTGGGTTCCGGTCACGTGGTTATCTTGCCGTGCAAGCATATCTGCCGTATAGAGCTGCTGCTTTGTTTTCGCATTTTGGTTATTTTGGAGCTTACGCCAGCCGCCACCAGGTGGGTTCCGGTCACGTGGTTATCTTGCCGTGCAAGCATATCTGCCGTATAGAGCTGCTGCTTTGTTTTCGCATTTTGGTTATTTTGGAGCTTACGCCAGCCGCCACCAGGTGGGTTCCGGTCACGTGGTTATCTTGCCGTGCAAGCATATCTGCCGTATAGAGCTGCTGCTTTGTTTTCGCATTTTGGTTATTTTGGAGCTTACGCCAGCCGCCACCAGGTGGGTTCCGGTCACGTGGTTATCTTGCCGTGCAAGCATATCTGCCGTATAGAGCTGCTGCTTTGTTTTCGCATTTTGGTTATTTTGGAGCTTACGCCAGCCGCCACCAGGTGGGTTCCGGTCACGTGGTTATCTTGCCGTGCAAGCATATCTGCCGTATAGAGCTGCTGCTTTGTTTTCGTATTTTGGTTATTTTGGAGCTTACGCCAGCCGCCACCAGGTGGGTTCCGGTCACGTGGTTATCTTGCCGTGCAAGCATATCTGCCGTATAGAGCTGCTGCTTTGTTTTCGCATTTTGGTTATTTTGGAGCTTACGCCAGCCGCCACCAGGTGGGTTCCGGTCACGTGGTTATCTTGCCGTGCAAGCATATCTGCCGTATATCGCTGCTGTTTTGTTTTCGCATGTTGGTTATTTTGGAAAATTTCTTAGTTTTAACCATGGGTCCTAAGTAATTGAGTGCCAAGGGCAGTACTGAGAAGAAGAAGAGGATGATGTGCTTGGATATAAAACACGCAATCATCGAAAAACATGAGCGAGGTGTGCGTGTTGTCGACTTGGTGAGGCAGATGTGAAGGCAGCTGAAGATTTTATTATAACTTTTGCCGAACTGATAGAAGCCGAACGATACATCCCCCAGCAAATCTTCAACTGTGACGAGACAGGGCTCTTCTGGAAAAAGATGCCGAGGAGGACGTATATAACGGCAGAGGAGAAGAGCATGCCAGGCCACAACTTGTTCAGAGTGCCGGCGATAGCTCGCCTTCTCTTTGTGGAAGACACGGTGAGATCCTTAACATCCAACAACTAATGGGACGCAAACGGGGCGCCCAGTTTAGCGGTACACACATTGATGAATCACCCTGCCTGTGAAACACCGACATGACAGGTTATAGCTGGGTCGGGATTCAAACCCAGGCTGGACAGTTTAGAGTCAAGTGTGCGTACCTCCAGTCCAGGCCATCCTGCCAACTTGTATGCTGCATACAGGTGAAATATAAAGCGCGAGATATTTTTATATATACTGCATATTTAAAAAAAAATTGGTGTGGTTTTTGGCGGGCTGGAACGGATTAATAGCATTTCAATGCATTTTAATGGGGAAATTTGATTTGAGAAACGAGCAAATTGAGTTACGAGCTCGGTCAAAGAACGAATTAAACTCGTAAGTCAAGGTTCCACTGTATATATATATATATATATATATATATATATATATATATATATATATATATATATATATATATATATATATATACACATATACATATATACACACACACATACATACATACATACTACTCACAATAAGTTAGGGATATTGGCAGGTTTTTTGGTGTGGTTGATTTTGTGTATTAATTATGTTGAAAAAAGTTGTTGGTCCTAATTCTATTGTTATTAATGAGTGTGAAAAAACACAGCATTCTTGATTTCAATAACGTAACCCTAACCCCTATAAAAAAATTTATACTCACTCCCACAATATCCCTAACTTATTGTGAGTAGTTTGTGGGTAGAATACCCAAGTGTGTGTGTGTATGTATATATATATATATATATATATATATACACAAAGAATTAAGTTAAGCACCCCCCCCCGTTTTTTTACAACCTCGCACATTACAAGTTTGTTGTCGTCAAAACAGTGTAATATACCCATGATATTGCTATATTTTCTGGAGAAGTGATATTATGGTCACATAAAAACATAACAATCATGCCGTTTTCAATATTTTATTCTGAATAATTTAAGGTGAAATTTTTTGGGAATTTTAGGCATATTTTCACCTCAATTTAAGTATGGAGCTATAGGTCCATCACGGACAGTGTGGATGACGTTTATGTTTTCTAACGTACAGTCATTGTTCTGAGAAGACCTCTAGCGATCTTTGCGTCAATAACGTGTGTAGGACCCACGTGATCGGATCACTGACTCAACCAATCACTTTTTTTCACTTTGATCACTCAATTTCATCAATGGATAATTGCTAATGTCATACCAATCATTATTTGATCTCACATACCTTAGAATATATGCCAATGTATACATATACACAAAGAATATATATTAGGGGGTGCTTACCTTAATTCGTTGTGTAGGGGTGCTTAACTTAATTCTTTGTGTATATATATATATATATATATATATATATATATATATATACATATACATATATATATACATACATACATACATACACACACATACATACTGTTGCGGATCTCGAGCCCGTCGACGTACTAAGGGGGTTAAACCCTTCTCCCCCTCGAGCTTCGAGTCCACGAGGCCGCTCCCCACTTTGCACTTGTGGGGGGCGGATTGCCAAGCAATTCCAGCCACCAACCCCGTCGCGAGCGTGCGGAAGTGTCTCTGGTCAAATACCCAAGTACCTTCGATACACACGCCGCCCCGAGGACGGGGGCTGAACCTCACACGAGTCACGCTGGGTTGATACGCCCGAGCGGTTTCCGTGTCACGTGACTCGTGCCGTTAATTATTACTGACCCGATCGAGCGGTTTTATTTCGTGCAATGCGAGGCCAATTGGGAAAAGACGTGAACGGCCAAGTGGAAGCAAAAACACAGGTTTATTATAATTTGTACAATGATCAGAGCAGAGAGACACAGGGCAGAAACTTAACCGTCCTTAACTTAATTCACCAGACAAGGGCCCTCTCACTCACACGGGGAAAAGGATGAAGAAGAGGACGCGCTCACAGCACGGCCGCTCTGTTCAGTTCACCCCGGACGGCTCGTTGGGAGTTCCCCTTTGTGATGTTCGTAGCCGGGACGTCGGCCTCCGTCGTGCATGCACGGGAATCCGCCCAGCGTGTCCCGAAGTTAACGAGGCAAACGCGCACATGCAGGGAGCCCAGGCAGGGAGATCTTTGGAGTCTAGGGCCCTGGGAGAGATCGTCCTGCGAGAGCGTTTATAACAGGGGCAGCTGAGAGCAGGGGCAGAGAGCGCTGAGAGCTTCAGAATCCCAGGACAGAGAGTTTGTGCTTCGACTTAGACTTCGACCTCGAGAGCAGAGAGAGAGAGTTCTGGGTCCCGGGGCCGGGTTTTATAACCCCCCACACCCCCCCCCTCCCCCAGAGTCCCACCAGAATGTTCCAAGCACCTCCCCTGGCTGCCGTTGCTGGCCACTCCCCTTTAGCACCCATTGGCTGCCGTTGTTGGTCACTCCCCTTTAGCTCCTCCCTTGGGCCTCCTAGACTTGTCCCAGGCCCAGCACATGGTATTCCAGGCCCAATGAGGCCTACCCTTCCTTACCTGTCTCAACACATACTAACACTGGGAAGGAGACTATACTTAACATTTAATAAGAAATAACTGAACTGAGCGAGGCTACATGTTGTGGTGCAACTAACTAAAAGGGGGGTTGCCTTTATTCCAAAAACCACAACAATACGTAACCATATACGTTTGCTCCATTATAATAAAGATGTTGCTCTTTGTACAGATGCCTGTGGTGAATGTAACTCACAGTGCCACCTTGGAACAATCGTCTTTGCCACAAATGTGTAGAGGTGGTTCCACTCACGATGAAATATCCTCTGCAAACGTAATTGAGGCATCAAAGGTTGTTGATGGTGAGTGACGTCACTTTATTTGTATTTTATCGATGGTGAATGAACTCTGTGCAAAGTGACTGATGCAGATTGTTAAGTTGAACTTGATTTGGGGACAGCACATCATTTGTTGACGATGCTTGTTTTACAGCGACTTAGCCAGTTGGGCAATCCCATGTAGAACAGCTTACGTATTGTTACGGAAACGGGGGACGGCTCTCCCTTTAGCAAGGGGTGGTTAGCCCCTTGTCCTGTTAAGCTGGCCGTGTCCCCGGTCCTGGAACTATCCCGCTTCTTCGTGGGGTGAGATTGGCCGAGGTGATTGGTCAAGGGAGTCCCGCACACCTTCGCCAACCTCTCCACGAAGCCGGTGGATAGCCCCGTTCGAAACCACGGACAAGATGTTATTTGCTGAGCGGGTTAGCAGCTCGCGGTTTGAACCATTAGCAAGTACTAAACCCGATTCCTATGCGTTGGCCAAATCGTGCCACAGGTGTTCAATGATGGAAATCACAAAGACGAACAGATGTGAAGAAAAGAAGGCAAAGGTAGGAAGAACAGGGATTTATTATTAATTACTATTTACACAATCAAAGAAACCAAGGGAGAAGGAAAGAAAATGAAAGTAATTTACTGAAGAGGAAGACACAGTGCAATTCTACTTATACAAGCTTAACGTATTCCCAGGGACAAGACACACAAAACAAACTCACGTACACAAAAGGATGGAATGGCAGGAATGGGTGGAGGGTTGAGAAGGTTCAGGTCCGTGCAAACGGCAGGGCTGGAGGTGACAGCTCCGACTCCTCGCACTCTGGTTCACAGAACGGGCGACAGGGAGATCCGAGGACCGCGGCACGTCGAGGTTCGCGTTCCCGCACTTGTTGTTCTTCAGAGTGCTGGTTGGTATCGCGAGCAGGGCGTGCCGATTCTCATTCGCCTTGTGCTCCTTGGTTATGCGCTTTCCTCTCCAGAACTCACTCTCTCCTCTGGCCCCTTACGCATCTCTCGTCCTTCCCACCTCTCTTGAAGCAGTCCCTCAACTGAACTCTCTGAACTGAACTCCGGTCGACTGCTCTCCGGTCGACTGCTCTCCTGTGGACTGCTCTCCGGTGGACTGAGGTGGGGGGCTCCGCGCGACGAGTTATATAACCACGCCCATGGAACTTTTGCGAACCTCCTCGAACGCTCTCTCTCTGCCCTCTCAGGCCAAACCCCTCATCCTTGGTTGGTTGATCGGGGCTGGCTCACTCCTCCTTCTGATGACGAGGTGGAGACACGCCTTTCTTCCCCGAGTTAGAGCACGCCGTAATGGAGGGCAAATGCAGTTGGCAATTGAAAGGGGCAATGGTATTGCCAATAACCCCACCCAATGCAACGGTGGCGAACGCCGCGGTGCTGGCGCTTTGGGAGGCCACGGCGATATTGTAGGGGATCTATCTTATTTGATCTGGTGCAATGCAGTGTCAATTAATGGGAAACAGAGCCTTAAACTAACATAGAATAAGAAATAACTATAGAGAGGTCTATGATTTTCTACATGCATGCGATGGACTAACTAAAAGGACGACCTTTGATCTTTCACACAAAACGGAGGTATTTACAAGAATTACTATTTCCAGAGGGTGATATTTACCAAAATTACAGGATTCTCAAATCCGTTACACTGCACCCTCATCCTCCAGGCACGTCCCGGGCCTATAAAACTTTAACTTAGTGTGGCACGTTGGTGTAATTCCCTCTACAATTAATCTGACCCTGAGTGTGACAGTTTTAAAACACAAATAAGTATGTCCCTCTGCTGCATTGCACCCTGCCTAACAGATTCACGCCCACAGGATAACCGAATTGCGGAATTATTCTCAAACTAAACATGATCGGTGGGGAGCATTATTTACAAGTGACGTTAATTGTATTTCAAAGCTGCAACCCAGGACCTGTGATTTCTCTTTTGGGGGAACAAAAAGAAAATCCTGTGGGAGGGGAGGAGACAGCATGCACTGCATCGACGCACCAGCACCAATAAAGAACACCAAAGCACCATAAAGCACCATCCAGTGCTCATTTTACACATGTCCATACCAAAAAACAACAACCTGTTGACTGGGTTCTTGCTCTTCGGCTCCCTCTGCTGGCCGTTGTCGTTCTTGATGTTAACTTTCTTCATGTTGTTCTTTGCTTGCGGCCTATTTGATGGAAATAAAAATGCACAAACGTGTCCGTTTTTATTTATGGCCCACAGGGGCCGACTGTGGGTGGTTCACTTGTATGGCATAGGTGCCACGTCACCGAGGTCCGCAAGCAAGATATTCCTCTGGCCAACCTGGCCGGTCCCAGCAGAGGGGCCATGCCACAAAGCTTGTGGTCCATAAGTGGTGCTTGGCCACAGACTGTGGTCCATAAGTGGTGCGTGGATGCAGGCAGCTGGTTGCGGGGATTCGGGCACACAATGGCGGACTCCCGCACGCTCCCCTCAGTGCCCAGAGAGCACGATCCATGGGTCGGGGAAGGAAGACAGAGAGGGCAGGTTAGCGAGGGGTAAGGTCACAAGGGTACACATCAATGAAGGTATTGCAAGGTGAGGTGCGCCTGGAGACTGAGCGGAGAAAAGCTCGTCCCTATCGTACGTCACCCCACCCGTCACCTGTTTTACCCTTGCCCCCTACCCCCGTATTTACAAAATCTACACCCTCACCAATTCGCCACTAATGTCACGTCTTCCCCATTTTCCCCTATACCAAATTCATCGCAATCCCACTAATCCAAAATTTGCCATCACCAATTCATCATCAATCCCTTTTAAGGAGGAAGAGATGGAACAACAACACAATGTCACACCCACGTCATGATGCGTCTTACATCCTCAAAACATTTGCACAAAAATAATAAAAACAAATCATGGCATGGCGTGGAGTTACGTCGCCTCAAGTGAGTGGATGCAGATGATGCGAGGAGATTTCAATCCTATATACCTTCTAAATGACATTAACACACTTTACACTACCCGGGGTCTTTCCCTGCCAATCCATTGGCCATCTTACTCTATGTGGTTTTAAGAACCAAATTCCCATTGACCAAACTGTGGTGCTTCATCAATTTGGGGTCTCACTCCCCCGATTCAACTCCCTGTGCCTTCGCACAATTTCCGGGCTGAGTCGTGTGGCTCTCCCAGCAGGTCTACCCACCTCGACACCTCCACCACTGCAGTTGCCTCCGAGCTTACCTGCTCCTTACCTAACCTATCTACCTGGGGAAGGCCCTCTGGCGCTCTGCCCACTCGGTGCCCCCTCTGGCACTGGGCTACCCGGGTCCGTCCTCCGGATCCTCGGGCCCCATCCACAACTCTACCGGCTCCCAGAGCCCACCTGCGGCCTCACCTGGCTGACATCCTCACAGTGGCAGAGTGCCCATTCAACTACACACACTAACAGGCCACACGCCCAGCCATTTCCACGTCACTAATGCACCCATCCAAACACCATTCTTCCACACGCACCACAGATGCCAATATCCACCACAATTTACCTATACCTTCTACCTAACTCTTAAACTACCCTCCCTGGGTATTCGTGATAGGGGTCCATCTTCCCCATCCACTCCTTCGCACCAACCACTCCACTCCACATTTTCCACCATACTCACTCCACACCATCTATTCCATACTCCATGTATTCCATACCATTTATTCCATACAACCATTCTCCATACCTGTATTTGCACACCTGTGCAATCACACCTGGTGCTTCCTGCACCCTCCTTCCTCCCAGGCTTCTTCATTCAATACAATACAACGCACAATCACAATTATTCCTCATACGCTGCTCCATACACTTCCACGCTCAATACAACTCACAATCACCTCACACTTTTCACAATACACTTCTAACTCCCCAAACCATTGCCTCAGGCACCCAAATTTTCCCACGCTCATACACACATCCTTCCCGAGCATTGCCCCGCAATTCCTCATTTGCTCGATATCAAGATTTTCACACACGGCATCATCTGATCTACCTACTCCCCTCTGAAACTCGCGCTTCCCAGTCGCCCCTTATACTATTGCGCTCCCTCATCGTTATAATCCAACTACCCTACTCTCTCCGTCCCCCCCTACAGGTATAATGTCGCTACTTAAATCTCCAGTTACCTATGGTCAATCTTCTCTAGATCCCTATACAATTATCCAAACCCTCCCTCGGTGAGCTTACACTGCCATAAACCCCATAGCTTGTGCTCATGTGCCCCATGATGAGGGATGGTGGATTTGCCATCCCTCCACCTCGGGCGTCTCCCATTATCAATTTTGCCCATCCAATTTTCTGCAAATCAAAATTTGCCAATCAGTTTACCAATCATCAATTTGCCAATCATTACTGCCAATCCTATTCACTATTCCAAAATTTCGGATCAATACCCTATCATCATCACAGTCCGCTATAACTGAGCCTCTCGGTACATCATGACATCATTAAAACTCGGCTTCGCAAAGCCGAGCAATGAATTCGGGTGGTTTGGTCGCCTGCAGGTTGAGTCCGTCCGGCTTTCGGTTCAAGGGAGGCGGCATGTTCGGACCGAGATTCCACGCACCATCTCGGCGCGGAACCTTGCGGTCTCCGGCCCGATGACCGAAGCTCGCTCGGTCGGAACCCCATCCCCGCCCCTTCTTACCTTCCCTCGCACCGGGCCGCCCACTTAGCTTAGCGCGGACGCGACCATGCAGAGCGAGGCCCGGCGCGGATCGCGCACGGCGGTTCTTTTGAAACCGCCATAGTTAGGATCCCCGCTGGTTCCCGCAGCACCCGAAGCCCGCCACAGACCGGGGGCTCGCTTCGGCTAAACGTCGGTCTAACTGCTAACCCGGTTAACGTCGATGCTTCACCTGCAGGCTCACACCACGCGTTCTGTTCCTTATTCACACATCCAGGTGTCTCCATACACGCTGTTATTGTACTCCCTCTTACACACCACCCAGGTACACGCATTCCGCTCACAGACTTCGCCACACACCTGACCACCGCACACCTTGGCACACACTTGTCGTTCGCACTACTCATCAACACACCTCTTCGTGCCCACTCCACGGTCACACCCTCTGTGACAACCATGGGTGCGCACTCTTCTGCACACCTGATCACGCGCTTCAATGTGCCCTCTCGCACCTGCGCCACTACCAACCCAGGTGCACACTCTCGCACACATTCCACCACCACCTTACTCTCCGTGTCACACTCCGTACACTCCGATGTGCATTCTCGCTCGCACTCGGTTTCACACTCGCGCTCCGATGTGCCCTCTCGCACCTGCGCCACCACCAACTCACTCTCCGTGTCACACTCCATACACTCCGATGTGCATTCTCGCTCGCACTCGGTTTCACACTCATGCTCCGATGTGCCCTCTCACACCTGCGCCACCACCAACTCACTCTCCGTGTCACACTCCGTACACTCCGACGTGCATTCTCGCTCGCACTCGGTTTCACACTCGCGCTCCGCTGTGCCCTCTCGCACCTGCGCCACCACCAACTCACTGTACGTGTCACACTCCGTACACTCCGACGTGCATTCTCGCTCGCACTCGGTTTCACTCTCATACTCTGTCTTGCATTCATTCTCGACGCACACTCTTTCCTCACAAGTGCGCCATTTCCACTCACACCACTCACAGTGGACCCTTCACCAACGCCCGGATGCTTTCTCGATCCCAAGCGCGCGAAAATTCTTTCTGCGCCAAACATCCTTTTACAAAATCTCCCCGCACAATATACAGCACGACTCACCTGGGCGCTTCTTCTTCTTCTTCGCTCCAACACCACCTGCAAATCTTTATTGGGGTTATTAAGCACAGCATCTTGATGTGAGCACGGACTTTGCACATATTCCATCTTTTCCTCCCGCTGTTGTTCTACCAAGTCCGTCTCTCCAATCCCAATTTCCACTACTGCTTTTTCTTTATTCACCTCGACGACCGCTGGCTTTAATAAAATTTTCTCTCCTACCTCAGCGGTCGCTGGGTTTCCCATACCTCGGGTCGCGATTTCTACCCCCGTCATTTTAACCGCGCCCTACTCCAACTCGCTCAACCTGCGCTCCTCGACTCGCGTTACCTCGTCGTGCACTGATGTGCCTCCCATGCGGTCTACGATCTCCCCCACTTTTTTTATGTTGGCGTTTATTTGCTCCCGATATCCCTCCGGGTTGTCCCTTGCTTCCTTCCTCCTTTTTTCCATGTCGATTCCCTGGGTAGCCATCATTGCATCCAATCCCCTACTGTCACCCTTCATAGATGCAATGAAATGCATCATAAATAGGCCAAAGTCCATTGGCACTGCAGGCTCGGCTGCCGTGACCACGTGCGCGGCGCAATTTGGTGCTGCTGCAACATCGTGCGCGAGGCCGCCATTTTGTGCGTCTGAAACCCCCGCTACCACATCCTCATTGCTCTCCTCCTCCATTTCCTCCCTGGGGTCCTGGGTCGATTCTACCCCCTGTAACTCCCCTACCGGCATCCGGTCGCCTTGATTATCCATGGCACGATTTTAAATTTGGATGTTAAATAAAATTTTGGCCACTCATAATTTTGAGTGCGCTAGGCGCACTTCAGGTCCGGGTCTCGCTCCTGACACCAATTGTTACAGAAACGGGGGACGGCTCTCCCGTTAGCAAGGGGTGGTTAGCCCCTTGTCCTGTTAAGCTGGCCGTCTCCCCGGTCCTGGAACTATCCCGCTTCTTCGTGGGGTGAGATTGGCCGAGGTGATTGGTCAAGGGAGTCCTGTACACCTCCGCCAACCTCTCCACGAAGCCGGTGGATAGCCCCGTTCGAAACCACGGACAAGATGTTATTTGCCGAGCGGGTTAGCAGCCAGCGGTTCGAACCATTAGCAAGTACTAAACCCGATTCCTATGCGTCGGCCAAATCGTGCCACAGGTGTTCAATGATGGATATCACAAAGACGAACGGATGTGAAGAAAAGAAGGCAAAGGTAGGAAGAACAGGGATTTCATTATTAATTACTATTTACACAATCAAAGAAACCAAGGGAGAAGGAAAGAAAACTAAAGTAATTTCCAGAAGAGGAAGACACAGTGCAATTCTACTTATACAAGCTTAACTTATTCCCAGGGACAAGACACACAAAACAAACTCACGTACACAAAAGGATGGAATGGCAGGAATGGGTGGAGGGATGAGAAGGTTCAGGTCCATGCAAACGGCAGGGCTGGAGGTGACAGCTCCGACCCCTCGCACTCTGGTTCACAGAACGGGCGACAGGGAGATCCGAGGACCACGGCACGTCGAGGTTTGCGTGCCCGCACTTGTTGTTCTTCAGAGTGCTGGTTGGTATCGCGAGCAGGGCGTGCCGATTCTCATTCGCCTTGTGCTCCTTGGTTATGCGCTTTCCTCTCCAGAACTCACTCTCTCCTCTGGCCCCTTACTCGTCCTTCCCACCTCTCTTGAAGCAGTCCCTCAACTGAACTCTCTGAACTGAACTCCGGTGGACTGCTCTCCGGTCGACTGCTCTCCGGTAGACTGCTCTCCGGTGGACTGCTCTCCGGTGGACTGCTCTCCGGTGGACTGAGGTGTGGGGCTCCACGCGACGGGTTATACAACCACGCCCATGGAACTTTCGCGAACCTCCTCGAACGCTCTCTCTCTGCCCTCTCAGGCCAAACCCCTCATCCTTGGTTGGTTGATCGGGGCTGGCTCACTCCTCCTTCTGATGACGAGGTGGAGACACGCCTTTCTTCCCCGAGTTAGAGCACACCGTAATGGAGGGCAAATGCAGTTGGCAATTGAAAGGGGCGATGGTGATGCCAATAACCCCACCCAATGCAACGGTGGCGAACGCCGCGGTGCTGGCGCTTTGGGAGGCCACGGCGATATTGTAGGGGATCTATATTATTTGATCTGGTGCAATGCAGTGTCAATTAATGGGAAACAGAGCCTTAAACTAACATAGAATAAGAAATAACTATAGAGAGGTCTATGATTTTCTACATGCATGCGATGGACTAACTAAAAGGACGACCTTTGATCTTTCACACAAAACGGAGGTATTTACAAGAATTACTATTTACAGAGGGTGATATTTACAAAAATTACAGGATTCTCAAATCCGTCACAGTATGTATGTATGTATGTATGTACGTATGTGTGTATGCCCCTACCACTGGCATTTTGCGGGTTTCTTCCGTTTAAAATTCATTTTATCTGCAATCCTTCATCCGATTGACACGAAATGTTCACCATAGGAGCACCACCTCTTTTAGAATTTTTCAATGATAATTACGACGTCATAGGTCACGTGATACAGGTGCCATCATGGAAAAACCGAAAAATTTTGCACCTCTATCTCCGAAACCGCTCCATGGAAATTTTTTTAACATGGCTCATTGTCAAGCACTCTCCTTGAGGAACAAGATATGTTAATGATATCAGTGCCTTCGTTATGACATCATAAATTGACAAGTACAAAGCTTGATCCAATCAGTATGAAATTTTTTGTGTGATCTCGGGATAAATTGATCGAAAAAATTTTTTTGATGTCACAGGTGACGTGGTTCGGCAGCCATATTTTTACAGTGCAGCCCATATGGCAATGCTGTCTGTCCCTCTGGTGCATGTATGCATGTCTCTCACAAACGTCCACAAATCAGAGCTGAGGATCTGGTCACATGACGGGTACATCAGGTCCTCCACTCAGTAGATCCAAGCCCGGCTACGCCGTTGTTAGACTATCGGTCTTGTTTTTCAATGAAAGCGAGTCTCATGGAAAAATGTGTTGTAAAATAATCAGATCTACAACAGGTCTCAGAAGGTGAGTTTAATCAAAATAGAACACCAGCAATATCTGAAAGAGAATTAGCAATCATAGGATCAATATCTGTCAAGCATATAGGCAATAAGAGTATCATAGTCAAGCACGCAAGCAAGCTCCATGAAAAGTGGTTCCCTTACCATTCTAAGCATACACGTGGATAAAGCATGATAAATGTCCCAGGACTGCGCTTCGCGACTCGGGGCTAAGTTCTTATAATAGCCACGTAGTGGAGAGAAGTGGTAATGGCACCTGGGTTGCAACTTGGATACATTTTCATCACATTTCTCCCCGGGTTTAAAACTTCGCTAGCAAGCCGGTGAGCATGAAGCGTATAACTACAGTTAGCAGCTGAGTACATGAGAGTTACATCACGACCAGCCAAAACTATCAGGGCGGCGAATCTCTCGTCCCGTGTGCGTGCGGTACACGTCGGGGCCCTCGGTAACAGCATCTTGATCGACTCCATCAGGAGTGCTCTCAGTCGTCGGTGACGGGGGTGGTGCAATTATCTCTGGCGGCATGGGTGAGGGAAGGGCGAGACGCGAGGGCGAATTCCCCAACACCGGGTTCCCCGAGCAGAGCTCGGTTCCAACGGGATCCCCACAGGGTGCGAGTTGACGGACCGACACAGTGGACTCGCGTTCATCGGGCAGTTGGACTCGAGCATGATCAGGATTAGTTTGAAGGATCTGAACCTTGTCAACAAGTGGGTCGTATTTGCTCGCACGCACCGCCCGTTTGAGAAAGGCCGGACCGGGCTGAGCGAGCCACCCAGGCAGAGGGCGGACAGATCCCGTGCGATGCTGGTAACAAAATAAACGATCGTGCGGAATTTCATTTTTAGCCGTGCATAGGAGCGAGTGGATTGAATGAAGGGCTCCATTCACCATGCCAGTCCATTGGTCTGGTCGCAGGCCATGAGACTTGAGGCACAAAGAGATGGCCCTCCATATAGTGCCATTAAGGCGCTCCACGCAACCATTAGCGTGGGGGCTGCACGGTGTGGTGTAGCTAGACGCAATATTATGCTGCAACAGAAAGGCCCGCACATCCTGTGACAAGAACACCGCTCCTCGGTTGGTATGCACATACCCCGGATTCCCAAACATCGAAAACAGGTATTGCAGACATCGGATAACCACAGCCACGGACATATCGCTGCATGGGAAGGCAGAAGGGAATCAAGAGTATTCGTCCACAATGGTGAGGAGGTAACAAGATGCCCCGGAGGCAGGTAGCGGCTCTTTGAAGTCCATCGCCAATCGGTCCCAGGGCTTAGTAGCCTGAATCAGCGTCCCCATGTCGGGTTTATAGAAGTGGGGTTTGAGTTCGGCACAAACAGGACAAGAGCGACATAAATGACGAACGTCCTCGACAGAGTAGGGCTAATTGCGGCTTGGCACAAAATGAACCAGACGAGTCACTCCAGGGTGACACAAGGTATCATGGAGAATGCGTAAATCATCGAAGGAGTTTAAACTCGCGCAAACATCTGGTCTGGATAAAGCGTCTGCTGCGTGATTCTCCCGCCCAGGGCGATACTTGATACCAAAGCTATAATCGGCAAGCTCAATGCACCAGCGAGTGATTTTCTCGTTTTTAATGCGCTGGGCATGTCTTGCGTCATACATGAAAGCTACACTTTGCTGATCGGTAATGAGTCAATGACATTGAAGCGTTTACCCAGCAAATAGGGTCTCCAACGACGTATTGACTCAATTATCGCATATGCTTCCTTCTCCACAGAAGAATGACGTTTCTCAGCGGAGGATAACGTCCTTGAGAAGAACGCCACAGGCTTCCCCCCTTGAGAGAGAGTAGCAACAATGGTGTGATCCGACGCGTCACTCTCGAGGACAAAGGGAACGTTATCATCGATAGAAGACACAGCAGCGCCCGCTATGTCCGACTTCAGAGCCTGGAAGGCGACCTTGGCAGCGGGAGGGAGTGGGAGCATGTTACAATCAATGAGGGGACGAAGCTTCTCGCTGTAACTTTCGACCCACTTTGAATAATGTGCAAACAGCCCGAGGTCACACTTCAAAGAAGCACGATCATGTGGTGGCGCCATGTCGAGCAAAGGGCGGAGACCTTCCTTGTCAGGTGTTATGGTTCCCTGGGTCACAGTGTACCCCAGGGGATCAATTGTCCTAGAGGAGTAGCGTAGCGTTAAAAGTAGCGTTAAAAAGTATTTGTCCTCATTAAACGTCAGACTATACTTTCGCGCCACCTGGAGGAAGCGTTTCAAATTGGCGTCATGGTGAGCCTGGTCGTAGCCGCAGACCGTTATGTTCTCCAAATGCACAAAAACGTCTGTTAATTGTTCTTTTGCAACGATGTCGTCCATAGCTCTCTGGAAGCACGCGACCCCATTCGTTATTCCGAAAGGAAGACGCATAAACTGACACAACCTTTGTCCGGATTCAAAAGCTGTATAAATTTTGTCGTTTGCCGCTATAGGGATTTGATGATACGCACTCCGGAGATCGAGAGTGCTGTACACGCCATATTGTGCGACCTGTCGAACCAGAGAATCCAATCCTGATAGTGGGTAGGCATCCAGAAGCGTAAATCTGTTAATGGTTTGCGAATAATCGATTACCATGCGCTTGCGATGATTTTCGGATCACACGACCAAAACTTGCGCACGCCAAGGAGAACGGATGGTCTCGATAATGCCTTCGCGGAGGAGTTTGCTCGTCTCCTCAGAAATGAATTGAGTATCAGCTCGGGAGTAGCGCTGGGATTTGATCACAATTGGGGCGCAATCCGAAGTCAGGTTCGGAAACAAAGTCATCGGTTCAATAGACATTCCTGCCAGGGCGCATACCGAGAGCGTGTCATCTCCCCCAAATGTCATTTCTAAGCGACCGTGGCGCTCGAGAAAATCGTGCCCTAATGGAACTTCGGCACATAAGATGGGCAGTACCATTAGGCGAACATCAGGGTACATTTTACCATTAACTAACAACACGACATTCGCCCCTTGTCCGCATCCATAAAGCTTGTGATGACATGTAGATTCTGCACGATCCTCCGAGGATAGGCCACCCATGACGGCGGACGAGACCCATATCGACGTAGCTCTCGGTCGATCCCATGACGACCAAAGCTCCAGCTGTGGTCCCTTCAATCAGGACTGAAACGACGGCTCTGGTCAGCCCCTGAGTTCCGGGCTCCACCGGAATGGCCTGCGGTGATGCGCATGCCATGCGCGTCGAGTTGATGCCAGCCAATGTTGGTCGGGAGCGCCGCATGTGCCCTGATCGGCATACTTTGGCAAAGTGACCCTTCCGGCCACAAGAATGACAAGAAACTTCGCGTGCCGGCAAGCAGCACGGAGATGATTTCTATTTCCACAGAAGAAGCCCTTAGCGTTGCTCCCGGCCAAGGTAGTCATGGCGAGGCTCGTACCTTCGGCTCCGAGTGCCTCAGCCACCTCGGGCTTTGTGTCGGGAGCAGCGAACTCCATAGCAGCTTCGGTCTCTGAGCGCCGCTCTTCAGTGAGCCCTGCTGTTAATGTAAGGCCATCCATACACCTCAGATTGTGCCTGAGCTTTGAAAAGCACAATAGCTTGATCGAGGGCCTGTTTCAGCATCAGGTTAGGTTCTTCCAGCAGACATCGCCGGATGATCGTAGAGTAAAGGCCAGAAATGAAAGCGTCTCGCATTAAATCATCACACATTTGCTCGTGGGTTTGGGTCTCATGAGCACATTCTTTGCCAAGACACCGCAATTCTTGGGCAAAATGAGTGAGGGACTCCGAAGCGTCCTGCTTCCTGGAGGCGAGCTGGTACCTCTTGTGAATAACATTCCGTGGCTTGATATAGATGGCGCGCAGTTCAGTCACGGCATCGTCGAATGTCGCACAATGAGATATGTAGTCGTGAACGACGTGGGGCACATGGGAGTTCAGCACGTGGGCCACAGTTCAACCCCTCCCATCAAAATCTTCCCCATCACGCCTCCCCTCCAAATCTTCCCCCTTGCCACTCCCCTCCTAATCCTCCCCATCACCCATCCCTTTCAAATCTCCCCCCTTTCCCCTTCTCTCCTAAACTCCCCCCACACCCCTCCCCTCCAAGACTCACCCTCGCCCCCACTCCTTGACTCCCCCCTCACCCCGCCCCTCCAAATCTCCCCCATATCCCATCCCTTTCAAATCCCTCCCCTTGTCCCTTCCCTCCTAAACTCCCCCCTCGCCCCTCCCCTTCAAATCTCCCCACCTTCATTTCTTCTCAATTTCCCCCCTCTCACTCCCCCTCCTCAAAGCGTCCTCCCCATTTCTTCCCTCTTCCAACTCTCACCTCCATCTCCCCCAACCTTCTGCCTCGCTCTTCCCCCTCCTCAAATAACACCTCATTGTGCCTCACCCAATCACCATCAAACCTTTTGTCCGCCCCATCCTTCCCTTTCTCCGAGCTATTCTGAAATCTCTGACACACCTTCAACAACTCTCCCTACCTCTTCCACCTCTTCCACATCTTACCCTACCCCTCCTCCCCCCTGTTCTGTATCCGATGCCCCCCCTTCCTCTTCATTAACCGTATGGACCTCAAACAACCGGGGCCTTCGTTCAAACTCAACTGATCTCTCCATACAGGTTGCTTCTGTCAAACCAGACGTGATCTGCTTAACAGAAACTTTCCTCCTTCATGATATGTCTGATTCCTTAGTATCTCTCCCGGGTTACTCCCTCCTCCGGTATGATAGACCTGAGCCTCGTCCTGGAGGTGGGGTTGCTATCTTTATCAAAAACTCTCTTCCTCACTCGCCCTGCACTGCACTCTCTCCACCTCACCCCCAGGAATACCTCTGGCTACGGCTTCCCCTTCGCTCCCACCTCTTGTTCATATGTGTGTTGTACCGTCCACCAAACAGTGATGACTCCATCTACATCTCGCTGTCTGATAATATGGACCAACTTCTGTCTACTCATCCTAACTCTCTCTTCCTCATATGTGGTGATTTCAATTGTCACCATGCCAGTTGGCTGGGTGTGGGTTACTCTCTCACCAGCCATGGCTCCTCAGCAAAGGACTTCTGCGACTCACTGGGACTGACACAATCTGTCAATTTCCCGACCCGGATCTCAGTCAACGGAGCAACTTCTCTTCTGGACTTGGTTATGACTAACTTCCCTGAAAATGTCTGCTGCTCTTCTTCTGCTCCAATCGGCTAATCTGATCATGTGCTTGTTAAAGTGGACATCTCTCTGACCATTCTCAGGGAGCCTCTTCAGCGTCGACGAGTCTGGCATTTCACTCAGGCCAACTGGCACGGTCTTCAAGCAGCCATCAATCATCTGGACTGGTCTCCCATCTCTACCACCTCTGACATCAACTCATCCTGGGAATTCTTCCAAAGTAAATTGCTCTCTCTCATGCACAGATTTATCCCATCTCGTCTTCAGTTGTCATACCCTTCCTCCCGTCCATGGTACACGGAATCTTGTGGTGAGGCTGTTGCCCAGAAACAACTTTCCTTCATCTCCTGGAAAGCAAATCCAACGGAAGGAAATCTCATTTCCTTTCACAAAGCCCGAAAGAAGTGTGTGTCCACCCTCAGGAGAGCCAGGAAACAATATCTCTCCATTCTCAAGACCGAACTCTCTTATCTGTCTCCCTCTTCCAAATCCTGGTGGCATCTGGTCAAATCTGTTTCTGGTGTTTGTTCCCCCTCCATCCCCTCCCTTACCTCAAACGGCTACACAGCTGACTCCGCACATGAAAAAGCTGAATGCCTCAACTCTGTGTTTGCCTCTATATCTTGTGTCCCAAACCCATCCCTCTCTGTACCCACCATACCCAGTCGTACCCAGCTGCTCCTGGACTCAGTGTCCTTTCCTCCTGACAAGGTGGAAAAGTTTCTGTCAACCCTCGACTCTGATTCTGCAACTGGACCTGACGGCATCAGCCCACGGGTCCTAAAATCCTGTTCTTCCGCTCTTTCACTCCCTCTCTCTGTTCTCTTCATCCTCTCTTTTGCTCAAGGTCAACTGCCATCTGCTTGGAAATCAGCCAACATCACCGCTTTGCACAAAAAAGGTGCAAAAACAGATCCGAGCAACTACAGACCAATCAGCCTTCTCCCAATTATCAGCAAAGTCATGGAATCCATCATTGCTTCGGATATGAAATCTTTCCTCTTCTCCAATGGCTTGATCTCTGATCATCAATTTGGTTTCAGACCAGGTCACTCTACACTGGACATGCTGCTCCTGCTGTCTCAACAATGGATGGAGGTCCTCAATGCCAAACAGGAAATTAGAGCTGTCTCCCTCAACATATCACATGCCTTCGATACGGTCTGGCACCCCGCTCCGCTCACCAAACTCTCCTCCTTTGATATCCATGGAAATCTCCACGCATGGCTGGTGGACTTCCTCTCTCGTCATTGTCAACGTGTGGCCCTGAATGGGTTTCTCTCATCTCCTCTTCCTGTTCAGGCTGGAGTTCCCCAAGGCAGTGTTCTGGGCCCTGTGCTTTTTCTGGTCTTCATCAATGATCTCTCTGACTCTCTTGAAAATCCTCTCTATCTCTTTGCTGATGACTCCACTCTCTGCCGCTCCATTCCTCATCCCTCAGATCGGCAGTCTGCAGCCTCCTAACTCTCTGCAGACCTGGACAAAATCACAGACTGGGCAAACAAATGGAACATGTCTTTCAATCCTGACAAATCTCACATTCTTACGATGTCTCTCCGAAAAGACCGACTGGACAACCCTCCCATCTCCTTTCTGAATAATCCTCTCCAAGAAGTTCTGTCACTCAAGCTTTTGGGTCTCACTATCTGCCATGATCTTTCCTGGGAAAACCACATTTCCAAGCTTGCCTCCAAAGCCAGTCGCGGACTGGGCATCCTCCGTCGTGCGAAGTCCTTCCTTGGCACACCTGAGCTCCTCACCACATACAAGGCTTTCATCCGCAGCTCAATGGAATACTGCTCTCCCCTCTGGGCTGGTGCTCCTGCCTCACACCTAGCTCGTCTTCACGCTGTTGAAACCAAAGCGTTCAGAATCATTGGAATCTCCCGCGATGACGCTATCTCCGAGGGCCTTTCACTTACTCACCGCAGGCAGGTTAGTGGTCTTTCTGTCTTCTACCGACTCCTCTCCGGCCTTGCTCCCCCAGCTCTCTCTGGGCTCTGTCCCCCAAATATTCCTGCAGGTCGCACAAGATCTGCCTGCAACCCTCTTATGGTTAAACTGCCAAAATCAAGACTCTCTGCTCACCTTCACTCCTTCATTCCTCTTTTCTCCCGCCTCTGGAACAAACTCCCTCACTCTCTTCAATCCCACTCCTCCCTCCAGGTCTTTAAAACGGCTGTTCACCACCATCTCTTATCTTCCCCAATCCAAAACCTTGATCTTTTCTACCCCCGCTAACTTCACCCCAAATCCACTTTTTTGAGGTGACTTTTGCCTTCTTTCCTGGAAGTCCTTGGTGTCCTTGCGTTTTATATCTATCCTGCCTCCCCCCAGGCCCTCTGCCTCCCTCACATCTCCCGATGTCCCTGCCCTCAAATGTTGTGTTTGTGTGCTTCCTCCCCTTCTCTCCCCATCTTGTCGACCGCTCCCATTTTTATATACTTTGTTTACTTGTTTGTTTGATTTGTTTGTTTGATAAATGTTAGCTCTTTCACGAGCCTCGATTCTGTATATAAAAAAACAAAAAAGCACTGCGCGCTTCACTTCGTCGGTGATGTCGGGATGCCCTTGCAGGTAGCTGGTCAGCAGACTGAGCCAGTGCTTGAGCTGGCTCGTAGCTTCTGCAGTTTGTGGGTCCGCTCCAAACGTGGGCAACTGTAAAAGCTTGTGGGTCACGTTGATCTTGGATGATGGCAATAGCTCGATTCAGATTAAGTGTTGTAAACTAATCAGATCTACAACAGGTCTCACAAGGTGAGTTTAATCTGAATCGAACACCAGCAATATCTGAAAGAGAATTAGCAATCATAGGATCAATATATGTCAAGCATATAGGCAATAAGAGTATCATAGTCAAGCACGCAAGCAAGCTCCATGAAAAGTGGTTCCCTTACCATTCTAAGCATACACGTGGATAAAGCATGATAAATGTCTCAGGACTGCGCTTCGCGACTCGGGGCTAAGTTCTTATAATAGCCACATAGTGGAGAGAAGCAGTAATGGCGCCTGGGCGCAACTTGGATACATTTTCATCACAGAATGGAGTGATGGGGGGTAAAAATGTGAGGAACTGATAGTGGGACAATGGGGAACAAGCAGTGGAGTGAACACAGCAACAGACTAGAACGAGGCCCATAAGAGCATACAAGCAGGACCAGAGTACACAAACCAAACATGCAAGATGGTACTCCATGTGACACACAAGTACATTACATCAATAACTAAATACCAACAGTGATAGGTTGTATGCAATTAGCTCAAAATGTGTCCATAAATGGATTTTCTGGGAAATAAGTGGAATTGGGTGATTGATAATGCTTCAGACCTGCTGAATACGATAATTCAGTTCCACACGCGATATTCCATTGCAAAAGAGGTCCAAAGAGCCAATGTCCGATCAGGCCCTTCTTCGAACCTCAGACCAGGGTTTCCACACAGGATTTAATTTCACATGTTTCAGCCAACACAACATGGCAGTTGTTCTCTGATGTTTGAGACTTGCTGAATACAACGTTGTGGTCCCCCATCTTAATGGACGGTGGTTCTACGGGGCACGTTATACGATATACACTCAATCCTTGGTCTGATTTTGAGGTGTTCCCACGTGTGGGTTTGTCCAAGGGCAAATCAAAGTGAGAGTTTGAGCCATATGAGACCAATGTATTGTAACTGAAAACAAATATTTAATGAAATATGAACAAAACTACGTGTCCTAGAACCAGACACTTTTTGATCACTGTTACCACAAGAGGAGCAAAAATGCAATTTTGCATCCACAGGTAAGAAAGTCAGGTATCAAATATACTTCACAATGATATGTCCTTGTTATGAAAAGTGGATGAAATTGTGCATTCCGAAGCGATATTCAGATATCTGATGTAATGACGGATTGCGCAACATTTCTCTTTGAAGATTTTGCGTTGCTAATATCCGTTTGTAATTCGCAAACTACGTATATATCTGAGACATGTCACACCTATAGGTATAGCACCATGTCATATATATATATATATATATATATATATATATATATATATATACATATACATACAGTAACACCCCGGCCTACGTCATTAATTGGTTCCATAAGCCGTGACGTAACTCGGTTTTTGACGTAAACCAGGCGTAATGCCTTTTCGCTCTTTCACGAGCCTCGATCTTGTATACAAAAAAAAAAAAGGCCTTTAAAATGCCTTCAAATGAAGACAAACACCGTAAAACTAGAGTAAATAACTCGCGAAAGTATATAACTATCGCTAAACCTTAAAGAACACGAGAAACACATTTTAGTCATATTTTTTAATGAGTAATGAACACAATTAATAAATGAATTTGTAAAGAATAATAAATAAAATTAATAAGATTATGTTATTCACCTTAAACATGGCGTCTCTTCTGAACACAAACACACATTTTAGCAGTCTTAGCCGGCGGCGCTTTTTCAGTGACGTATACGAGAATACGTTCCCTATCATGAATGATGGTCGATACCATCGACCGTGGCAGCCCTAAGGCATGGACCTTATCACGAATCGGTAAATATCAACAGAGGGCGCTCCACCGCAAAGCATGATGGGATCGAAAAGGGGGCAAAGGTAAACACGAACCCAGAAGAGGAAGCGTCTGCCTACGATCGACGCTGTGTTTACGGAAAGGAAGATGGCTAATGTGAAAGAAATTCAGCGTTTTTTGGCATTAAAATCCAGCGATTTAAAGAAATATTTGAGGGAAAGGGGGTTCCCATTGGAGAAGAGAAACAACCTGCTTATGCAAAAACAGTTCCTGAATGTTGAAACCTCGATCGGCCATACAAATATCGCCGGGCTGGAACTTGTCTACAATGTTCGTCATCTTTACAATTTTTTTGTTCGACGTGTTTCCTCCTGTAGGTTTGGAAATGTATGAAATTGTTCCGCTAGGTGTAATACCAACAAGGCACTTGAGAGTAGGTCTTGACTTATATTGGCTGTACACTTGCGAACAAAACTTGGGAGATGGTGCTTTGTCCTAATCCAAAGCGAAATGCGAGGTCCTCGTCGCGAAGATTAAGCCGAAGCTTCATGAGTGTCATGAGTAGTTGATCCTCTAAAGATTGAGATCGCTTAACTCCGAGTTTTGTGGTATTGTTTATTTGCCAGGTCTTGTCTTCCATTGATAATTTCCCCTTATAATAATGAAGGTTCCTTGCATGAGGGGATACTTCTGCTAATAACCACTTAAACAGGTCATAACTAGGTAAACCTGTATAAAGTTTCACAAGTTCATCACAGTTTGCTATGTCTGAAACAGTAAGCTTCTTGTTACATACTGCAATGGCGGCTTTTAGTTTTGCGACGGTGTCCTTGGCTTGCAAATACTGGCTCATGAGCTGATCACAGTTCACAGTTAATTTGTCACAGTAAAAAAGTCCTAAAAGTAGTTTAAAGTGGTAAGGATCACGTAGTGTGTCAATGTAAACAAGCAATCTGTCAAAGTGACAGCGACCGCCGGCGGCGCTATTGCCTCTTCCCGATCCCATGACGCATTACGGTTCTGATTCGCGATAAGGTCTATGCGCTATCACCGACACTTTTTCACCTTTTTCATACCTTTTAATCAGATTTAACTTATCTTCCATCGTAACCACATTACGCTTGGAAACACTAGCATTATCCTTCTTAGGACCCATGGCTAACACAGACACAGTAAAGGAATACTGTACGTCGCCTCTGTTTTGAATGAGAACCAGCAGTTGCGCGGACGTACAGTATACTGCACGTACATTTTTATATATTTTTAATGTGCTTTTTATTGGATTTTAAATTGTTTTTTAGCTTCTTTTATTGTTAATTTAGGTACTATTTTATTTATTTAAATATATTTTTTGAGGGGAAAAAAAAAAATTTCACGTCCGTAGGAGTGACGTAAAGTCGCACATAATGACGTTCGCTGAACTGAAATTTACTCTAGAAGAGTGGCGTAACGTCGGATTTTGACGTAGGTCGAAATGGCGTAAAATGGGGTATGACTATATATATATATATATATATATATATATATATATATATATATAGACATATATATCTGAGACATGTCACATCGACAGGTGTAGCACCATATCAATGATTATATTTAATCATCCAAATTATTTTAATGGTTTACTCTTCCATTTGATGTCCTACTAGAATATGAAACCCGTCGCTTCGCTGGTGGAAATGAAAATCTTTGGTGAGATGGCTAATCTATGAGGGAAGAAAAAAAAGGATTCCTGGAAGATCCTGCTCTCCTCGCAGGGAAAAGCGATGTGGCGTGTTTGCATTTACAGTTTTGACACGCATGTCCATGTATCCATAAAAAAGAAAAAAAAATTGGATCACAAACACTCCCTGGAGTTACCTGAATCCATTGTAGTTTAATTTATTGAAATCCATTAATCCATTCTCAAGTTATAACACGACAAACAGAGAGACTAGAAATCGGTCAGTCCGATGACGAACCGATGAAATCCGTTGAAATCTCCCATCTCTACCGCCTCTGACATCAACTCTTCCTGGGAATTCTTCCAAAGTAAACTGCTCTCTCTCTCATGCACAGATTTATCCCATCTCGTCTTCTGTTGTCATACCTTTCCTCCCATCCATGGTACACTGAAGCGTGTGGTGAGGCAGTTGCCATGAAGTAACTTGCCTTCACCTCATGGAAGGCCATTCCAACTGAAGGAAATCTCAGTTCCTTTCACGAAGCTCGGAACAAGTGTGTTTACCCTCAGGAGAGCCAGGAAACAATATATCTCTACTCTCAAGACTGAACTCTCAAACCTGTCTCCTTCCTCCAAATCCTGGTGGGGCCTGGTCAAATGCGGTTCTGGTGTTTGTTCCGCCTTCCATCCCATCCCTTACCTCAAATGGCTACACAGCTGACGTGCACCTGAAAAAGCCGAATGCCTCAACTGTTGTGTTTGCCTCAAAATCTTGTGTCCCGAACCCATCACATGCCTTCGATACGGTCTGGCACCCCGCTCTGCTCACCAAACTCTCCTCCTTTGGTATCCATGGAAATCTCCACGCATGGCTGGCGGACGTCCTCTCTAGTCGTAGTCAATGTGTGGCCCTGAATGGGTTTCTCTCATCTCCTCTTCCTGTTCAGGCTGGAGTTCCCCAAGGCAGTGTTCTGGGCCCTGTGCTTTTTCTGGTCTTCATCAATGATCTCTCTGACTCTCTTGAAAATCCTCTCTATCTCTTTGCTGATGACTCCACTCTCTGCTGCTCCATTCCTCATCCCTCAGATCGGCAGTCTGCAGCCTCCTCACTCTCTGAAGACCTGGACAAAATCACAGACTGGGCAAACAAGTGGAACATGTCTTTCAATCCTGACAAATCTCACACTCTTACTATGTCTCTCCGAAAAGACCGACTGGACAACCCTCCCATCTACTTTCTGAATAATCCTCTCCAAGAAGTTCTGTCGCTCAAGCTTTTGGGTCTCACTATCTGCCATGATCTTTCTTGGGAAAACCACATTTCCAAGCTGGCCTCCAAAGCCAGTCGCCGACTGGGCATCCTCCGTCGTGCGAAGTCCTTCCTCGGCACACCTGAGCTCCTCACCACATACAAGGCTTTCATCCACAGCTCAATGGAATACTGTTCTCCCCTATGGGCCGGTGCTCCTGCCTCACACCTAGCTCGGCTTCACGCTGTTGAAACCAAAGCATTCAGAATCATTGGAATCTCCCGCGATGACGCTATCTCCGAGGGCCTTTCACTCACTCATCGCAGGTAGGTTGGTGGTCTTTCTGTCTTCTACCGACTCCTCTCCGGCCTAGCTCTCCCAGCTCTGTCTGTGCTCTGTCCCCCAAATATTCCTACAGGTCGCACAACATCTGCCTGCAACCTTCTTATGGTTAAAACTGCCAAAATCAAGACTCTCTACTCACCTTCACTCTTTCATTCCTCTTTTCTCCCACATCTGGAACAAACTCCCTCACTCTATTCAATCCCACTCCTCCACTCCAGGTCTTTAAAAGAGCTGTTCACCACCATCTCTTGTCTTCCCCCATCCAAAGCCTTGATCTGTTGTACCCCCATGATTTCACCCCAAATCCACTTTTTTGAAATCCCAACTTCTTTTCTGGAAGTCCCAGCAGTCCCCAATGTGTTTTATACCTCTCCCACCTCCCCCCCCCACCCCCCACTTTCCCATGCCTCCTCCCCCCAAGCCCTGTCCAACCCACAGATCTCCCGATGTCCCTGCTCTAAAATGTTGAACTTGTGTGCTTCCCCCTCTCTCCCCATCTTGTCTCCCGCTCCCTTTATCTTATGTTTTATGTCAGTTTGTCTTTTTGTGATTAATGTTGGCTCTCACACGAGCCTCAATCTTATATTCAAAAAAATATGTATTTGTTTCTCTACTAGTTGATGTGTTTGTTTCTCTCCTAGTTTATGTATTTGTTTCTCTACTAGTTGATGTATTTGTTTCTCTCCTAGTTGATGTATTTGTTTCACTCCTAGCTGATGGATTTGTTTCTCTCCTCGTTGATGTATTTGTTTCTCTCCTAGTTGATGTATTTGTTTCTCTCCTAGTTTATGTATTTGTCTCTCTACTAGTTGATGTATTTGTTTCTCTCCTAGTTGATGTATTTGTTTCTCTCCTAGTTTATGTATTTGTTTCTCTACTAGTTGATGTATTTGTTTCACTCATAGTTGATGTATTTGTTTCACTCCTAGTTGATGTATTTGTTTCTCTCCTAGTTGATGTATTTATTTCTCTCCTAGTTGATGTATTTGTTTCTCCACTAGTTGATGTGTTTGTTTCACTCCTTGTTTATGTATTTGTTTCACTCCTAGTTGATGTATTTGTTTCACTCCTAGTTGATGTATTTGTTTCACTCCTAGTTGATGTATTTGTTTCTCTCCTAGTTGATGTATTTATTTCTCTCCTAGTTGATGTATTTGTTTCACTCATAGTTGATGTATTTGTTTCTCTCCTAGTTTATGTATTTGTTTCTCTCCTAGTTTATGTATTTGTTTCACTCCTAGTTGATGTATTTGTTTCTCTACTAGTTGATGTATTTGTTTCTCTCCTAGTTTATGTATTTGTTTCTCTACTAGTTGATGTATTTGTTTCTCTCCTAGTTGATGTATTTGTTTCTCTCCTAGTTGATGTATTTGTTTCTCTCCTAGTTGATGTATTTGTTTCTCTCCTAGTTGATGTATTTGTTTCTCTACTAGTTGATGTATTTGTTTCTCTCCTAGTTGATGTATTTGTTTCTCTACTAGTTGATGTATTTGTTTCACTCCTAGTTGATGTATTTGTTTCACTCCTAGTTGATGTATTTGTTTCTCTCCTAGTTGATGTATTTGTTTCTCTACTTATTGATGTATTTGTTTATCTCCTAGTTGATGTATTTGTTTCTCTCCTAGTTGATGTATTTGTTTCTCTCATAGTTGATGTATTTGTTTTTCTCCTAGTTGATGTATTTGTTTCTCTCCTCATTGATGTATTTGTTTCTCTCATAGTTGATGTATTTGTTTCTCTCATAGTTGATGTATTTGTTTCTCTCATAGTTGATGTATTTGTTTCTCTCCTAGTTGATGTATTTGTTTCTCTCCTAGTTTATGTATTTGTTTCTCTCCTAGTTTATGTATTTGTTTCTCTCATAGTTGATGTATTTGTTTCTCTCCTATTTGATGTATTTGTTTCTCTCCTCATTGATGTATTTGTTTCTCTCATAGTTGATGTATTTGTTTCTCTCATAGTTGATGTATTTGTTTCTCTCATAGTTGATGTATTTGTTTCTCTCCTAGTTGATGTATTTGTTTCTCTCCTAGTTTATGTATTTGTTTCTCTCATAGTTGATGTATTTGTTTCTCTCATAGTTGATGTATTTGTTTCTCTCATAGTTGATGTATTTGTTTCTCTCCTAGTTGATGTATTTGTTTCTCTCCTAGTTTATGTATTTGTTTCTCTCCTAGTTGATGTGTTTGTTTCTCTCCTATTTGATGTATTTGTTTATCTCCTAGTTGATGCATTTGTTTCTCTCATAGTTGATGTATTTGTTTTTCTCCTAGTTGATGTATTTGTTTCTCTCCTAGTTGATGTATTTGTTTCTCTCCTAGTTGATGTATTTGTTTCTCTCCTAGTTGATGTATTTGTTTCTCTCCTAGTTGATGTATTTGTTTCTCTCCTAGTTGATGTGTTTGTTTCTCTCCTAGTTGATGTGTTTGTTTCTCTCCTAGTTGATGTATTTGTTTCTCTCCTAGTTGATGTATTTGTTTCTCTCCTAGTTTATGTATTTGTTTCTCTCCTCATTGATGTATTTGTTTCTCTCCTAGTTTATGTATTTGTTTCTCTCCTAGTTTATGTATTTGTTTCTCTCCTAGTTGATGTATTTGTTTCTCTACTAGTTGATGTATTTGTTTCTCGACTAGTTGATGTATTTGTTTCTCTCCTAGTTGATGCATTTGTTTCTCTCATAGTTGATGTATTTGTTTTTCTCCTAGTTGATGTATTTGTTTCTCTACTAGTTGATGTATTTGTTTCACTCCTAGTTGATGTATTTGTTTCACTCCTAGTTTATGTATTTGTTTCTCTCCTAGTTTATGTATTTGTTTCTCTCCTAGTTGATGTATTTGTTTCACTCCTAGTTGATGGATTTGTTTCACTCCTAGTTGATGGATTTGTTTCACTCCTAGTTGATGTATTTGTTTCACTCCTAGTTTATGTATTTGTTTCACTCCTAGTTGATGTATTTGTTTCTCTCCTAGTTTATGTATTTGTTTCTCTCGTAGTTGATGTATTTGTTTCTCTCCTAGTTGATGTATTTGTTTCACTCCTAGTTGATGTATTTGTTTCTCTCCTAGTTGATGTATTTGTTTCTCTCCTGGTTGATGTATTTGTTTCACTCCTAGTTGATGTATTTGTTTCACTCCTAGTTTATGTATTTGTTTCACTCCTAGTTGATGTATTTGTTTCTCTCCTAGTTTATGTATTTGTTTCTCTCGTAGTTGATGTATTTGTTTCTCTCCTAGCTGATGTATTTGTTTCACTCCTAGTTGATGTATTTGTTTCACTCCTAGTTGATGTATTTGTTTCACTCCTAGTTGATGTATTTGTTTCTCTCCTACTTTATGTATTTGTTTCTCTACTAGTTGATGTATTTGTTTCTCTCCTAGTTGATGTGTTTGTTTCTCTCCTAGTTGATGTATTTGTTTCTCTACTAGTTGATGTATTTGTTTCTCTCCTAGTTGATGTATTTGTTTCACTCCTAGTTGATGTATTTGTTTCTCTCCTAGTTTATGTATTTGTTTCTCTACTAGTTGATGTATTTGTTTCTCTACTAGTTGATGTATTTGTTTCTCTCCTAGTTTATGTATTTGTTTCTCTCCTAGTTTATGTATTTGTTTCTCTACTAGTTGATGTATTTGTTTCTCTCCTAGTTTATGTATTTGTTTCTCTACTAGTTGATGTATTTGTTTCTCTACTAGTTGATGTATTTGTTTCTCTCCTAGTTTATGTATTTGTTTCACTCCTAGTTGATGTATTTGTTCTCTACTAGTTGATGTATTTGTTTCACTCCTAGTTGATGTATTTGTTTCTCTACTAGTTGATGTATTTGTTTCTCTCCTAGTTTATGTATTTGTTTCTCTCCTAGTTTATGTATTTGTTTCTCTCCTAGTTTATGTATTTGTTTCTCTCCTAGTTTATGTATTTGTTTCTCTACTAGTTTATGTATTTGTTTCTCTCCTAGTTTATGTATTTGTTTCTCTCTTAGTTGATGTATTTGTTTCTCTACTAGTTGATGTATTTGTTTCTCTACTAGTTGATGTATTTGTTTCTCTCCTAGTTTATGTATTTGTTTCTCTCCTAGTTTATGTATTTGTTTCTCTCCTAGTTTATGTATTTGTTTCTCTCCTAGTTTATGTATTTGTTTCTCTCTTAGTTGATGTATTTGTTTCTCTCCTAGTTGATGTATTTGTTTCTCTCCTAGTTTATGTATTTGTTTCACTCCTAGTTGATGTATTTGTTTCACTCCTAGTTGATGTATTTGTTTCACTCCTAGTTGATGTATTTGTTTCTCTACTAGTTGATGTATTTGTTTCTCTCCTAGTTTATGTATTTGTTTCACTCCTAGTTGATGTATTTGGTTCTCTACTAGTTGATGTATTTGTTTCTCTCCTAGTTTATGTATTTGTTTCTCTACTAGTTGATGTATTTGTTTCTCTCCTAGTTTATGTATTTGTTTCTCTCCTAGTTGATGTATTTGTTTCTCTCCTAGTTTATGTATTTGTTTCTCTACTAGTTGATGTATTTGTTTCTCTCCTAGTTTATGTATTTGTTTCTCTACTAGTTGATGTATTTGTTTCTCTCCTAGTTTATGTATTTGTTTCTCTACTAGTTGATGTATTTGTTTCACTCCTAGTTGATGTATTTGTTTCACTCCTAGTTGATGTATTTGTTTCACTCCTAGTTTATGTATTTGTTTCACTCCTAGTTTATGTATTTGTTTCACTCCTAGTTGATGTATTTGTTTCACTCCTAGTTTATGTATTTGTTTCACTCCTAGTTGATGTATTTGTTTCACTCCTAGTTGATGTATTTGTTTTTCTACTAGTTGATGTATTTGTTTCTCTCCTAGTTTATGTATTTGTTTCTCTACTAGTTGATGTATTTGTTTCTCTCCTAGTTTATGTATTTGTTTCTCTCCTAGTTTATGTATTTGTTTCTCTCCTAGTTTATGTATTTGTTTCTCTCCTAGTTTATGTATTTGTTTCTCTACTAGTTTATGTATTTGTTTCTCTACTAGTTGATGTATTTGTTTCTCTCCTAGTTTATGTATTTGTTTCTCTCCTAGTTTATGTATTTGTTTCTCTACTAGTTGATGTATTTGTTTCTCTCCTAGTTTATGTATTTGTTTCTCTACTAGTTGATGTATTTGTTTCTCTCCTAGTTTATGTATTTGTTTCTCTACTAGTTGATGTATTTGTTTCTCTACTAGTTGATGTATTTGTTTCACTCCTAGTTGATGTATTTGTTTCACTCCAAGTTGATGTATTTGTTTCTCTACTAGTTGATGTATTTGTTTCTCTACTAGTTTATGTATTTGTTTCACTCCTAGTTGATGTATTTGTTTCTCTACTAGTTGATGTATTTGTTTCTCTCCTAGTTTATGTATTTGTTTCTCTACTAGTTGATGTATTTGTTTCTCTCCTAGTTTATGTATTTGTTTCTCTCCTAGTTGATGTATTTGTTTCTCTCCTAGTTTATGTATTTGTTTCTCTACTAGTTGATGTGTTTGTTTCTCTACTAGTTGATGTATTTGTTTCTCTCCTAGTTTATGTATTTGTTTCTCTACTAGTTGATGTGTTTGTTTCTCTCCTAGTTATGTATTTGTTTCACTCCTAGTTGATGTATTTGTTTCTCTACTAGTTGATGTATTTGTTTCTCTACTAGTTGATGTGTTTTTTTCTCTACTAGTTGATGTGTTTGTTTCTCTCCTAGTTTATGTATTTGTTTCACTCCTAGTTGATGTATTTGTTTCTCTACTAGTTGATGTATTTGTTTCTCTACTAGTTGATGTATTTGTTTCTCTACTAGTTGATGTGTTTGTTTCTCTCCTAGTTTATGTATTTGTTTCACTCCTAGTTGATGTATTTGTTTCTCTACTAGTTGATGGATATGTTTCACTCCTAGTTGATGTATTTGTTTCTCTACTAGTTGATGTGTTTGTTTCTCTCCTAGTTTATGTATTTGTTTCTCTACTAGTTGATGTATTTGTTTCACTCCTAGTTGATGTATTTGTTTCACTCCTAGTTGATGTGTTTGTTTCTCTACTAGTTGATGTATTTGTTTCTCTCCTAGTTTATGTATTTGTTTCTCTACTAGTTTATGTATTTGTTTATCTCCGAGTTGATGTATTTGTTTCTCTACTAGTTGATGTATATGTTTCACTCCTAGTTATTGTATTTGTTTCTCTACTAGTTGATGTGTTTGTTTCTCTCCTAGTTTATGTATTTGATTCTCTACTAGTTGATGTATTTGTTTCACTCCTAGTTGATGTATACACAAAGAATTAAGTTAAGCACCCCCTACACAACGAATTAAGGTAAGCACCCCCTAATATATATTCTTTGTGTATATGTATACATTGGCATATATTCTAAGGTATGTGAGATCAAATAATGATTGGTATGACATTAGCAATTATCCATTGATGAAATGCAGATGAGTGCACTCATCTGTGACGCCCATCGCTCGTGCAGCACGTGTTATCATCCACGTGGTCGTGATTGACGCAAAGATCGCTAGAGGTCTTCTCAGAACAATGACTGTACGTTAGAAAACATAAACGTCATCCACACTGTCCGTGATGGACCTATAGCTCCATACTTAAATTGAGGTGAAAATATGCCTAAAATTCCCAAAAAATTTCACCTTAAATTATTCAGAATAAAATATTGAAAACGGCATGATTGTTATGTTTTTATGTGACCATAATATCACTTCTCCAGAAAATATAGCAATATCATGGGTATATTACACTGTTTTGACGACAACAAACTTGTAATGTGTGAGGTTGTAAAAAAACGGGGGGGGGGGGGGTGCTTAACTTAATTCTTTGTGTATATTTGTTTCACTCCTAGTTGATGTGTATGTTTCTCTACTAGTTGATGTATTTGTTTCTCTCCTAGTTTATGTATTTGTTTCTCTACTAGTTGATGTATTTGTTTCTCTACTAGTTGATGTGTTTGTTTCTCTACTAGTTGATGTATTTGTTTTTCTCCTAGTTTATCTATTTGTTTCACTCCTAGTTTATGTATTTGTTTCTCTCCTAGTTTATGTATTTGTTTCTCTACTAGTTTATGTATTTGTTTCTCTACTAGTTTATGTATTTGTTTCTCTACTAGTTGATGTGTTTGTTTCTCTCCTAGTTTATGTATTTGTTTCTCTCCTAGTTTATGTATTTGTTTCTCTACTAGTTGATGTGTTTGTTTCTCTCCTAGTTTATGTATTTGTTTCTCTACTAGTTTATGTATTTGTTTCTCTACTAGTTGATGTGTTTGTTTCTCTCCTAGTTTATGTATTTGTTTCTCTACAAGTTTATGTATTTGTTTCTCTACTAGTTGATGTGTTTGTTTCTCTCCTAGTTTATGTATTTGTTTCTCTACTAGTTGATGTATTTGTTTGTCTCCTAGTTGATGTATTTGTTTCTCTACTAGTTGATGTATTTGTTTCTCTCCTAGTTGATGTATTTGTTTCTCTCCTAGTTTATGTATTTGTTTCTCTCCTAGTTTATGTATTTGTTTCTCTACTAGTTGATGTGTTTGTTTCTCTACTAGTTGATGTATTTGTTTCTCTCCTAGTTTATGTATTTGTTTCTCTACTAGTTGATGTGTTTGTTTCTCTCCTAGTTTATGTATTTGTTTCTCTCCTAGTTTATGTATTTGTTTCTCTCCTAGTTGATGTGTTTGTTTCTCTCCTAGTTTATGTATTTGTTTCTCTACTAGTTGATGTATTTGTTTCTCTCCTAGTTTATGTATTTGTTTCTCTCCTAGTTTATGTATTTGTTTCTCTACTAGTTGATGTGTTTGTTTCTCTCCTAGTTTATGTATTTGTTTCTCTACTAGTTGATGTGTTTGTTTCTCTCCTAGTTTATGTATTTGTTTCTCTACTAGTTGATGTGTTTGTTTCTCTCCTAGTTTATGTATTTGTTTCTCTCCTAGTTGATGTATTTGTTTCACTCCTAGTTGATGTATTTGTTTCTCTCCTAGTTTATGTATTTGTTTCTCTACTAGTTGATGAGTTTGTTTCTCTCCTAGTTGATGTATTTGTTTCTCTCCTAGTTGATGTATTTGTTTCTCTCCTAGTTGATGTATTTGTTTCTCTCCTAGTTGATGTATTTGTTTCTCTCCTAGTTGATGTATTTGTTTCTCTCCTAGTTGATGTATTTGTTTCACTCCTAGTTGATGTATTTGTTTCTCTACTAGTTGATGTATTTGTTTCTCAACTAGCTGATGTATTTGTTTCACTCCTAGTTGATGTATTTGTTTCACTCCTAGTTGATGTATTTGTTTCTCTCCTAGTTTATGTATTTGTTTCTCTACTAGTTGATGTGTTTGTTTCTCTACTAGTTGATGTATTTGTTTCTCTCCTAGTTTATGTATTTGTTTCTCTCTTAGTTGATGTATTTGTTTCTCTCTTAGTTGATGTATTTGTTTCTCTCCTAGTTGATGTATTTGTTTCTCTCCTCGTTGATGTATTTGTTTCTCTCCTCGCTGATGTATTTGTTTCTCTCCTTGTTGATGTATTTGTTTCTCTTCTAGTTGAAGTATTTGTTTCTCTCCTAGTTGATGGATTTGTTTCACTCCTAGTTGATGTATTTGTTTCTCTCCTAGTTGATGTATTTGTTTCTCTCATAGTTGATGTATTTGTTTCTCTCCTAGTTGATGTATTTGTTTCTCTCCTTGTTGATGTATTTGTTTCTCTCCTAGTTGATGTATTTGTTTCTCTCCTAGTTGATGTATTTGTTTCACTCATAGTTGATGTATTTGTTTCTCTCCTAGTTGATGTATTTGTTTCTCTCCTAGTTTATGTATTTGTTTCTCTCCTTGTTGATGTATTTGTTTCTCTCCTAGTTGATGTATTTGTTTCTCTCCTAGTTGATGTATTTGTTTCACTCATAGTTGATGTATTTGTTTCTCTCCTAGTTGATGTATTTGTTTCTCTCCTAGTTTATGTATTTGTTTTTCTCCTAGTTTCTGTATTTGTTTCTCTCCTAGTTTATGTATTTGTTTCACTCCTAGTTTATGTATTTGTTTCTCTCCTAGTTTATGTATTTGTTTCTCTCCTAGTTTATGTATTTGTTTTTCTCCTAGTTTCTGTATTTGTTTCTCTCCTAGTTTATGTATTTGTTTCACTCCTAGTTGATGTATTTGTTTCTCTTATAGTTGATGTATTTGTTTCTCTCCTAGTTGATGTATTTGTTTCTCTCATAGTTGATGTGTTTGTTTCTCTCATAGTTTATGTATTTGTTTCTCTCATAGTTTATGTATTTGTTTCTCTCATAGTTTATGTATTTGTTTCTCTCATAGTTTATGTATTTGTTTCACTCCTAGTTGATGTATTTGTTTCTCTCATAGTTGATGTATTTGTTTCTCTCATAGTGTATGTATTTGTTTCTCTCCCACTTTATGTATTTGTTTCTCTCCTAGTTGATGTATTTGCTTCTCTACTAGTTGATGTATTGGTTTCTCTCCGAGTTTATGTATTTGTTTCTCTCCTAGTTGATGTATTTGTTTCTCTCCTAGTTGATGTATTTGTTTCTCTCCTAGTTGATGTGTTTGTTTCTCTCCTAGTTGATGTGTTTGTTTCTCTCCTAGTTGATGTATTTGTTTCTCTCCTAGTTGATGTATTTGTTTCTCTCCTAGTTTATGTATTTGTTTCTCTCCTAGTTGATGTATTTGTTTCTCTCCTAGTTGATGTATTTGTTTCTCTCCTAGTTGATGTATTTGTTTCTCTCCTAGTTGATGTATTTGTTTCTCTCCTAGTTGATGTATTTGTTTCTGTCCTAGTTGATGTATTTGTTTCTCTCCTAGTTTCTGTATTTGTTTCTCTCCCAGTTTCTGTATTTGTTTCTCTCCTAGTTTCTGTATTTGTTTCTCTCCTAGTTGATGTATTTGTTTCTCTCCTAGTTGATGTGTTTGTTTCTCTCCTAGTTGATGTATTTGTTTCTCTCCTAGTTGATGTATTTGTTTCTCTCCTAGTTTATGTATTTGTTTCTCTCCTAGTTGATGTATTTGTTTCTCTCCTAGTTGATGTATTTGTTTCTCTCCTAGTTGATCTATTTGTTTCTCTCCTAGTTGATGTATTTGTTTCTCTCCTAGTTGATGTATTTGTTTCTGTCCTAGTTGATGTATTTGTTTCTCTCCTAGTTTCTGTATTTGTTTCTCTCCTAGTTGATGTATTTGTTTTCTCCTAGTTTCTGTATTTGTTTCTCTCCTAGTTGATGTATTTGTTTCTCTCCTAGTTGATGTATTTGTTTCTCTCCTAGTTGATGTATTTGTTTCTCTCCTAGTTGATGTATTTGTTTCTCTCATAGTTGATGTATTTGTTTCACTCCTAGTTGATGTTTTTGTCTCTCTCCTAGTTGATGTATTTGTTTCTGTCCTTTTTTTTTTTTTTTTTTTTTTTTTGTATGTATACTGAATTGAGGCTCGTGAAAGAGCTAACATTTACTTCACAAACAAATCGACCAGACAAACAAAATACATAAGAAGAGGGAGCGGAGGACAAGATGGGGAGAAAAGGGGAAGCACACAAACACAACATCCGAGCGCAGGGAGATGTGTGGAAGGGAGAGGGCCCAGGGGGAGGAGGCATGGGAAGGGGGGGTGGGGCGGAGGGAGAAGTATAAAGCACAAGGGCACCAAGGACTTCCAGGACAGAAGTTGGTATTTCAAAAAGTGGAATTGGGGTGAAATTAGCGGGGGTAGAAAAGATCAAGGTTTTGGATGGGGGAAGATAAGAGATGGTGGTGAACAGCTGTTTTAAAGACTTGGAGGGTGCAGTGGGATTGAAGAGAGTGAGGGACTTTGTTCCAGAGGCGGGAGAAAAGAGGAATGAAGGAGTGAAGGTGAGCAGAGAGTCTTGATTTTGGCAGTTTAACCAAAAGAGGGTTGCAGGCAGATCTTGTGCGACCTGTAGGAATATTTGCGGGACAGAGCCCAGAGAGAGCTGGGGGGGGGGGGGGCAAGGCCGGAGAGGAGTCGGTAGAAGACGGAAAGACCACCAACCTGCCTGCGGTGAGTGAGTGAGAGGCCCTTGGAGTTAGCTTCATCGCGGGAGATTCCAATGATTCTGAATGCTTTGGTTTCAACAGCGCGAAGGCGAGCTAGGTGTGAGGCAGGAGCACCAGCCCAGAGGGGAGAGCAGTATTCCATTGAGCTGCGGATGAAAGCCTTGTATGTGGTGAGGAGCTCAGGTGTGCCAAGGAAGGACTTCGCACGACGGGGGATGCCCAGTCGGCGACTGGCTTTGGAGGCCAGATTTGAAATGTGGTTTTTCCAGGAAAGATCATGGCAGATAGTGAGACCCAAAAGCTTGAGTGACAGAACTTCTTGGAGAGGATTATTCAGAAAGTGGATGGGAGGGTTGTCCAGTCGTTCTTTTCGGAGAGACATCGTAAGAGTGTGAGATTTGTCAGGATTGAAAGACATGTTCCACTTGTTTGCCCAGTCTGTGATTTTGTCAAGGTCTGCAGAGAGTGAGGAGGCTGCAGACTGCCGATCTGAGGGATGAAGAATGGAGCAACAGAGAGTAGAGTCATCAGCAAAGAGATAGAGAGGATTTTCAAGAGAGTCAGAGAGATCATTGATATATAATATATAATAACCACCTTCAGAGGCCATTTTTCCCCGCAAAGCGGGGGTTGGCCTTTTTCGGGCACCGTGGTTGTTGTTGTTTTTTGGTCCCCTTTTTGAAGCAATGTTTTACGGCCGGATGCCCTTCCTGCCGCCAACCCTGTTTGTCGCCTTTTACGACAAACAGGGAATATTGATGAAGACCAGAAAAAGCACAGGGCCCAGAACACTGCCTTGGGGAACTCCAGCCTGAACAGGAAGAGGAGATGAGAGAAACCCATTCAGGGCCACACGTTGACTACGACTAGAGAGGAAGTCCGCCAGCCATGCGTGGAGATTTCCATGGATACCAAAAGAGGAGAGTTTGGTGAGCAGAGCGGGGTGCCAGACTGTATCGAAGGCACGTGATATGTCAAGGGAGACTGCTCTAATTTCCTGTTTGGCATTGAGGACCTCCATCCATTGTTGAGAAAGCAGAAGCAGCATGTCCAGAGTGGAGTGTCCAGGTCTGAAACCAAATTGATGATCAGAGATCAAGCCATTGGAGAAGAGGAAAGATTTCATATCTGAAGCAATGATGGTTTCCATGACCTTGCTGATAATTGGGAGAAGGCTGATTGGTCTGTAATTGCTGGGATCTGTTTTTGCACCTTTTTTGTGCAAAGCGGTGATGTTGGCAGATTTCCAAGCAGATGGAAGATGACCTTGAGCAAAAGAGAGGGTGAAGAGAACAGAGAGAGGGAGTGAAAGAGCAGAAGAACATGATTTTAGGACCCGTGGGCTGATGCCGTCAGGTCCAGTTGCAGAATCAGAGTCGAGGGTTGACAGACACTTTTCCACGTTGTCAGGAGGAAAGGACACAGAGTCCAGGACCAGCTGGGTACGACTGGGTATGGTGGGTACAGAGAGGGATGGGTTTGGGACACAAGATTTAGAGGCAAACACAGGGTTGAGGCATTCGGCTTTTTCACATGCGGAGTCAGCCGAGTGGCCATTTAAGGTGAAGGAGGGGATGGAGGGGGAACAAACACCAGAAACAGATTTTACCAGACGCCACCAGGATTTGGAAGAGGGAGACAGATAAGAGAGTTCGTTCCTGAGGACGGAGAGATATTGTTTCCTGGCTCTCCTGAGGGTGGACACACACTTGTTTCGGGCTTTGTGAAAGGAAATGAGATTTCCTTCCGTTGGATTTGCTTTCCAGGAGACGAAAGCAAGTTGTTTCTGGGCAATAGCCTCACCACAAGATTCCGTGTACCATGGACAGGAGGAAGGGGATGACAACTGAAGACGAGAAGGGATAAAACTGTGCATGAGAGAGAGCAATTTACTTTGGAAGAATTCCCAGGATGAGTTGATGTCAGAGGCAGTAGAGATGGGAGACCAGTCCAGATGATTGATGGCTGCTTGAAGACCGTGCCAGTTGGCCTGAGTGAAATGCCAGACTCGTCGACGCTGAGGAGGCTCTCTGAAAATGGTCAGAGAGATGTCCACTTTAACAAGCACATGATCAGAAGAGCCGATTGGAGCAGAAGAAGAGCAGCAGGCATTTTCAGGGAAGTTAGTCATAATCAAGTCCAGAAGAGAAGATTCTCCGTTGACTGAGATCCAGGTTGGGAAATTGACAGATTGTGTCAGTCCCAGTGAGTCACAGAAGTCCTTTGCTGAAGAGCCATGGCTGGTGAGAGAGGTACCCACCCCCAGCCAACTGGCATGGTGACAGTTGAAATCACCACATATGAGGAAGAGAGAGTTGGGATGGGTAGATAGAAGTTGGTCCATATTATCAGACAGCGAGATGTAGATGGAGTCATCACTGTTTGGTGGATGGTACAACACGCATATGAACAAAAGGTGGGAGCGAAGGGGAAGCCGTAGCCAAAGGTATTCCTGGGGGTGAGGTGGAGAGAGGGCAGTGCAGGGCGAGTGAGGAAGAGAGTTTTTTATAAAGATAGCAACCCCACCTCCAGAACGAGGCTCAGGTCTATCATACCGGAGGAGGGAGTAACCTGGGAGAGATACCAAGGAATCAGAGACATCATGATGGAGGAAGGTTTCTGTTAAGCAGATCACGTCTGGTTTGTCAGAAGCAACCTGTATGGAGAGATCAGTTAAGTTTGAGCGAAGGCCCCGGATGTTTGAGGTCCATACTGTTAAGGAAGAGGAAGGGGGAGCATCGGATACAGAACAAGGGGGGGGGGGGCGGTAGGGCAGGATGTGGAAGAGGAGGAAGAGGTAGGGAGAGCTGTTGCAGGTGTGTCAGAGATTACAGAATAGCTTGGAGAAAGGGAAGAATGGGGCGGACAAAAGGTTTGATGGTGTTTGGGTGAGGCGCAGTGAGGTGTTATTTGAGGAGGGGGAAGAGTGAGGCAGAAGGTTGAGGAAGATGAAGGTGAAAGTTGGAAGGGGGAAGAAGCGGGGAGGACGCTTTGAGGAGGAGGGGTGAGAGGGGAGTCTAGGAGGGGAGGAGTGAGGGAGAGTCTCGGAGGGGAGGGGTGTGGGGGGAGTTTAGGAGGGAAGGGGCAGGGGGGGAGATTTGAAAGGGATGGGTGTTTGGGAAGATTTGGGGGGGAGGGGCAAGGGGGAAGGTTTGACAGAGATGGGTGATGGGGAAGATTTGGAGGGGAGGGGTGAGATTGGATTTTGAAAAGTGTACGATTTATGGGAAACGAACATTTATTGCAAAATGAGTTTCTTGAGACATTCGAGTCAAAAATACGTTTGAGGACGCTGAAGGATGGGTGGAGTTCTGGAGAGTTTAGGGAATGAATGAAAGATGCACTGTAAGAGATGGAATTTTTTTTTTGAATGAATAGAATTGGTGAGCAAGTTGAAAGCATCCTTTTATAGAAGAAGTAGAAAAAAGGGTTATAGAATATGACATAATAATAAAGTTCTTCAGGGGACAGATGAAACATGTATTAACAACTTGATCACGTGATCTCGAACAACGTGGTCGAAGAATGAAAGAACAAAGAACGAAAGAGCAAAAGAACGAAGAACGAAAGAACAAATAAGAACGTACAAGCGGATAAGAACAGGGAAGGAAAAAAAAATTTTGGTTTTTTTTTTTGAGATTTTAAAACAAGGGAGTATGGGTGAAAAGACCGTGAAAAACAGAGACCGACAGTAGTTGCAGCACGATCGAAGAACCGCTGAGACAAAAAACAAAAGCCTCAAGCCAAGGTCTGAGGACACGGTAGCCTACTACTACTAGCACTACACTAGGCCTCAGAATACACGATACGAAAAAAACCGACGATTCTGTACACAGGTATGAAAAACCAACACCGAGAAACCTATTAAAGTCACCCCAATAGGTACATACACCGAAAGAAAGATAAAGATACGCCAAAAACACAAATGTGAAAGATCACTTAGCTTCGAAAGCGTGAGCGCATCGAACAGCTTCGAAAAGACGTGACCTCGCCGTGATCTCGCGAGTTGATGTATTTGTTTCTCTCCTAGTTGATGTATTTGTTTCTCTCCTCGTTGATGCATTTGTTTCTCTCCTAGTTGATGTATTTGTTTCTCTCCGAGTTGATGTATTTATTTCACTCCGAGTTGATGTATTTGTTTCTCTACTAGTTGATGTATTTGTTTCTCTACTACTTGATGTATTTGTTTCTCTACTAGTTGATGTATTTGTTTCTCTACTAGTTGATGTATTTGTTTCTATACTAGTTGATGTATTTGTTTCTCTCCTAGTTGATGTATTTGTTTCACTCCTAGTTGATGTATTTATTTCAATCCGAGTTGATGTATTTGTTTGTCTTCTAGTTGATGTATTTGTTTCTCTCCTAGTTGATGTATTTGTTTCTCCTAGTTGATGTATTTGTTTCTCTACTAGTTGATGTATTTGTTTCTCTACTAGTTGATGTATTTGTTTCTCTACTAGTTGATGTATTTGTTTCTCTACTAGTTGATGTATTTGTTTCTCTCCTTGTTGATGTCTTGGTTGCTCTACTAGTTTATGTATTTGTTTCTCTCCTAGTTGGTGTATTTGTTTCTCTCCTAGTTTATGTGTTTGTTTCTCTTCTAGTTTGTGTTTGTTTCTCTCCTAGTTTATGTGTTTGTTTCTCTACTAGTTTGTGTTTGTTTTCTCTACTAATTTATGTGTTTGTTTTCTCTACTAGTTTATGTGTTTGTTTCTCTTCGTCGTCGAACCCCGGACCAAGAGGAAGAAAATGGCAGTTCTCAGCCTTTTTGTTTCCTGATCTCGAACGTCATCTGATGACATCCGTGCGTGCTCCAATCAAAGAGTCCATCATCGCAGTCCATCGCCCTGACCAATCATCACCTCTCGGGGTGGGGCCCCACGACCCTGCTTGATTGGTGTTGCGATGACTCGGCTGGCGGCGCCAGCGGCAGCATTCAAATGTCTGAATTCCTGTGGCTTTTATTTATTGTTATAATAATGGCTTTTATTTCGTGTTATTAATTTAGGTGTGGAGTGCATGGCTGGCGTTGTGTCTGTCATGAGGAACAAGGGAAAAACCACAGTGGCGATTTACATAAAGGGAATTAATTATTATACCGTAACTAATTAACATAGCACCATTAACATAGTAACTAATTAACATTTAAAAAATTCCATCTCTTACAGTTCCTCTTTTTTTCATTCCCGAAACTCTCCTGCACTCCACCCCTCCTTCAGCGTCCTCAAACGTATTTTTGACTCGAAGGTCTCAAGAAACTCATTTTGCAATAAATGTTCGTTTCCCATTAATCATACACTTTTCAAAATCCAATCTCACCCCTCCCCTCCAAATTTTCCCCATCACCCCTTCCCTCCAAAACTTCCCCATCACCCCACCCCTCCAAAACTTCCCCATCACCCCTCCCCTCCAAATCTACTCCCTAGCCCCTCCCCTCCAAATATTCCCCATCACCCATCCCTTTCAAATCTTCCCCCTGGCCCCTCCCCTCCAAATCTTCCCCATCACCCCTTCCCTCCAAAACTTCCCCATCACCCCCCCCCCCCTCCAAATCTTCCCCCTTGCCCCTCCCCTCCAAATCTTCCCCATCACCCATCCCTTTCAAATCTCCCCCCACACCCCTCCCCTCCGAGACTCTCCCTCGCTCCTCCCCTCCTAGACTCCCCTCTCACCCCTCCTCCTCAAAGCGTCCTACCCGCATCTTCCCCCTTCCAACTTTCACCTTCATCTCCCCCAACCTTCTGCCTCGCTCTTCCCCCTCCTCAAATAACACCTCACTGTCCCTCACCCAATCACCATCAAACCTTTTGTCCGCCCCATTCTTCCCTTTCTCCAAGCTATTCTGAAATCTCTGACACACCTTCAACAGCTCTCCCTACCTCTTCCTCCTCTTCCACATATTACCCTACCCCTCCCCCCCCCACGCCCCCCTGTTCTGTATCCGATGCTCCCCCTTCCTCTTCATTAACGGAATGGACCTCAAACATCTGGGGCCTTCGCTCAAACTTCACTGATCTCTCCATACAGGTTGCTTCTGTCAAACCAGACGTGATCTGCTTAACAGAAACTTTCCTCCTTCATGATGTCTCCGATTCCTTAGTATCTCTCCCGGGTTACTCCCTCCTCCGGTATGATAGACCTGAGCCTCGTCCTGGAGGTGGGGTTGCTATCTTTATCAAAAACTCTCTTCCTCACTCTCCGTGTACTGCTATTTCACCTCCCAAACTACAGGAGTACCTCTGGCTATGCCTTCCCCTCTGCTCCCACCTTTTGTTCATATGTGTGTTGTACCGTCCACCAAACAGTGATGACTCCATCTACATCTCGCTGTCTGATAATATGGACAAACTTCTATCTGCCCATCCCAACTCTCTCTTCCTCATATGTGGTGATTTCAATTGTCACCATGCCAGTTGGCTGGGTGTGGGTACCTCTCTCACCAGCCATGGCTCTTCAGCAAAGGACTTCTGCGACTCACTGGGACTGACACAATCTGTCAATTTCCCGACCCAGATCTCAGTCAACGGAGCATCTTCTCTTCTGGACTTGGTTATGACTAACTTCCCTGAAAATGTCTGCTGCTCTTCTTTTGCTCCAATCGGCTCATCTGATCATGTGCTTGTTAAAGTAAAGTGGACATCTCTCTGACCATTCTCAGAGAGCCTCCTCAGCGTCGACGAGTCTGGCATTTCACTCAGGCCAACTGGCACGGTCTTCAAGCAGCCATCAATCATCTGGACTGGTCTCCCATCTCTACCGCCTCTGACATCAACTTATCCTGGGAATTCTTCCAAAGTAAATTACTCTCTCTCATGCACAGATTTATCCCATCTCGTCTTCAGTTGTCATAGGCTTCCTCCCGTCCATGGTACACGGAATCTTGTGGTGAGGCTGTTGCCCAGAAACAACTTGCTTTCGTCTCCTGGAAAGCAAATCCAAAGGAAGGAAATGTCATTTCCTTTCACAAAGCCCGAAACGAGTGTGCGTCCACCCTCAGGAGAGCCAGGAAACAATATCTCTCCATTCTCAAGACCGAACTCTCTTATCTGTCTCCCTCTTCCAAATCCTGGTGGTGTCTGGTCAAATCTGTTTCTGGTGTTTGTTCCCCCTCCATCCCCTCCCTCACCTCAAACGGCTACACGGCTGACTCCGCACGTGAAAAAGCTGAATGCCTCAACTCTGTGTTTGCCTCTAAATATTGTGTCTCAAACCCATCCCTCTCTGTACCCACCGTACCCAGTCGTACCCAGCTGCTCCTGGACTCTGTGTCCTTTCCTCCTGACAAGGTGGAAAAGTTTCTGTCAACCCTCGACTCTGATTCTGCAACTGGACCTGACGGCATCAGCCCACGGGTCCTAAAATCCTGTTATTCCACTCTTTCACTCCCTCTCTCTGTTCTCTTCACGCTCCCTTTTGCTCAAGGTCATCTGCCATCTGCTTTGAAATCAGCCATCATCACCGCTTTGCACAAAAAAGGTGCAAAAACAGATCCTAGCAACTACAGACCAATCAGCCTTCTCCCAATTATCAGCAAAGTCATGGAATCCATCATTGCTTCAGATATGAAATCTTTCCTCTTCTCCAATGGCTTGATCTCTGATCATCAATTTGGTTTCAGACCTGGTCACTCTACTCTGGACATGCTGCTTCTGCTTTCTCAACAATGGATGGAGGTCCTCAATGCCAAACAGGAAATTAGAGCTGTCTCCCTTGACATATCACAAGACTTTGATACGGACTGGCACCCCGCTCTGCTCACCAAACTCTCCTCCTTTGGTATCCATGGAAATCTCCATGCATGGCTGGCGGACTTCATCTCTAGTCGTAGTCAATGTGTGGCCCTGAATGGGTTTCTCTCATGTCCTCTTCCTGTTCAGGCTGGAGTTCCCCAAGGCAGTGTTCTAGGCCCTGTGCTTTTTCTGGTCTTCATCAATGATCTCTCTGACTCTCTTGAAAATCCTCTCTATCTCTATGCTGATGACTCTACTCTCTGTCGCTCCATTCCTCATCCCTCAGATCGGCAGTCTGCAGCCTCCTCACTCTCTGCAGACCTGGACAAAATCACAGACTGGGCAAACAAATGGAACATGTCTTTCAATCCTGACAAATCTCACACTGTTACGATGTCTCTCCGAAAAGACCGACTGGACAACCCTCCCATCCACTTTCTGAATAATCCTCTCCAAGAAGTTCTGTCACTCAACTTTTGGGTCTCACTATCTGCCATGATCTTTCCTGGGAAAACCCCATTTCAAATCTGGCCTCCAAAGCCAGTCGCTGACTGGGCATCCTCCATCGTGAGAAGTCCTTCCATGGCACACCTGAGCTCCTCACCACATACAAGGCTTTCATCCGCAGCTCAATGGAATACTTCTCTCACCTCTGGACTGGTGCTCCTGCCTCACACCCAGCTCGTCTTCACGCTGTTGAAACCAAAGCGTTCAGAATCATTGGAATCTCCCGCGATGAAGCTAACTCCAAGGGCCTTTCACTCACTCACCACAGGCAGGTTGGTGGTCATTCCGTCTTCTACCGACTCCTCTCTGGTCTTGCCCCCCCAGCTCTGTCTGGGCTCTGTCCCCCAAATATTCCTACAGGTCGCACAAGATGTGCCTGCAACCCTCTTATTGTTAAACTGCCAAAATCAAGACTCTCTGCTCACCTTCACTCCTTCATTCCTCTTTTCTCCCGCCTCTGGAACAAACTCCCTCACTCTCTTCAATCCCACTCCACCCTCCAGGTCTTTAAAACAGCTGTTCACCACCATCTCTTATCTTCCCCCATCCAAAACCTTGATCTTTTCTACCCCCGCTAATTTCACCCCAAATCCACTTTTTTGAAATACCAACTTCTGTCCGGGAAGTCCTTGGTGTCCTTGTGTTTTATACTTCTCTCACCCCCCCCCCCTTCCCACGCCTCCTCCCCCCAAGCCCTCTCCCTCCCACACCTCCTCCCCCCAAGCCCTCTCCCTCCCACACATCTCCCTGCTCTCAAATGTTATGTTTGTGTGCTTCCCCTTCTCTCCCCATCTTGTCTTCCGCTCCCTCTTTTTATATATTTTGTTTGTCTGGTTGATTTGTTTGTGAAATAAATGTTCGCTCTTTCACGAGCCTCGATTCAGTATACAAAAAAAAAGAAGAAAAAAAAAGCTCCACCCCTCACCTCACCATGGAGACAAATATACGACCTTACGCGACATCCGGCCTCACGGATTCCCTACTTAGTGACATAGAGGTTCTTCTTCGTCGTGACATTTGGATCACACTACCCTATACAATCCTACCTGATCATAAGGTATTTCAGTCCTTCCCCCATAAATGTAACAGTCGTCACACATTCAGCTCCGATCTCCAGTTTCCCATTCGGATTTTTAAGTCATCATGGTTCTGTTTTTATTTTCTTGGTTTACATATCTGAGTCGCAGGTCTTTTGTCTTGCAGACCTCTTCATTGACTTGATTCAACAAACGACGATGCTAGACAGCAGCATTCAGAAAACCAAGCGTCAGTTATTGGGGAAGAACAAAAGAAGGAAACCTCGCACTAGCTCTTCTCTGGTGAGACATTTGCTTTGGTATCTCTGAATCGCCAATGTTGAGCATCATCAATCTTGTTTCATCTCCCCTTTCACAGAGCTAAGCTTCATGAAGAGAGAAACAATATGAAACTCTAAGTTAGCATGGGAGCTTCCAGGTGGTTTTCCCACCATATGTATGTACACAGGAAGACCCGAACATTTGTGTGGTCCATTTGTGTCCTTGATAATGCCGTGATTATCAATGGGAAAAATGTTTCAATGGGAAAAAGGGGGAAATGTTTCCGATAGTTTGGGATGCATAAAGGACAATTTTAAAATGTTAGGAACACGAATGCACATGATTACAGTTTCATTCAAAATGCTCGCAAAAAAACAACAACAACAGCAGGTATGGTTTCCAATATTTATTTAAAATAAGGTACAATGTAACTTTTGATGATGATTATTATTTATAATCCAGTGAACTCAATGAACTCCGATGAAGATAATGCAGATGAGGGTGCTGAGGAGGACACAGGTGAGGTAGCTGATGAGTCTTGCACCACATGGGATGCAGGTGAGGGTGCTGAGGTGAAGGGGCCAGGGCGAAAAAAATGGGTCATTGTGAGCTGCTTCGCTGAGTTCTTTGTATGGCAGTAAAATATCATCCGACCCCCTCTTGACCTGGAGGTATCGCTCCATCACCTGGTCAACATCTTGTAAACTGTCAGCGACTGACCTCATATCCCGCAGCACCTCAGCCAGGTACTTTATGGTCAGGTTGGGTCTCGCCACCTTTTCCACCTCTCCACTGTCCACCTCATTGGAAACCTTGATGATGGCCTCCAACTCCTCCCAGTCAGCTCCTGATCATGCGAGGCGATAGGCTCCCTCAATTCCTCAGGCTCGATATCGTAGAAACCCTCCCCTCCCACCTGCTGTGCCAACCCATCAATTTGCTGTCTGTCTTCCTTTGTGACGGGAAAGCTTCTGATGTCGTTTAATGCCTGTGGTCATAGCTTTTACCAGCAAGCGTTGATTGTGGAGTGGATGCTTTCACCTCAACCAGCGAGTCTTTGATGGCGCTGAGGCGCACAGTGCACGTTTAAATTGTAGGGGGAAGGCAGAAGTGAGGCTGTGGTTCGTGTGGGTGGTGGGGGAGAGGTGGGCGGTGGATGGGCTAAGCTGTAATAACATTGTGAATGCACTGTGTCCAGGTATACACAAGCACAACTCTAAATGCAGTATCTACATTAGAGGTGATGTCCAAAGCCTTGAAAGAGGAAGAGATTGTCATGAACACAGGTGCCATACCCAAAACGAACTCATCGTCCCCTGCTCGGGAAATCGAGATGCCGACAGGTAACAGGAACTAATATCTGGATGACAAAAAATTGGTAAAATCCTTTGTCTCATTTTGTGGCTGCATGGTCAATGGGTTAACGACTTAATTGTTTCTCTACTCGTTGGTGTATTTGTTTCTTTCCTACCGTAGTTGATGTATTTGTTTCTCTACTAGTTTATGTATTTGTTTCTCTCCTTGTTGATGTATTTGTTTCTCTCCTAGTTGATGTATTTGTTTCTCTCCTAGTTGATGTATTTGTTTCTCTACTAGTTTATGTATTTGTTTCTTTCCTACCGTAGTTGATGTATTTGTTTCTCTACTAGTTTATGTATTTGTTTCTCTCCTTGTTGATGTATTTGTTTCTCTCCTTGTTGATGTATTTGTTTCTCTCCTAGTTGATGTATTTGTTTCTCTACTAGTTTATGTATTTGTTTCTCTCCTTGTTGATGTATTTGTTTCTCTCCTAGTTGATGTATTTGTTTCTTTCCTGCAGTAGTTGATGTATTTGTTTCTCTACTAGTTTATGTATTTGTTTCTCTCCTTGTTGATGTATTTGTTTCTCTCCTAGTTGATGTATTTGTTTCTCTCCTAGTTGATGTATTTGTTTCTCTACTAGTTTATGTATTTGTTTCTCTCCTTGTTGATGTATTTGTTTCTCTCCTAGTTGATGTATTTGTTTCTTTCCTGCAGTAGTTGATGTATTTGTTTCTATACAAGTTTATGTATTTGTTTCTCTCCTTGTTGATGTATTTGTTTCTCTCCTAGTTGATGTATTTGTTTCTCTCCTAGTTGATGTATTTGTTTCTCTCCTAGTTTATGTATTTGTTTCTCTCCTTGTTGATGTATTTGTTTCTCTCCTAGTTGATGTATTTGTTTCTTTCCTGCAGTAGTTGATGTATTTGTTTCTATACAAGTTTATGTATTTGTTTCTCTCCTTGTTGATGTATTTGTTTCTCTCCTAGTTGATGTATTTGTTTCTATACAAGTTTATGTATTTGTTTCTCTCCTTGTTGATGTATTTGTTTCTCTCCTAGTTGATGTATTTGTTTCTCTACTAGTTTATGTATTTGTTTCTCTACTAGTTCATGTATTTGTTTCTCTACTAGTTGATGTATTTGTTTCTCTCCTAGTTGATGTATTTGTTTCTCTCCTAGTTGATGTATTTGTTTCTCTCCTTGTTGATGTATTTGTTTCTCTCCTTGTTGATGTATTTGTTTCTCTCCTAGTTGATGTATTTGTTTCTCTCCTAGTTGATGTATTTGTTTCTCTCCTAGTTTATGTATTTGTTTCTCTCCTAGTTTATGTATTTGTTTCTCTCCTAGTTTATGTATTTGTTTCTCTCCTTGTTGATGTATTTGTTTCTCTCCTAGTTGATGTATTTGTTTCTCTACTAGTTTATGTATTTGTTTCTCTCCTTGTTGATGTATTTGTTTCTCTCCTAGTTGATGTATTTGTTTCTCTCCTAGTTGATGTATTTGTTTCTCTACTAGTTTATGTATTTGTTTCTCTCCTAGTTGATGTATTTGTTTCTCTCCTAGTTGATGTATTTGTTTCTCTACTAGTTTATGTATTTGTTTCTCTCCTAGTTGATGTATTTGTTTCTCTCCTAGTTGATGTATTTGTTTCTCTACTAGTTTATGTATTTGTTTCTCTCCTTGTTGATGTATTTGTTTCTCTCCTAGTTGATGTATTTGTTTCTCTCCTAGTTGATGTATTTGTTTCTCTACTAGTTTATGTATTTGTTTCTCTCCTTGTTGATGTATTTGTTTCTCTCCTAGTTGATGTATTTGTTTCTCTCCTAGTTGATGTATTTGTTTCTCTCCTAGTTGATGTATTTGTTTCTCTACTAGTTTATGTATTTGTTTCTCTCCTAGTTGATGTATTTGTTTCTCTCCTAGTTGATGTATTTGTTTCTTTCCTGCAGTAGTTGATGTATTTGTTTCTATACAAGTTTATGTATTTGTTTCTCTCCTTGTTGATGTATTTGTTTCTCTCCTAGTTGATGTATTTGTTTCTCTCCTAGTTGATGTATTTGTTTCTCTCCTAGTTGATGTATTTGTTTCTCTCCTAGTTGATGTATTTGTTTCTCTCCTAGTTGATGTATTTGTTTCTCTCCTAGTTGATGTATTTGTTTCTCTCCTAGTTGATGTATTTGTTTCTCTCCTAGTTGATGTATTTGTTTCTCTCCTAGTTGATGTATTTGTTTCTCTCCTAGTTGATGTATTTGTTTCTCTACTAGTTTATGTATTTGTTTCTCTCCTAGTTGATGTATTTGTTTCTCTCCTAGTTGATGTATTTGTTTCTTTCCTGCAGTAGTTGATGTATTTGTTTCTATACAAGTTTATGTATTTGTTTCTCTCCTTGTTGATGTATTTGTTTCTCTCCTAGTTGATGTATTTGTTTCTCTCCTAGTTGATGTATTTGTTTCTCTCCTAGTTGATGTATTTGTTTCTCTCCTAGTTGATGTATTTGTTTCTCTACTAGTTTATGTATTTGTTTCTCTCCTAGTTGATGTATTTGTTTCTCTCCTAGTTGATGTATTTGTTTCTCTCCTAGTTGATGTATTTGTTTCTCTACTAGTTTATGTATTTGTTTCTCTCCTAGTTTATGTATTTGTTTCTCTCCTTGTTGATGTATTTGTTTCTCTCCTTGTTGATGTATTTGTTTCTCTCCTAATTGATGTATTTGTTTCTCTCCTAGTTGATGTATTTGTTTCTCTCCTAGTTTATGTATTTGTTTCTCTCCTAGTTATGTATTTGTTTCTCTCCTAGTTTATGTATTTGTTTCTCTCCTTGTTGATGTATTTGTTTCTCTCCTAGTTGATGTATTTGTTTCTCTACTAGTTTATGTATTTGTTTCTCTCCTTGTTGATGTATTTGTTTCTCTCCTAGTTGATGTATTTGTTTCTCTCCTAGTTGATGTATTTGTTTCTCTACTAGTTTATGTATTTGTTTCTCTCCTAGTTGATGTATTTGTTTCTCTCCTAGTTGATGTATTTGTTTCTCTCCTAGTTGATGTATTTGTTTCTCTACTAGTTTATGTATTTGTTTCTCTCCTAGTTGATGTATTTGTTTCTCTCCTAGTTGATGTATTTGTTTCTTTCCTGCAGTAGTTGATGTATTTGTTTCTATACAAGTTTATGTATTTGTTTCTCTCCTTGTTGATGTATTTGTTTCTCTCCTAGTTGATGTATTTGTTTCTCTCCTAGTTGATGTATTTGTTTCTCTACTAGTTTATGTATTTGTTTCTCTCCTAGTTGATGTATTTGTTTCTCTCCTAGTTGATGTATTTGTTTCTCTCCTAGTTGATGTATTTGTTTCTCTACTAGTTTATGTATTTGTTTCTCTCCTAGTTGATGTATTTGTTTCTCTCCTAGTTGATGTATTTGTTTCTCTCCTAGTTGATGTATTTGTTTCTCTACTAGTTTATGTATTTGTTTCTCTCCTTGTTGATGTATTTGTTTCTCTCCTAGTTGATGTATTTGTTTCTTTCCTGCAGTAGTTGATGTATTTGTTTCTATACAAGTTTATGTATTTGTTTCTCTCCTTGTTGATGTATTTGTTTCTCTCCTAGTTGATGTATTTGTTTCTCTCCTTGTTGATGTATTTGTTTCTCTCCTAGTTGATGTATTTGTTTCTATACAAGTTTATGTATTTGTTTCTCTCCTTGTTGATGTATTTGTTTCTCTCCTAGTTGATGTATTTGTTTCTCTCCTAGTTTATGTATTTGTTTCTCTCCTAGTTGATGTATTTCTTTCTGTCCTAGTTGATGTATTTGTTTCTCTCCTAGTTTATGTATTTGTTTCTCTCCTAGTTGATGTATTTGTTTCTCTCCTAGTTGATGTATTTGTTTCTCTCCTAGTTAATGTATTTGTTTCTCTCCTATTTGATGTATTTGTTTCTCTCCTATTTTATGTATTTGTTTCTCTCCTAGTTGATGTATTTGTTTCTCTACCAGTTGATGTATTTTTCACTAATTTTCATTTCTCATGGGTCATTCTTAAGGGCAATTCTAATGGGTGATTCTAAAAGGCAATTCTAAAGTGTTATATCAGGTAATTCTCATGGGATTCGTTCTGCTTATGTCACGTTAAAAATGCCAAGCTGACCCGCTTCTTTCGGACACAGGTGCATTCATGTATACATTTGGACATTTCCGTCTCGGCATGGTCTCGGCTCTGGAAGAGCTTGGATACAGAACAGATCAGGACTCAATATAACAAAGGAACATCAGGAGAAACGGGAAATGTGAACATTAGGGCGGAGGGAGGAGGTCGACAGATGGACAAACAAGGGATGCAGGTAACGATGAGGGTTCAGGGAGAACGCAAGGGGTGGACAAGATGATTCCATAAGCAAAGTTTTGAGAGGGGTGGAGGTTCTGTAACTGATGTATAAAAGATCATGGCTCTGGATGGGGGATAACTTGAGATGGTCGTGAATCTTGATGGTAATCTTGATTGTAAAAAGACCCGTAGGGAAGAATTGGATCGAATGGAGCATGGAAGGTTGTTCAACAGATGGGAATAACAGGAATAAAAGAGCGGCGGTGAGCATGATTCTGGATTTAGGTAGTTTCACCGTGTGGAGGTTGCTGGTGGAGCGCGTGCACCCAATATATACGTGGGAAGGGGTAGTGGGATGGGCACAGAGCAAGGCAATGGCAGAGGGTGCAAGACCAGAAATGAAGCAGAAGAAGACAAAGAGATCAGTGACCTGTTGGAAATGGGGATGTGATAGACCCATAGAATCCGCTTCATTGTGAGACATTCCATTGATCTTGAAGACCTTGGTTTCCATGGCGTCAGGCGAGCAGGATGTGAGGCAGGAGAGCCAGCCCAGAGGGGAGAGTGAGCAGTACTCCATCAAGCTGGGGATGAAAGCCTTGTTGGTAGATAGGAGCTCAGATGTGCCAAGGAATGAAAGTGAGACCCAACAGTTTGAGCGAGTGAACCTTTTTGAGACGGTTGTTGAGAAAGTAGATGGGAGGATTTGTGCAATGGTCTTTTCAGAGTGGGAGTTGGAGTGGGAGTGTGAGTGTGTGTGTGTGTGTGTGTGTGTGTGGGATTTATTAGGATTGAAATACATATTCCAGTTTGTTTGACCAGTTTGTCATTTTGTCAAGGCTTGAGGAGAGGGAAGAGGCTGCTGCCTGTCTGTCAGAAGGATGAGGGATGTCATGGCAGAGGGTGGAGTCATCAGCAAAGACATAGAGTATTTTCCAGACAGTTGGAGAGATCATTTGTGAATATGAGAAATCGGATTGGGGTCAAGTACACCGCCATGGGGTACTCCAGCCAAGACAGGGAGAGGGGATGAAAGAATTCCGTTGAGAGCACATGTTAGCTACAAGAGTATAGGAAGTCAGTGATCCATGTGTGGAGTTGGTCTTGGATTCCATTGGCAGAGAGCTTGGAGAGTAAGGCAGGATGCCAGACTGTATCAAAGCTTGAGATATGTCCATAAAGACGGCCATGATCTTTTGTCTGATATTGAGGGCCTCCATCCATTGTTGGGAGAATAGAAGCAGCATGCCCAAGGTAGAATTACCAGGTCTAAATCCGGTCTGTTGGAGAAAAGGAATTATTTTATGTCAACTGCAATGATGGATTCCATTATGTTGCCGATTATTGGAAGTAAGCCTATAGGCCAGTAGTTAACGGGATCAGTTTATGCACCTTTTTAGCCGCGTCCCAGACGCTGCTCATAGAGTGCCCTCTGCTGTTGTTGTTGTTGTTCTTCTTGTTCTTCTTGTTCTTGCAGAGAAGACAAAACCTCAAAGCTCCACCCATTCTGGGAACCATAGCTTCACCCATTCTGGGAGAGCCTTCATATAAACAAATATCCACCATTTTATTAACTCGCATAGCTTTGAGGCCTGTTTTGTAGGCCCGTGGTGTCTTCCTCTCTCACACAGTTTTATTTCAAATCAAATTCGATATATCATTTCATTTTTCACAGTCGCTAACATAGTTTTAGACTCGGTTGAAAAAAAACGGGAAGAAAATCCGATGAAAGTTGCCCTTTATAGAACGAAATGAATTCTCAAAGGCCTGTAACTTCAAGTCCATTGAGATTTTTTTTTTTTAAATCGCAGCATGGTCAGTCATACACCGCCCGAAATAAGAGACGGGAAAATGCCGAGATATATATATATATTTTGTTTAAATCGCAGCATGGTCAGTCATACACCGCCCGATATAACAGACGGGAAAATGCCGAGATATATTAAAAATTCGTCCATTTGATGACAATCGTCACGATGAAATATTTAATTTATACGTCGTCACAATAATGTGGAGAGAGGAGCATAGCTTCGTTCACGTGTCGCCACATACGGGAAATTCCCGAGATATATTGTCTTTAAATCGCGGCATGGTCAGTCATACACCGCCTGAAATAACATACGGGAAAATGCCGAGATATATTAAAAATTCGTCCATTTGATGACAATCGTCACGATGAAATATTTAATTTATACGTCGTCACAATAATGTGGAGAGAGGAGCATAGCTTCGTTCACGTGTCGCCACATACGGGAAATTCCCGAGATATATTGTCTTTAAATCGCGGCATGGTCAGTCATACACCGCCTGAAATAACATACGGGAAAATGCCGAGATATATTAAAAATTCGTCCATTTGATGACAATCATCATGATGAAATATTTAATTTATACGTCGTCACAATAATGTGGAGAGAGGAGCATAGCTTCGTTCACGTGTCGCCACATACGGGAAATTGCCGAGATATATTTTCTTTAAATCGCGGCATGGTCAGTCATACACCGCCTGAAATAACAGACGGGAAAATGCCGAGATATATTAAAAATTCGTCGCCACACACGGGAAATTGCCGAGATATATTTTCACTTTGCACAAAAATAACATCAAGTAATGGAATCAATAGGAATGTCCTGTGCCTATAACATCGACGTTATAGGCACAGCTGCATCTAGGCATTGTGTAACATCGACGCGGCTTTTGTTTGAATTAAAACTTTTTGTACTTGTTATTTAATGCCATGACGTTGGCTGATTTTTAAGCAGACAGAAGATGGCCTTGGGGGAAATTGTAGGGTGAAGAGGGCAGAGAGAGGATGTTCCAGAGCAGGTTTTTAGATCACGTGATCTGATGATATCCAGTCCAGTTGCACAGTCAGAGTCGAGGGTTGAAATAACTTTCTCCACCTTCTCAGGTGTGCAAAAGACACAGTGTCCAGGATCAGTTGGATGTGATTGACAGGGAAGAATGGGTACCCGAGAGTGAGAGTTTGGGGACCCGAGATTTTGAAGCAAACACAGAATTGAGGCATTTGGCCTTCTCACAAGTGGAGTTTGCTGTGGTACCATTTAGAGAGGGAAGATTGCCTGGTAGTGTAAGATTGTCTGGATTGTCTGGTATTAGCAGTATAAACCACATATCATTGTCTAATGAGTGATTATTTCAACAGTGGAATGAGCTTAAATATGACATATTACTTATTGTACACCGCACCTTTCCTATGCCATCTCCAGGCATTGCAAATCGTCATTGCTGCGCACCGAAGGGGGCTCGGCAGTGACGCACGCTGAAAGGGAGTACTCAGTTTTCACTCTGGTTGTTTGTTGTACACTGCAACTTTCCTATGCCATCTCCAGGCATTGCAAATCGTCATTGCTGGGCAACGAAGGGGGCTCGGCAGTGACGCACGCTGAAAGGGAGTACTCAGTTTTCACTCTGGTTGTTGTACACCGCTCCTTTCCTATGCCATCTCCAGGCATTGCAAATCGTCATTGCCGGGCACCAAAGGGGGCTCGGCAGTGACGCACGCTGAAAGAGAGTACTCAGTTTTCACTCTGGTTTCTTGTTTTCTTTCTTGTTGTGCACCGCTCCTTTCCTATGCCATCTCCAGGCATTGCAAATCGTTATTGCCGGGCACCAAAGGGGGCTCGGCAGTGACACACGCTGAAAGAGAGTACTCAGTTTTCACTCTGGTTTCTTTCTTGTTTTCTTTCTTGTTTTCTTGCTTTCTTGTTTGTTTGTCCGGACGATATCTCAGCCATCCTTTAAGCTAGGAAGCTGAAATTTCGGCACAATAGTGAGCAAGTCTTTTTTCAAAAACGTTTTTTTTTTTTTGATTAATCAATAAATTGAGGAGTTATTTAATTATTAGCGATTAATTAAGTACTTATTTAATTAATCAAATTTCCTTTCTCTTCTGACCATTAACTCAGGCACCTTTTGAGTTAGGAAGCTGATATTTGGACATGCCAATGACCAGGTGATTTGGCTGCAAAGGATATTTTTGATTTATTAATTCATCAATTAATCGAGTAATTATTTAATTATGCGATTAATGACAAAAAAAATTTTTTTTTTTAAGTTACAGATTCTGATGAAATAGTGGTAGTTTATGTGTTCTCTGACCAAATTGATTAATAATTTAATTTTTTTATGATTATTATTTATTTATTTTCTTTCTTGTTTGTTTTCTTGTTTTCTTGTTTGTTCGTCCGGGCGATATCTCAGCCATCCTTTGAGCTAGGAAGCTGAAATTCCGGCACAATAGTGAGCAAGTCCTTTGTCAAAAACGCTATTTTTTTTTTTTGATTAATCAATAAATTGAGGAGTTATTTAATTATTAGCGATTAATTAAGTACTTATTTAATTAATCAAATTTCCTTTCTCTTCTGACCATTAACTCAGGCACCTTTTGAGTTAGGAAGCTGATATTTGGACATGCCAATGACCAGGTGATTTGGCTGCAAAGGATATTTTTGATTTATTAATTAATCAACTAATCGATTAATTATTTAATTATTCGATTAATGACCAATTTTTTATTTTTTATTTTAGTTACAGATTCTGATGAAATAGTGGTAGTTTCTGTGTTCTCTGACCAAATTGATTAATAATTTAATTTTTTAATGATTATTATTTATTTATTTTCATTATTAATCATTTATTTATTTTCTTTCTCATTTGGCCAATATCTCAGGCACCTTTTGAGCTGGGAAGCTAATATTTGGACATGAGTGACGAAGTGATGTGGCTATCAAGGATATTTTTGATTTATTGATTAATCATTTCATCTATTAATTATTTATTGATTAATCGATTAATTATTTATTGAGTAATTAATTAATTATTTAATTTTTTATAAATGACTTATTTAATTAAATTTCTAAAAGATACATCTTCGGATGAAGCACTAGTGGTTTAGTTATGCGATTAGCCAATTGATTATGAAAATATTTTGTGATAATCTTTTATTGATTTTAATAATACAATTAATCAATCAATTAGTGTACACCTCTCCCTCCCAATGCAGCCTCAATGACCTGCACTGCAGTATTGCCGGGCGCCGGAGGCGCCCCGGCAATGCCGCGCTGTAGGATATTTAATTATTTGGCATGGGGGCGGTGTACTTTGAATGTATGTGTACTTGTTTGTTTTCTTTCTTTCTTTCTTTCTTTCTTGTTTGTTTGTTTGTTTGTTTGTTTGTTTGTTTGTTTGTCCGGGCGATATCTCAACCATCCTTTGAGCTAGGAAGCTGAAATTTCGGCACAATAGTGAGCAAGTCCTTTTTCAAAAACTGTATTTTTTGTTTTTTGATTAATCAATTAATTGATGAGTTATTTAATTATTAGCGATTAATTAAGTGTTGGGCTAGCGGCTAGGGTGCCGGCTTAGGATCCTAGGATCCTAGGATCCTGGGTTCGAATCCCGGTCGATCGCTGAATTAACGCCAAGGGGGTTGACTCAGCCTGTCATCCTTCCGAAGTCGGCTAATTGAGTACCAGTTCACTGGTAATTCCCTGTTTGTCGTTAAAGGCGGCAAAAAGGGTTGGCGTCAGGAAGGGCATCCGGCCGTAAAACATTGCTTCAAAAATGGGACCGAAAAACAACAATAACCACGGTTCCCGAAAAAGGCGAACACCTGCTTTGCGGGGAAAAATGGCCTCTAAAGGTGGTTATTTTTTTATATTTAATTAAGTACTTATTTAATTAATCAAATTTCCTTTCTCTTCCGACCATTAACTCAGGCACCTTTTGAGTTAGGAAGCTGATATTTGGACTTGCCAATGACCAGGTGATTTGGCTGCAAAGGCTATTTTTGATTTATTAATTAAACAATTAATCGATTTATTCGATTAAATATTTAATTATTTGATTAATGACAAAAAAATTTTTTTATTATTTATTCAGATTCTGATGAAATGGTGGTGGTTTATGTGTTCTCTGACCGAATTGATTAATAATTTAATTTTTTATGATTATTATTTATTTATTTTCATTATTAATCATTTATTTGTCTTCTTTCTCATTTGGCCAATATCTCAGGCACCTTTTGAGCTCAGAAGCTAATATTTGGACATGAGTGACCAAGTGATGTGGCTATCAAGGATATTTTTGATTTATTGATTAATCATTTCATCTATTAATTATTTATTGATTAATCAATCAATTATTTCATTTTTTATTAATGACTTATTTAATTAAATTTCTAAAGGATACATCTTCGGATGAAGCACTAGTGGTTTAGTTATGCTATTAGCCAATTGATTATGAAAATATTTTGTGATAATCTTTTATTGATTTTAATTATACAATTAATCAATCAATTAGTGTACACCTCTCCCTCCTAATGCAGCCTCAATGAGCTGCACTGCGGTATTGCCGGGTGCCGGAGGCGCCCCGGCAATGCCGCGCTGTAGGATATTTAATTATTTCGCATGTGGGCGGTGTACTTTTAATGTATGTGTACTTGTTTGTTGTACACCGCTCCTTTCCTATGCCATCTCCAGGCATTGCAAATCGTCATTGCTGGACACCGAAGGGGGCTCGGCAGTGACGCACGCTGAAAGAGAGTACTCAGTTTTCACTCTGGTTGTTTGTTGTACACCGCTCCTTTCCTATGCCATCTCCAAGCATTGCAAATCGTCATTGCTGGGCACCGAAGGGGGCTCGGCAGTGACGCACGCTGAAAGAGAGTACTCAGTTTTCACTCTGGTTGTTTCCTTGTTGTACACCGCTCCTTTCCTATGCCATCTCCAGGCATTGCAAATCGTCATTGCCGGGCACCAAAGGGGGCTCGGCAGTGACGCACGCTGAAAGAGAGTACTCAGTTTTCACTCTGGTTTCTTTCTTGTTTTCTTTATTGCTTTCTTGCTTTCTTGCTTTCTTGTTTGTTTGTCCGGACGATATCTCAGCCATCCTTTAAGCTAGGAAGCTGAAATTTCGGCACAATAGTGAGCAAGTCCTTTGTCAAAAACGCTATTTTTTTTTTGGATTAATCAATTGAGGAGTTATTTAATTATTAGCGATTAATTAAGTACTTATTTAATTAATCAAATTTCCTTTCTCTTCTGACCATTAACTCAGGCACCTTTTGAGTTAGGAAGCTGATATTTGGACATGCCAATGAACAGGTGATTTGGCTGCAAAGACTATTTTTCATTTATTAATTAATCAATTAATCGATTAATTATTTAATTATTTTATTAATGACAATTTTTTTTTTTTTTTAAACTTACAGATTCTGATGAAATGGTGGTGGTTTATGTGTTCTCTGACCGAATTGATTAATAATTAAAAAAAATTTATGATTATTATTTATTTATTTTCATTATTAATTATTTATTTATCTTCTTTCTCATTTGGCCAATATCTCAGGCACCTTTTGAGCTCAGAAGCTAATATTTGGACATGAGTGACCAGGTGATGTGGCTATCAAGGATATTTTTGATTTATTGATTAATCAATTAATCAATGTATCGATTAATTATTTAATAATTCGATTAGTTACTAAAAAAAAAAATTTCCCCCCAGTTACAGATTCTGATGAAATGGTGGTGGTTTATGTGTTCTCTGACCGAATTGATTGATAATTTAATTTTTTAATGATTATTTATTTATTTTCATTAGTAATCATTTATTTATTTTCTTTCTCATTTGGCCAATATCTCAGGCACCTATTGAGCTGGGAAGCTAATATTTGGACATGACAGTGAACAAGTGATGTGGCTATCAAGGATATTTTTGATTAATTGATTAATCATTTAATCGATTCATTATTTATTGATTAATCGATGAATTACTTATTGATTAATCAATTAATTATTTAATTTTCTATTAATGACTTATTTGATTAAATTTCTAAAAGATACATCTTCAGATGAAGCATGAGTGGTTTTGTTATGGTATTAGCCAATTGATTAAGAAAATATTTTGTGATAATCTCTTTATTGATTTTAATTATACAATTAATCAATCAATTAGTGTACACCTCTCCCTCCCAATGCAGCCTCTATGAGCTGCACTGCGGTATTGCCGGGCGCCAGAGGCGCCCCGGCAATGCCGCGCTGTAGGATATTTAATTATTTGGCAAGGGGGCGGTGTACTTTGAATGTATGTGTACTTGTTTTCTTGTTTTATTGTTTTCTTGTTTGTTTGTCCGGGCGATATCTCAGCCATCCTTTGAGCTAGGAAGCTGAAATTTCGGCACAATAGTGAGCAAGTCCTTTGTCAAAAACCGTCTTTTTTTTTTTGATTAATCAATAAAATGAGTAGTTATTTAATTATTAGCAATGAATTAAGTACTTATTTAATTAATCAAATTTCCTTTCTCTTCTGACCATTAACTCAGGCACCTTTTGAGTTAGGAAGCTGACATTTGGACATGCCAATGACCAGGTGATTTGGCTGCAAAGGATATTTTTGATTTATTAATTAATCAATTAATCGATGAATTATTTAATTATTTGATTAATGACAAAAAAATTTTTTTATTTTAAGTTACAGATTCTTATGAAATAGTTGTAGTTTATGTGTTCTCTGACCAAATTGATTAATAATTTAATTTTTTTATGATTATTATTTATTTATTTTCATTATTAATCATTTATTTATTTTCTTTCTCATTTGGCCAATATCTCAGGCACCTTTTGAGCTGGGAAGCTAATATTTGGACATGACAGTGACCAAGTGATGTGGCTATCAAGGATATTTTTGATTTATTGATAAATCATTTAATCGATTAATTATTTATTGATTAATCGATTAATTATATATTGATCAATCAATTGATGATTTCATTTTTTATTAATGAGTTATTTAATTAAATTTCTAAAAGATACATCTTCGGATGAAGCACTAGTGGTTTAGTTATGCTATTAGCCAATTGATTAAGAAAATATTTTGTGATAATCTTTTAAGGATTTTAATTATACAATGAATCGATCAATTAGTGTACACCTCTCCCTCCCAATGCAGCCTCAATGAGCTGCACTGCGGTATTGCCGGGCGCCGGAGGCGTCCCGGCAATGCCGCGCTGTAGGATATTTAATTATTTGGCATGGGGGCGGTGTACTTTGAATGTATCTTTACTTGTTGTACACCGCTCCTTTCCTATGCCATTTCCAGGCATTGCAAATCGTCATTGCTGGGCACCGAAGGGGGCTCGGCAGTGACGCACGCTGAAAGAGAGTACTCAGTTTGCACTCTGGTTGTTTGTTTTCTTGCTTTCTTTCTTGTTTGTTTGGTTGTCCGGGCGATATCTCAGCCATCCTTTGAGCTAGGAAGCTGAAATTTCGGCACAATAGTGAGAAAGTGCTTTGTCAAAAACGCTATTTTTGTACACCGCTCCTTTCCTATGCCATCTCCAGGCATTGCAAATCGTCATTGCCGGGCACCAAAGGGGGCTCGGCAGTGACGCACGCTGAAAGAGAGTACTCAGTTTTCACTCTAGTTTCTTGCTTTCTTTCTTGTTTTCTTTCTTGTTTGTTTGTCCGGGCGATATCTCAGCCATCCTTTGAGCTAGGAAGCTGAAATTTCGGCACAATAGTGAGTAAGTCCTTTCTCAAAAACGGTATTATTATTTTTTTGATTAATCAATAAATTGAGGAGTTATTTAATTATTAGCGATTAATTAAGTACTTATTTAATTTATCAAATTTCCTTTCTCTTCTGACCATTAACTCAGGCACCTTTTGAGTTAGGAAGCTGACATTTGGACATGCCAATGACCAGGTGATTTGGCTGCAAAGGATATTTTTGATTTATTAATTAATCAATTCATCGATTAATTATTTAATTATTCGATTAATGACAATTTTTTTTTTTTTAAAGTTACAGATTCTGATGAAATAGTGGTAGTTTATGTGTTCTCTGACCAAATTGATTAATAATTTAATTTTTTTATGATTATTTCTTATTTATTTTCATTATTAATCGTTTATTTATTTTCTTTCTCATTTGGCCAATATCTCAGGCACCTATTGAGCTGGGAAGCTAATATTTGGACATGAGTGACCAGGTGATGTGGCTATCAAGGATATTTTTGATTTATTGATTAATCAATTAATCAATGTATCGATTAATTATTTAATAATTCGATTAGTTACTAAAAAAAAATTTTTTCCCCCAGTTACAGATTCTGATGAAATGGTGGTGGTTTATGTGTTCTCTGACCGAATTGATTGATAATTTAATTTTTTAATGATTATTTATTTATTTTCATTAGTAATCATTTATTTATTTTCTTTCTCATTTGGCCAATATCTCAGGCACCTATTGAGCTGGGAAGCTAATATTTGGACATGACAGTGAACAAGTGATGTGGCTATCAAGGATATTTTTGATTAATTGATTAATCATTTCATCTATTAATTATTTATTGATTAATCGATTAATTATTTATTGAGTAATCAATTACTTATTTAATTTTTTATAAATGACTTATTTAATTAAATTTCTAAAAGATACATCTTCGGATGAAGCACTAGTGGTTTAGTTATGCGATTAGCCAATTGATTATGAAAATATTTTGTGATAATCTTTTATTGATTTTAATTATACAATTAATCAATCAATTAGTGTACACCTCTCCCTCCCAATGCAGCCTCAATGAGCAATGCAGCCTCAATCATTTAATCGCATAATTATTTATTGATTAATCAATTAATTATTTCATTTTTTATTTATGACTTATTTAATTAAATTTCTAAAAGATACGTCTTCGGATGAAGCACTGGTGCACTATTTAGTGCCTCATCCTCATGCCTCATCTAACTTCGGATGAAGCACTATTTAGTTATGCTATTAGCCAATTGATTAAGAAAATATTTTGTGATAATCTTTTATTGATTTTAATTATACAATGAATTGATCAATTAGCGTACACCTCTCCCTCCCAATGCAGCCTCGATGAGCTGCACTGCGGTATTGCCGGGTGCCGGAGGCGCCCCGGCAATGCCGCGTTGCAGGATATTTAATTATTTGGCAAGGGGGCGGTGTACTTTGAATGTATCTGTACTTGTTTGTTTTCTTGCTTTCTTGTTTGTTTGTTTGTTTGTTTGTCCGGGCGATATCTCAGCCATCCTTTGAGATAGGAAGCTGAAATTTCGGGACAACAGTGAGCAAGACCATTGTCAAAAACGGTATTTTTTGTTTTTTGATTTATCAATTAATTGAGGAGTTATTTAATTATTAGCGATTAATTAAGTACTTATTTAATTAATCAAATTTCCTTTCTCTTCTGACCATTAACTCAGGCACCTTTTGAGTTAGGAAGCTGATATTTGGACATGCCAATGACCAGGTGATTTGGCTGCAAAGGCTATTTTTGATTTATTAATTAATCAATTAATCGATTAATTATTTAATTATTCGATTAATGACAAAAAAAATTTTTTTTTTTAAGTTACAGATTCTGATGAAATGGTGGCGGTTTATGTGTTCTCTGACCGAATTGATTAATAATTTAATTTTTTTATGATTATTATTTATTTATTTTCATAATTATTAATCATTTATTTATTTTCTTTCTCATTTGGCCAATATCTCAGGCACCTTTTGAGCTGGGAAGCTAATATTTGGACATGACAGTGACCAAGTGATGTGGCTATCAAGGATATTTTTGATTTATTGATAAATCATTTAATCGATTAATTATTTATTGATTAATCGATTAATTATTTATTGATCAATCAATTGATGATTTCATTTTTTATTAATGAGTTATTTAATTAAATTTCTAAAAGATACATCTTCGGATGAAGCACTAGTGGTTTAGTTATGCTATTAGCCAATTGATTAAGAAAATATTTTGTGATAATCTTTTAAGGATTTTAATTATACAATGAATCAATCAATTAGTGTACACCTCTCCCTCCCAATGCAGCCTCAATGAGCTGCACTGCGGTATTGCCGGGCGCCGGAGGCGTCCCGGCAATGCCGCGCTGTAGGATATTTAATTATTTGGCATGGGGGCGGTGTACTTTGAATGTATCTTTACTTGTTGTACACCGCTCCTTTCCTATGCCATTTCCAGGCATTGCAAATCGTCATTGCTGGGCACCGAAGGGGGCTCGGCAGTGACGCACGCTGAAAGAGAGTACTCAGTTTGCACTCTGGTTGTTTGTTTTCTTGCTTTCTTTCTTGTTTGTTTGGTTGTCCGGGCGATATCTCAGCCATCCTTTGAGCTAGGAAGCTGAAATTTCGGCACAATAGTGAGAAAGTGCTTTGTCAAAAACGCTATTTTTGTACACCGCTCCTTTCCTATGCCATCTCCAGGCATTGCAAATCGTCATTGCCGGGCACCAAAGGGGGCTCGGCAGTGACGCACGCTGAAAGAGAGTACTCAGTTTTCACTCTAGTTTCTTGCTTTCTTTCTTGTTGTACACCGCTCCTTTCCTATGCCATCTCCAGGCATTGCAAATCGTCATTGCCGGGCACCAAAGGGGGCTCGGCAGTGACGCACGCTGAAAGAGAGTACTCAGTTTTCACTCTGGTTTCTTGTTTGTTGTACACCGCACCTTTCCTATGCCATCTCCAGGCATTGCAAATCGTCATTGCTGGGCACCGAAGGGGGCTCGGCAGTGACGCACGCTGAAAGAGAGTACTCAGTTTTCACTCTGGTTGTTTTCTTGTTTTCTTTCTTTCTTTCTTGGTTGTCCGGACGATATCTCAGCCATCCTTTGAGCTAGGAAGCTGAAATTTCGGCACAGTAGTGAGCAAGTCCTTTGTCAAATACGGTATTTTTTGTTTTTTGAATAATCAATTAATTGAGGAGTTATTTAATTATTAGCGTTTAATTAAGTACTTATTTAATTAATTAAATTTCATTTATCTTCTGACCATTATTAACTCAGGCACCTTTTGAGTTAGGAAGCTGATATTTGGACATGCCAATGACCAGGTGATTTGGCTGCAAAGGATATTTTTGATTTATTAATTAATCAATTAATCGATTAATTATTTAATTATTCGATTAATGACAAAAAAATTTTTTTTTTTTAAGTTACAGATTCTGATGAAATAGTGGTAGTTTATGTGTTCTCTGACCAAATTGATTAATAATTTAATTTTTTTATGATTATTATTTATTTATTTTCATTATTAATCATTTATTTATTTTCTTTCTCATTTGGCCAATATCTCAGGCACCTTTTGAGCTGGGAAGCTAATATTTGGACATGAGTGACCAAGTGATGTGGCTATCAAGGATATTTTTGATTTATTGATTAATCATTTCATCTATTAAGTATTTATTGATTAATCGATTAATTATTTATTGAGTAATCAATTAATTATTTAATTTTTTATAAATGACTTATTTAATTAAATTTCTAAAAGATACATCTTCGGATGAAGCACTACTGGTTTAGTTATGCGATTAGCCAATTGATTATGAAAATATTTTGTGATAATCTTTTATTGATTTTAATTATACAATTAATCAATCAATTAGTGTACACCTCTCCCTCCCAATGCAGCCTCAATGAGCTGCACTGCGGTATTGCCGGGCGCCGGAGGCGCCCCGGCAATGCCGCGCTGCAGCATATTTAATTATTTGGCATGGGGCGGTGTACTTTGAATGTATTTGTACTTGTTTGTTTGTTTTCTTGGTTGTCCGGGCGATATCTCAGCCATCCTTCAAGCTAAGAAGCTGAAATTTCGGCACAATAGTGAGCAAGTCCTTTGTCAAAAACGGTATTTTTTGTTTTTTGATTAATCAATTAATTGAGGAGTTATTTAATTATTAGCGTTTAATGAAGTACTTATTTAATTATTTAAATTTCATTTCTCTTCTGACCATTAACTCAGGCACCTTTTGAGTTAGGAAGCTGATATTTGGACATGCCAATGACCAGGTGATTTGGCTGCAAATGCTATTTTTGATTTATTAATTAATCAATTAATCGATTAATTATTTAATTATTCGATTAATGACCAAAAAATCTTTTTTTTTATAGTTACAGATTCTGATGAAATAGTGGTAGTTTATGTGTTCTCTGACCAAATTGATTAATAATTTAATTTTTTTATGATTATTATTTATTTATTTTCATTATTAATCATTTATTTATTTTCTTTCTCATTTGGCCAATATCTCAGGCACCGTTTGAGCTGGGAAGCTAATATTTGGACATGAGTGACCAAGTGATGTGGCTATCAAGGATATTGTACACCGCTCCTTTCCTATGCCATCTCCAGGCATTGCAAATCGTCATTGCCGGGCACCAAAGGGGGCTCGGCAGTGACGCACGCTGAAAGAGAGTACTCAGTTTTCACTCTGGTTTCTTGTTGTACACCGCTCCTTTCCTATGCCATCTCCAGGCATTGCAAATCGTCATTGCCGGGCACCAAAGGGGGCTCGGCAGTGACGCACGCTGAAAGAGAGTACTCAGTTTTCACTCTGGTTTCTTGTTTTCTTTCTTGGTTGTCCGGACGATATCTTAGCCATCCTTTGAGCTAGGAAGCTGAAATTTCGGCACAGTAGTGAGCAAGTCCTTTGTCAAATACGGTATTTTTTGTTTTTTGAATAATCAATTAATTGAGGAGTTATTTAATTATTAGCGTTTAATTAAATACTTATTTAATTAATTAAATTTCATTTATCTTCTGACCATTAACTCAGGCACCTTTTGAGTTAGGAAGCTGATATTTGGACATGCCAATGACCAGGTGATTTGGCTGCAAAGGATATTTTTGATTTATTAATTAATCAATTAATCGATTAATTATTTAATTATTCGATTAATGACAAAAAAAATTTTTTTTTTTAAGTTACAGATTCTGATGAAATAGTGGTAGTTTATGTGTTCTCTGACCAAATTGATTAATAATTTAATTTTTTTATGATTATTATTTATTTATTTTCATTATTAATCATTTATTTATTTTCTTTCTCATTTGGCCAATATCTCAGGCACCTTTTGAGCTGGGAAGCTAATATTTGGACATGAGTGACCAAGTGATGTGGCTATCAAGGATATTTTTGATTTATTGATTAATCATTTCATCTATTAAGTATTTATTGATTAATCGATTAATTATTTATTGAGTAATCAATTAATTATTTAATTTTTTATAAATGACTTATTTAATTAAATTTCTAAAAGATACATCTTCGGATGAAGCACTACTGGTTTAGTTATGCGATTAGCCAATTGATTATGAAAATATTTTGTGATAATCTTTTATTGATTTTAATTATACAATTAATCAATCAATTAGTGTACACCTCTCCCTCCCAATGCAGCCTCAATGAGCTGCACTGCGGTATTGCCGGGCGCCGGAGGCGCCCCGGCAATGCCGCGCTGCAGCATATTTAATTATTTGGCATGGGGCGGTGTACTTTGAATGTATGTGTACTTGTTTTCTTTCTTGTTTGTTTGTCCGGGCGATATCTCAGCCATCCTTTGAGCTAGGAAGCTGAAATTTCGGCACAATAGTGAGTAAGTCCTTTCTCAAAAACGGTATTATTTTTTTTTGATTAATCAATAAATTGAGGAGTTATTTAATTATTAGCGATTAATTAAGTACTTATTTAATTTATCAAATTTCCTTTCTCTTCTGACCATTAACTCAGGCACCTTTTGAGTTAGGAAGCTGACATTTGGACATGCCAATGACCAGGTGATTTGGCTGCAAAGGATATTTTTGATTTATTAATTAATCAATTCATCGATTAATTATTTAATTATTCGATTAATGACAATTTTTTTTTTTTTAAAGTTACAGATTCTGATGAAATAGTGGTAGTTTATGTGTTCTCTGACCAAATTGATTAATAATTTAATTTTTTTATGATTATTTCTTATTTATTTTCATTATTAATCGTTTATTTTTTTTTTTTCTCATTTGGCCAATATCTCAGGCACCTTTTGAGCTCAGAAGCTAATATTTGGACATGAGTGACCAGGTGATGTGGCTATCAAGGATATTTTTGATTTATTGATTAATCAATTAATCAATGTATCGATTAATTATTTAATAATTCGATTAGTTACTAAAAAAAAAAATTTTCCCCCAGTTACAGATTCTGATGAAATGGTGGTGGTTTATGTGTTCTCTGACCGAATTGATTGATAATTTAATTTTTTAATGATTATTTATTTATTTTCATTAGTAATCATTTATTTATTTTCTTTCTCATTTGGCCAATATCTCAGGCACCTATTGAGCTGGGAAGCTAATATTTGGACATGACAGTGAACAAGTGATGTGGCTATCAAGGATATTTTTGATTAATTGATTAATCATTTAATCGATTCATTATTTATTGATTAATCGATGAATTACTTATTGATTAATCAATTAATTATTTAATTTTCTATTAATGACTTATTTGATTAAATTTCTAAAAGATACATCTTCGGATGAAGCATGAGTGGTTTTGTTATGGTATTAGCCAATTGATTAAGAAAATATTTTGTGATAATCTCTTTATTGATTTTAATTATACAATTAATCAATCAATTAGTGTACACCTCTCCCTCCCAATGCAGCCTCTATGAGCTGCACTGCGGTATTGCCGGGCGCCAGAGGCGCCCCGGCAATGCCGCGCTGTAGGATATTTAATTATTTGGCAAGGGGGCGGTGTACTTTGAATGTATGTGTACTTGTTTTCTTGTTTTATTGTTTTCTTGTTTGTTTGTCCGGGCGATATCTCAGCCATCCTTTGAGCTAGGAAGCTGAAATTTCGGCACAATAGTGAGCAAGTCCTTTGTCAAAAACCGTCTTTTTTTTTTTGATTAATCAATAAAATGAGTAGTTATTTAATTATTGGCAATGAATTAAGTACTTATTTAATTAATCAAATTTCCTTTCTCTTCTGACCATTAACTCAGGCACCTTTTGAGTTAGGAAGCTGACATTTGGACATGCCAATGACCAGGTGATTTGGCTGCAAAGGATATTTTTGATTTATTAATTAATCAATTAATCGATGAATTATTTAATTATTTGATTAATGACAAAAAAAAATTTTTTTTTTAAGTTACAGATTCTTATGAAATAGTTGTAGTTTATGTGTTCTCTGACCAAATTGATTAATAATTTAATTTTTTTATGATTATTATTTATTTATTTTCATTATTAATCATTTATTTATTTTCTTTCTCATTTGGCCAATATCTCAGGCACCTTTTGAGCTGGGAAGCTAATATTTGGACATGAGTGACCAAGTGATGTGGCTATCAAGGATATTTTTGATTTATTGATTAATCATTTCATCTATTAATTATTTATTGATTAATCGATTAATTATTTATTGAGTAATCAACTACTTATTTAATTTTTTATAAATGACTTATTTAATTAAATTTCTAAAAGATACATCTTCGGATGAAGCACTAGTGGTTTAGTTATGCGATTAGCCAATTGATTATGAAGCCACTTTAATTATGCGATTAGCCACTTCTCCCTTCATTGACCTCCACACCCCTTCTGACCTCACTGACTACTACAACCACACTCTCTCCTCCTGCCTTGACCAGCTTGCGCCTGTAAAAACCAAAACAGTTTCTTTCACCCATTCTGCTCCCTGGTTTACCCCTGAACTCCACCTGATGAAAACTCGTGCTCGCCAACTTGAAAGACTCCGCAATAAAACGGGTCTCACAGTTCACTCCCAAGCCTACAAGGACCACCTACAACACTACAAAGATGCCCTCTCCCGCGCCCGCTCTGCCTACTACTCTCAAATTATCCACTCTGGCTCCGGAAACCCAAAAGCACTCTTCTCGACAATAAACAAACTCCTCCGCCCCCTGAACACCACCACCCAGTCATTCACAGTAGACAACTGCATCTCCTTCCTCTCTTTCTTCCAACGCAAAATTGACAACATCTACAACAGCTTGACCACCGCCGCACCCGCTCCCCCTCCAACCACCTGCCCCCCCTTGTCCTGCCATCCCCTGTCTCGGTTCTCCCCAATCTCCCCTACTGACCTCTCTGAACTCCTCATAGGAATGAAAACTGCCACCTGCACTCTTGACCCCATCCCCTCCAGCTTTGTCAAAGCCTCCCTCCCTGCTCTCTCTCCACTTATCATTGCAACAATAAACTCCTCCCTGTCTACAGGCATCGTCCCACCTTCCCTCAAAATTGCTGCTGTTACCCCCATTCTAAAAAAACCTGGTCTAAACCCTGACACCCTAAACAACTTCAGACCCATCTCCAACCTACCCTTTCTGTCAAAAGTTTTGGAACGCGCTGTAGCCACTCAACTCAAACATCATCTCTCTGCCAATAACCTGTATGAAACATTCCAATCCGGATTCCGGTCCAACCACAGTACTGAAACTGCTCTCCTCAAAATCACCAACGACCTTCTCCTCTCCTCTGACGCTGGCAACCTCAACATTCTCGTCCTCCTCGACCTCAGCGCTGCCTTTGACACCATCGATCACACTATCCTCCTCACCCGACTTGAATCCACCTTTAACGTTACCGGCACTGCCCTCTCTTGGATTAAATCATACCTCTGTGACAGATGCCAGTTCATCTCCATCAATAACTGCAAATCCCCCACTGCTCCCCTCCCCCAAGGTGTCCCCCAAGGTTCAGTTCTTGGCCCCCTCCTCTTCATCCTTTACCTGTCCCCGCTCGGTCACTTAATCCGCCGTCATGGTCTCCAATTCCACTGCTTCGCCGATGACATCCAGCTTTTCATCTCCACCAAGTTCGTCTCCACCGACACCCACTCTATTCTGACAAACTGCATCACTGAAATAAAATCCTGGCTTCAAATCAACTTCCTCAAGCTTAACTGTGATAAATCTGAAATAATCATCATTGGCCCAAAAACGCTCACAAAATCCACCCATAACTTTGCCCTCAACATCGACGGTATCCCAGTATCCACCTCCCCTCACATCCGGAATCTTGGCGTCATCTTTGACCAAACCCTTTCCTTCGACAAATACACTAAACAGATCACAAAGTCAGCCTTCTTTCACCTGAAAAACATTGCCCGTCTCCGCTCATCCCTCTCCTCCATGGCTGCAGAAACCCTCATCCACGCCTTCATCACCTCCCGTCTGGACTACTGCAATAGCCTCCTCTATGGTTCACCCTCAAAAATCACCAATAAACTCCAATACATTCAGAACTCCGCTGCCCGTCTACTCACCCATTCCCGGGCCCGTGACCACATCACCCCCGTCCTTTACAAGCTTCACTGGCTCCCCATCCCCCAGAGAATCCAGTACAAAATCCTCCTCTTGACATACAAAGCCCTCCATAACCTGGCCCCATCCTACCTGGCTGACCTCCTCTCCAGACACACTCCCACCCGCAACCTCCACTCTGCTGGTACAAACCTCCTGACCCCCTCCATCCGGACCAAATTCAGATCCTGGGGGGACAGGGCCTTCTCCATCGCTGCGCCCACCCTCTGGAACTCACTACCTCACACCATCAGAGACTCCTCCTCACTCACCACATTCAAAACATCACTAAAGACCCACCTGTTCAACACTGCATTCAACATTCAACCCACAGCATTTAACCCCTGACTATCTCTTCTCCTTCTCCCTCCTTTTGCTTTAAATATTTCCCTATTGATTCTTGTCTTTTTTGAAATTGTTGTTTTCATGTATTGTTATGCATTATGTTTGCCACTCTGTCAAAGCGCCTTTGGGCTTCTGGAAAAGCGCTATACAAAATAAATGAATTATTATTATTATTATTATGAAAATATTTTGTGATAATCTTTTATTGATTTTAATTATACAATTAATCAATCAATTAGTGTACACCTCTCCCTCCCAATGCAGCCTCAATGAGCAATGCAGCCTCAATCATTTAATCGCATAATTATTTATTGATTAATTATTTATTGATTAATCAATTAATTATTTCATTTTTTATTTATGACTTATTTAATTAAATTTCTAAAAGATACGTCTTCGGATGAAGCACTGGTGCACTATTTAGTGCCTCATCCTCATGCCTCATCTAACTTCGGATGAAGCACTATTTAGTTGTGCTATTAGCCAATTGATTAAGAAAATATTTTGTGATAATCTTTTATTGATTTTAATTATACAATGAATTGATCAATTAGCGTACACCTCTCCCTCCCAATGCAGCCTCGATGAGCTGCACTGCGGTATTGCCGGGCGCCGGAGGCGCCCCGGCAATGCCGCGTTGCAGGATATTTAATTATTTGGCAAGGGGGCGGTGTACTTTGAATGTATCTGTACTTGTTTGTTTTCTTGCTTTCTTGTTTGTTTGTTTGTTTGTTTGTCCGGGCGATATCTCAGCCATCCTTTGAGATAGGAAGCTGAAATTTCGGGACAACAGTGAGCAAGACCATTGTCAAAAACGGTATTTTTTGTTTTTTGATTTATCAATTAATTGAGGAGTTATTTAATTATTAGCGATTAATTAAGTCCTTATTTAATTAATCAAATTTCCTTTCTCTTCTGACCATTAACTCAGGCACCTTTTGAGTTAGGAAGCTGATATTTGGACATGCCAATGACCAGGTGATTTGGCTGCAAAGGCTATTTTTGATTTCTTAATTAATCAATTAATCGATTAATTATTTAATTATTCGATTAATGACAAAAAATTTTTTTTTTTTAAAGTTACAGATTCTGATGAAATGGTGGCGGTTTATGTGTTCTCTGACCGAATTGATTAATAATTTAATTTTTTTATGATTATTATTTATTTATTTTCATTATTAATCATTTATTTATTTTCTTTCTCATTTGGCCAATATCTCAGGCACCTTTTGAGCTGGGAAGCTAATATTTGGACATGACAGTGACCAAGTGATGTGGCTATCAAGGATATTTTTGATTTATTGATAAATCATTTAATCGATTAATTATTTATTGATTAATCGATTAATTATTTATTGATCAATCAATTGATGATTTCATTTTTTATTAATGAGTTATTTAAATAAATTTCTAAAAGATACATCTTCGGATGAAGCACTAGTGGTTTAGTTATGCTATTAGCCAATTGATTAAGAAAATATTTTGTGATAATCTTTTAAGGATTTTAATTATACAATGAATCAATCAATTAGTGTACACCTCTCCCTCCCAATGCAGCCTCAATGAGCTGCACTGCGGTATTGCCGGGCGCCGGAGGCGTCCCGGCAATGCCGCGCTGTAGGATATTTAATTATTTGGCATGGGGGCAGTGTACTTTGAATGTATCTTTACTTGTTGTACACCGCTCCTTTCCTATGCCATTTCCAGGCATTGCAAATCGTCATTGCTGGGCACCGAAGGGGGCTCGGCAGTGACGCACGCTGAAAGAGAGTACTCAGTTTGCACTCTGGTTGTTTGTTTTCTTGCTTTCTTTCTTGTTTGTTTGGTTGTCCGGGCGATATCTCAGCCATCCTTTGAGCTAGGAAGCTGAAATTTCGGCACAATAGTAAGAAAGTGCTTTGTCAAAAACGCTATTTTTGTACACCGCTCCTTTCCTATGCCATCTCCAGGCATTGCAAATCGTCATTGCCGGGCACCAAAGGGGGCTCGGCAGTGACGCACGCTGAAAGAGAGTACTCAGTTTTCACTCTGGTTTCTTGCTTTCTTTCTTGTTGTACACCGCTCCTTTCCTATGCCATCTCCAGGCATTGCAAATCGTCATTGCCGGGCACCAAAGGGGGCTCGGCAGTGACGCACGCTGAAAGAGAGTACTCAGTTTTCACTCTGGTTTCTTGTTTGTTTGTTTTCTTGGTTGTCCGGACGATATCTCAGCCATCCTTTGAGCTAGGAAGCTGAAATTTCGGCACAGTAGTGAGCAAGTCCTTTGTCAAATACGGTATTTTTTGTTTTTTGAATAATCAATTAATTGAGGAGTTATTTAATTATTAGCGTTTAATTAAGTACTTATTTAATTAATTAAATTTCATTTCTCTTCTGACCATTATTAACTCAGGCACCTTTTGAGTTAGGAAGCTGATATTTGGACATGCCAATGACCAGGTGATTTGGCTGCAAAGGATATTTTTGATTTATTAATTAATCAATTAATCGATTAATTATTTAATTATTCGATTAATGACAAAAAAAATTTTTTTTTTAAAGTTACAGATTCTGATGAAATAGTGGTAGTTTATGTGTTCTCTGACCAAATTGATTAATAATTTAATTTTTTTATGATTATTATTTATTTATTTTCATTATTAATCATTTATTTATTTTCTTTCTCATTTGGCCAATATCTCAGGCACCTTTTGAGCTGGGAAGCTAATATTTGGACATGAGTGACCAAGTGATGTGGCTATCAAGGATATTTTTGATTTATTGATTAATCATTTCATCTATTAATTATTTATTGATTAATCGATTAATTATTTATTGAGTAATCAATTAATTATTTAATTTTTTATAAATGACTTATTTAATTAAATTTCTAAAAGATACATCTTCGGATGAAGCACTAGTGGTTTAGTTATGCGATTAGCCAATTGATTATGAAAATATTTTGTGATAATCTTTTATTGATTTTAATTATACAATTAATCAATCAATTAGTGTACACGTCTCCCTCCCAATGCAGCCTCAATGAGCTGCACTGCGGTATTGCCGGGCGCCTGAGGCGCCCCGGCAATGCCGCGCTGCAGCATATTTAATTATTTGGCATGGGGCGGTGTACTTTGAATGTATTTGTACTTGTTTTCTTTCTTGTTTGTTTGTCCGGGCGATATCTCAGCCATCCTTTGAGCTAGGAAGCTGAAATTTCGGCACAATATTGAGCAAGTCCTTTCTCAAAAACGGTATTATTTTTTTTTTGATTAATCAATAAATTGAGGAGTTATTTAATTATTAGCGATTAATTAAGTACTTATTTAATTTATCAAATTTCCTTTCTCTTCTGACCATTAACTCAGGCACCTTTTGAGTTAGGAAGCTGACATTTGGACATGCCAATGACCAGGTGATTTGGCTGCAAAGGATATTTTTGATTTATTAATTAATCAATTCATCGATTAATTATTTAATTATTCGATTAATGACAATTTTTTTTTTTTTTAAGTTACAGATTCTGATGAAATAGTGGTAGTTTATGTGTTCTCTGACCAAATTGATTAATAATTTAATTTTTTTATGATTATTTCTTATTTATTTTCATTATTAATCGTTTATTTATTTTCTTTCTCATTTGGCCAATATCTCAGGCACCTTTTGAGCTGGGAAGCTAATATTTGGACATGACAGTGACCAAGTGATGTGGCTATCAAGGATATTTTTGATTTATTGATAAATCATTTAATCGATTAATTATTTATTGATTAATCGATTAATTATTTATTGATCAATCAATTGATGATTTCATTTTTTATTAATGAGTTATTTAAATAAATTTCTAAAAGATACATCTTCGGATGAAGCACTAGTGGTTTAGTTATGCTATTAGCCAATTGATTAAGAAAATATTTTGTGATAATCTTTTAAGGATTTTAATTATACAATGAATCAATCAATTAGTGTACACCTCTCCCTCCCAATGCAGCCTCAATGAGCTGCACTGCGGTATTGCCGGGCGCCGGAGGCGTCCCGGCAATGCCGCGCTGTAGGATATTTAATTATTTGGCATGGGGGCAGTGTACTTTGAATGTATCTTTACTTGTTGTACACCGCTCCTTTCCTATGCCATCTCTAGGCATTGCAAATCGTCATTGCCGGGCACCAAAGGGGGCTCGACAGTGACGCACGCTGAAAGAGAGTACTCAGTTTTCACTCTGGTTTCTTTCTTGTTTTCTTTCTTGTTTTCTTGCTTTCTTGTTTGTTTGTCCGGACGATATCTCAGCCATCCTTTAAGCGAGTAAGCTGAAATTTCGGCACAATAGTGAGCAAGTCCTTTGTCAAAAACGGTATTTTTTTTTTTGATTAATCATTAAATTGTGGAGTTATTTAATTATTAGCGATTAATTAAGTACTTATTTAATTAATCAAATTTCCTTTCTCTTCTGACCATTAACTCAGGCACCTTTTGAGTTAGGAAGCTGATATTTGGACATGCCAATGACCAGGTGATTTGGCTGCAAAGGATATTTTTGATTTATTAATTCATCAATTAATCGATTAATTATTTAATTATTCGATTAATGACAAAAAAAATTTTTTTTTTAAGTTACAGATTCTTATGAAATAGTTGTAGTTTATGTGTTCTCTGACCAAATTGATTAATAATTAATTTTTTTATGATTATTATTTATTTATTTTCATTATTAATCATTTATTTATTTTCTTTCTCATTTGGCCAATATCTCAGGCACCTTTTGAGCTGAGAAGCTAATATTTGGACATGAGTGACCAAGTGATGTGGCTATCAAGGATATTTTTGATTTATTGATTCATCATTTCATCTATTAATTATTTATTGATTAATCGATTAATTATTTATTGAGTAATCAATTAATTATTTAATTTTGTATAAATGACTTATTTAATTATATTTCTAAAAGATACATCTTCGGATGAAGCACTAGTGGTTTAGTTATGCGATTAGCCAATTGATTATGAAAATATTTTGTGATAATCTTTTATTGATTTTAATTATACAATTAAATAAATCAATTAGTGTACACCTCTCCCTCCCAATGCAGCCTCAATGAGCTGCACTGTGGTATTGCCGGGCGCCAGAGGCGGCCCGGCAATGCCGCGCTGCAGCATATTTAATTATTTGGCATGGGGCGGTGTACTTTGAATGTATTTGTACTTGTTTTCTTTCTTTCTTGTTTGTTTGTTTTCTTGTTTGTTTGTCCGGACGATATCTCAGCCATCCTTTGAGCTAGGAAGCTGAAATTTCGGCACAATAGTGAGCAGGTCCTTTGTCAAAAACGCTATTTTTTTTTTTGATTAATCAATAAATTGAGGAGTTATTTAATTATTAGCGATTAATTAAGTACTTATTTAATTAATCAAATTTCCTTTCTCTTCTGACCATTGACTCAGGCACCTTTTGAGTTAGGAAGCTGATATTTCGACATGCCAATGACCAGGTGATTTGGCTGCAAAGGATATTTTTGATTTATTAATTAATCAATTAATCGATTAATTATTTAATTATTCGATTAATGACAAAAAAAATTTTTTTTTTTAAGTTACAGATTCTGATGAAATAGTGGTAGTTTATGTGTTCTCTGACCAAATTGATTAATAATTTAATTTTTTTATGATTATTATTTATTTATTTTCATTATTAATCATTTATTTATTTTCTTTCTCATTTGGCCAATATCTCAGGCACCTTTTGAGCTGGGAAGCTAATATTTGGACATGAGTGACCAAGTGATGTGGCTATCAAGGATATTTTTGATTTATTGATTAATCATTTAATCTATTAATTATTTATTGATTAATCGACTAATTATTTATTGAGTAATCAATTAATTATTTAATTTTTTATAAATGACTTATTTAATTAAATTTCTAAAAGATACATCTTCGGATGAAGCACGAGTGGTTTAGTTATGCGATTAGCCAATTGATTATGAAAATATTTTGTGATAATCTTTTATTGATTTTAATTATACAATTAATCAATCAATTAGTGTACACCTCCTCCCTCCCAATGCAGCCTCAATGAGCTGCACTGCAGTATTGCCGGGCGCCGGAGGCGCCTCGGCAATGCCGCGCTGCAGCATATTTAATTATTTGGCATGGGGCGGTGTACTTTGATTGTATGTGTACTTGTTTGTTTTTTGATTAATCAATAAATTGAGGAGTTATTTAATTATTAGCGATTAATGAAGTACTTATTTAATTAATCAAATTTCCTTTCTCTTCTTTTTTTTTTTTTTTTTTTTTTGTATACAAGATCGAGGCTCGTGAAAGAGCGAACATTAATCACACAGAAAGACAAACCGACACATAAAACATATAACATCGGGAGCGGTAGACAAGATGGGGAGAGAGGGGGAAGGACACAAACACAACATTTGAGAGCAGGGACCGAGAGACATGGAGACATCGAGAGATCTGAGAGAGGGCGAGGGCTTTGGGGGGGGGGGGGGGCATGGGAAGGGGGCGGTGGGAGAGGTATAAAACATATGGACACTGCTAGGACTTCCAGGAAAGAAGTTGGAATTTCAAACAAGGTGGATCTGGGGTGAATTAGCGGGGGTAGAAAAGATCAAGGTTTTGGATGGGGGAAGATAAGAGATGGTGGTGAACAGCTGTTTTAAAGACCTGGAGGGAGGAGTGGGATTGAAGGGAGTGAGGGAGTTTGTTCCAGAGGCGGGAGAAAAGAGGAATGAAAGAGTGAAGGTGAGCAGAGAGCCGAGATTTCGGCAGTTTAACCATCAGAGGGTTGCTGGCAGATCTTGTGCGACCTGTAGGAATATTTGGGGGACAGAGCACAGAGAGAGCTGGGGGTGCAAGGCCGGAGAGGAGTCGGTAGAAGACAGAAAGACCACCTACCTGCCTGCGGTGAGTGAGTGAAAGGCCCTCAGAGATAGCTTCATCGCGGGAGATTCCAATAATTCTGAAAGCTTTGGTTTCAACAGCGTGAAGCCGAGCTAGGTGTGAGGCAGGAGCACCGGCCCATAGGGGAGAACAGTATTCCATTGAGCTGCGGATGAAAGCCTTGTATGTGGTGAGGAGCTCAGGTGTGCCGAGGAAGGACTTCGCACGACGGAGGATGCCCAGTCGGCGACTGGCTTTGGAGGCCAGCTTGGAAATGTGGTTTTCCCAAGAAAGATCATGGCAGATAGTGAGACCCAAAATCTTGAGCGACAGAACTTCTTGGAGAGGATTGTTGAGAAAGTAGATGGGAGGGTTGTCCAGTCGATCTTTTCGGAGAGACATAGTAAGAGTGTGAGATTTGTCAGGATTGAAAGACATGTTCCACTTGTTTGACCAGTCTGTGATTTTGTCCAGGTCTTCAGAGAGTGAGGAGGCAGCAGACTGCCGATCTGAGGGAAGAGGAATGGAGCGGCAGAGAGTGGAGTCATCAGCAAAGAGATAGAGAGGATTTTCGAGAGAGTCAGAGAGATCATTGATGAAGACCGACCATTAACTCAGGCACCTTTTGAGTTAGGAAGCTGTTATTTGGACATGCCAATGACCAGGTGATTTGGCTGCAAAGGCTATTTTTGATTTATTCATTAATCAATTAATCGATTAATTATTTAATTATTCGATTAATGACTAAAAATTTTTTTTTTAAGTTACACATTCTGATTAAATGGTGGTGGTTTATGTGTTCTCTGACCGAATTGATTAATAATTTAATTTTTTTATGATTATTATTTATTTATTTTCATTATTAGTCATTTATTTATTTTCTTTCTTCTTTGGCCAATATCTCAGGTACCTTTTGAGCTGGGAAGCTAATATTTGGACATGACAGTGACCAAGTGATGTGGCTATCAAGGATATTTTTGATTTATTGATTAATCAATTAATCGATTAATTATTAAATTATTCGATTAATTCCTAAAAAAAAATAAAAAATATTAAGTTACAGATTCTGATGAAATGGTGGTGGTTTATATGTTCTCTGACCGAATTGATTAATAATTTCATTTTTTAATGATTATTATTTATTTATTTTCATTATTAATCATTTATTTCTTTTCTTTCTCATTTGGCCAATATCTCAGGCACCTTTTGAGCTGGGAAGCTAATATTTGAACATGACAGTGACCAAATGATGTGGCTATCAACGATATTTTTCATTTATTGATTAATCACTTAATCGATTAATTATTTAATTATTCGATGATGACCTAATTAATTAATTTTTTAAGTTACAGATTCGGATGAAATGGTGGTGGTTTATCAAGGATATTTTTGATTTATTGATAAATCATTTAATCGATTAATTATTTATTGATTAATCGATTAATTATTTATTGATTAATCAATTAATTATTTAATTTTTTATTAATGACCTATTTAATCAAATTTCTAAAAGATACATCTTCGGATGAAGCACTAGTGGTTTAGTTATGCTATTAGCCAATTGATGAAGAAAATATTTTGTGATAACTTTTATTGATTTTAATTATTCAATTAATCAATCAATTAATGTACACCTCTCCCTCCCAATGCAGCCTCAATGAGCTGCACTGCGGTATTGCCGGGTGCCGGAGGCGCCCCGGCAATGCTGCGCTGTGGAATATTTAATTATCTGGCATGGGGGCGTTGTACTTCGAATGTACCTTTACTTGTTTTCTTTCTTGTTTGTTTTCTTGTCCAGGCGATATCTCAGCCATCCTTTGAGCTAGGAAGCTGAAATTTCGGCACAGTAGTGAGCAAGTCCTTTGTCAAAAACTCTATTATTTTTTTTGAATAATCAATTAATTGAGGAGTTATTTAATTATTAGCGATTAATTAAGTACTTATTTAATTAATCAAATTTCCTTTCTCCTCTGACCATTAACTCAGGCACCTTTTGAGTTAGGGAGCTGATATTTGGACATGCGAATGACCAGGTGAATTGGCTGCAAAGGCTATTTTTGATTTATTAATTAATCAATTTATCAAGTAATCGATTAATTATTTAATTATTCGATTAATGACTAAAAAAAATTTTGTTTTAAGTTACAGATTCTGATGAAATGGTGGTGGTTTCTGTGTTCTCTGACCGAATTGATTAATAATTTAATTTTTTTATGATTATTATTTATTTATTTTCATTATTAATCATTTATTTATTTTCTTTCTCATTTGGCTAATATCTCAGGTGCCTTTTGAGCTCGGAAGCTAATATTTGGACATGAGTGACCAAGTGATGTGGCTATCAAGGATATTTTTGATTTATTGATCAATCAATTGATCAATTAATCGATTAATTATTTAATTATTCGATTAATTACTAAAATTAAAAAATTAAAAATTCAATTACAGATTCTGATGAAATGGTGGTGGTTTATGTGTTCTGTGACCGAATTGATTAATAATTTAATTTTTTCATGATTATTATTTATTTATTTTCATTATTAATTATTTATTTATTTTCTTTCTCATTTGGCCAATATCTCAGGCACCTTTTGAGCTGGGAAGCTAATATTTGGACATGACAGTGACCAATTGATGTGGCTATCAAGGATATTTTTGATTAATTGATTAATCAATTAATCGATTAATTATTTATTGATTAATCAATTAATTATTTAATTTTTTCTTAATGAGTTATTTAATTAAATTTCTAAATGATGCATCTTCGGATGAAGCACTAGTGGTTTGGTTATGCTATTAGCCAATTGATTAAGAAAATATTTTGTGATAATCTTTTATTGGTTTTAATTATACAATTAATTGATCAATTAGCGTACACCTCTCCCTCCCAATGCAGCCTCTATGAGCTGCACTGCGGTATTGCAGGGCACCAGAGGCATGCCGGCAATGCCGCGTTGCAGGATATTTAATTATTTGGCAAGGGGGCGCTGTACTTTGAATGTATCTGTACTTGTTTTCTTTCTTGTTTGTTTTTCTTTCTTGTTTGTTTGTTTGTCCGGACGATATCTCAGCCATCCTTTGAGCTAGGAAGCTGAAATTTCGGCACAGTAGTGAGCAAGAACCTTGTCAAAAACTGTATTTTTTGTTTTTTGATTAATCAATTCATTGAGGAGTTATTTAATTATTAGCGATTAATTAAGTACTTATTTAATTAATCAAATTTCCTTTCCCTTCTGACCATTAACTCAGACACCTTTTGAGTTAGGAAGCTGATATTTGGACATGCCAATGACCAGGTGATTTGGCTGCAATGGCTATTTTTGATTTATCAATTAATCAATTAATTATTTAATTATTTAATTAATGACAACAAAAAAATTAAGTGACAGATTCTGATGAAATGGTGGTGGTTTATGTGTTCTCTGACCGAATTGATTAATAATTTAATTTTTAAATGATTATTATTTATTTATTTTCATTATTAATCATTTATTTATCTTCATTCTCATTTGGCCAATATCTCAGGCACCTTTTGAGCTCAGAAGCTAATATTTGGACATGAGTGACCAAGTGGTGTGGCTATCAAGGATATTTTTGATTTACTGATTAATCAATTAATCAATGAATCGACTAATTATTTAATTATTCGATTAATTACTAAAAAAAATATATAAAAAAATCCAGTTACAGATTCTGATGAAATGGTGGTGGTTTATGTGTTCTGTGACCGAATTGATTGATAATTTAATTTTTTTATCATTATTATTTATTTATTTTCATTATTAATCATTTATTTATTTTCTTTCTCATTTGGCCAATATCTCAGGCACCTTTTGAGCTGGGAAGCTAATATTTGGACATGACAGTGAACAAGTGATGTGGCTATCAAGGATATTTTTGATTTATTGATTAATCATTTAATCGATTCATTATTTATTGATTCATCGATGATTTACTTATTGATTAATCAATTAATTATTAAATTTTTTATTAATGACTTATTTGATTAAATTTCTAAAAGATACATCTTCGGATGAAGCACTAGTGGTTTTGTTATGGTATTAGCCAATTGATTAAGAAAATATTTTGTGATAATCTTTTATTGATTTTAATTATGCAATTAATCAATCAATTAGTGCACACCTCTCCCTCCCAATGCAGCCTCTATGAGCTGCACTGCAGTATTGCCGGGCGCCAGAGGCGCCCCGGCAATCCTGCGATGTAGGATATTTAATTATTTGGCATGGGGGTGGTGTACTTTGAATGTATGTGTATTTGTCAAGGATATTTTTGATTTATTGATTAATCATTTCATCGATTAATTATTTATTGAGTAATCGATTAATTAATTTATTATTGATTAATCAATTAATTATTTAATTTTTTATAAATGACATGTTTAATTAAATTTCTAAAAGATGCATCTTCGGATGAAGCACTGGTGGCTTAGTTATGCTATTAGCCAATTGATTAAGAAAATATTTTGTGATAATCTTTTATTGATTTTAATTATACAATTAATCAATCAATTAGTGTACACCTATCCCTCCCAATGCAGCCTCAATGAGGTGTACTGCGGGATTGCCGGGCGCCAGAGGCGCCCCGGCAATGCCGCGCTGTAGGATATTTAATTATTTGGCATGGGGCCGGTGTACTTTGAATGTATCTGTACTTGTTTATTTTATTATTTCTCCCTTTGTGTTCCAGGCTTATGTGCGTGTTTTGTTCACATATAATAAAACATTCTCGTCTTTGAAATCGGCAAAATCGTGAAAAACCAAGTATGATCAGATATGGCTGGGTCAGTCTTGCATTTATGCAAATTGGAAACGAAGTACTCGTATGCCAGGGAGGCATGATGCATTTTCACACACCTGGAGCGTACTGAACACAAAAATAGAGATGGCAAGTTTCGGTACTGCCGGTTTCATATAGGGGGGTCTCATGTGCAGAACTAAAGAGGGGGGGGGGCTGTAGAACAAGAAGCAGAAGGAAATTCAAGTAGAAAGTAGAAAGCATCTGTAAAAGCAAAGCCCGTCCACACCGATTTGTATTCACACTTCTTCTTCTTCCATATACTAAAGAGCTAGAAATACACAAAATTGACTATTTTATCTGATCTTGACCTTTTGACTTCAAAAGCAATAGGCTTCAGTGAGCCAATATGCAAACCCTGCTCAAATTTCAAGTCAATCGGATGAAAATTGCCTTTTATGCAACCTTGACCTTTGACCTTTTGATCGAAAAAACTAACAAACAATTGGCTTCTCGCTTTTGATTGGTGAACTAATTCAGTGAGCCAATATGCAAATTCTTAAAATTTCAGGTCAATTGGATGAAAATTTACGATTTTGTGTGATTCTGACCTTTGATCTTTTGACCGAATTATTAATTTGTCTTCTCCATATTCTCATAATATAGTTTTGGTGAACACTTGATGACGAAACTCAAATGGTAAAAAAGTTACGACCTGGACAGACACATGCAGACACATGCAGACACGCTCGATACCTTGAGATGCATACAAGCATCAATGGAGTCTTCGTGCAACACACAGACTGTACCTTTTCCTGCAAGTAATGCGCAATCTCCACCCGAAGGGTGGCTACTCTGCTACGTTGTGCAGAAATTGCATGTTTGGTCACTGCATTGGTTCACCAATCAAAACCGAGAAGCATATTACTTTTGAAGTCAAAAGCTCAAAGAGTCAAAGGTCACTATCGCGTAAAGTCATCAATTTTCATCCAATTAACTTGAAATTTGGTCACTATCGCGTAAAGTCATCAATTTTCATCCAATTAACTTGAAATTTGGTCACTATCGCGTAAAGTCATCAATTTTCATCCAATTAACTTGAAATTTGGTCACTGTCGCGTAAAGTCATCAATTTTCATCCAATTAACTTGAAATTTGGTCACTATCGTGTAAAGTCATCAATTTTCATCCACTTAACTTGAAATTTGGTCACTATCGCGTAAAGTCATCAATTTTCATCCACTTAACTTGAAATTTGAACAGATTTTGCATATTCTGGTCACAGAATTGGAGCATCACAAATCAGAACGATCAATGTCGCTGTTTTGACATGTCAACGGTTTACATGACAATAATTTCACCCAATTATAATCGAATGGGACTTTTTGTGAATTCATTATTAACAAACCACAATAATTTTTAATATAGAATGTCAAATTGCTACGTACACAGCTTATCTGTACGCATGTGTAATATATTAGTCAATTAGTCAAATGTTAATGTCATTGCCATCCAAAAACATGTAAAACATCTATTAGTCCACAATTAGAAAATGTACCAACCCAATTTGCAACATTCCATCATGTAAAACACTTGATATGTCAAATTTTCAGAATTACCAAATTGCTGATTTCTTCTTCTTTTTTTACACACACTTTTATTTAACTTCATCTGAACTTTGTTTGTCCTGTTTCAGATCTTTGAGCCATTCGTTTTCTAGGTTCCATACGTCCAGAGAGCTGAAATTTGGCCCACGGTCCTCTTCTCTGGTACATTTTCATCTATCAAAATGAAATAAAATAAAATAAAAAATAGTAAAAAAAAAAATAGGTGTAAAACTTTTAAAAAATAAAAGTGTGTAGCCCTAAAACATGTTTTTTTGTTTACTTGTGACGCACTTTAATTTAACTTCATCTGAACTTTGTTTGTCCCGTTTCAAATCTTTCAGCCATTCGTTTTCTCAAGGTTCCATGCGTCCTAGAGAGCTGAAATTTAGCCCACGGTCCTCTTTTCTCGCACATTTTCATCTATCAAAATTTAATAAAAAATAAATAAACAAGCATTCTGAGTATTGCGCTGCAATACATGTCCCCTACCAAAGTTCAAAGTGCCATAACTTTGTCAAAAATGATCGAATATGCAAATTTATGCACGGTTGATGCTGGTTTTCAAACTTGATCTGCGTTATGCTGAGACACGTGTGTACAAAATTTTGTTGAAATCAGCCAATGTTTGGTGCAGTTATCGTACGAAAACCAAACTGTGACAGACGAACACACGGATCTAATTAAATATGCAAATTTATGCACGGTTGATGCTGGTTTTCAAACTTGATCCGAGTTTGCTGAGACACGTGTGTACAAAATTTTGTTGAAATCAGCCAATGTTTGGTGGTTATCGCACAAAACCAAAGTGTGACAGACGAACCTCATTAAATATGCAAATTTATGCACGGTTGAATGTGGGCGCGGATGATGTGAGACCTGGTTATCCTGACCGGGTTATCCTGACCAGGTTATCCGCGGACCGTGGAAGCTAGGTTACTTCTGACGCGTACTGTGCATACTGCTAAGAGGGCAGAGTATCAGATACATATTTAAAGAAGTATTCATGCAGATTATACGCACAGAAGCATATGGTAAAGTGACACTCCAACCTCCCTAGATGTATTGTTGATTTATTGGTAAACTATGTGAATTCAATGTATTCTTGCCTGATATGAAGAATTGTGTCAATGGAAACAAAATTCAGTGAAAACGTTTTTGACTTGATGCTTATTCTAGGAAAGCATTTTAAAGAACAGTCCACGATTACAGCATATTGTACACAAGGAATATTAACAGCTTTGACTTACCGCACTGCAAATTATAGTCCGGAAAACTGTTGGGGAAATTACCGAGGGTTATTTACCTACAAGTTCTGAATCGTTCCCAATCACTAATTACCTCAGGGCGGGCTCACCTGTGATTCGCACTCGGGACTTCGATTTATACACCTCGCAGACAGGTCAGCAGAAGCACGAGAAAATACGTTGTTTTTCAAGATCAATGATCGATGTGTATATATATGTTGCTCGGCTTGGCTCCGCCCCTCCTGAAAGAGTCGCGCTGTGTCGCGCTTTTGACGTTCGCGAGACGAGGCTGAGGGCGCGCATTGCGGCTTGAGGAGAACTCTAGAATAAACAAAGTGCCATAACGTTTTCAAAAATGATCGAATATCCAAATCTATGCACGGTTGATGCTGGTTTTCAATCTTGATCTGAGGTATGCTGAGACACGTGTGTCACGCCTCGCCTCGTTGATAAGCCCACAATGTCGCTCCATGCAGCGGTCTGCACGTATTGCACTGTGTGAATTATATAAATTATTACCAACTCACGGTCTGAGGTACTCGCGATTCAAGAGATATCCATTTATTTATTTATTTATTTTCGTTTAATTCACGATATCTGCCAAACCACGTGCCCTATCGCAAATTCCAAAATGGCATTTTAGTGGACTGAAGTGCTGAACAAATCTGTGAAGTTTCCCCTCGATTGGATTAAAAATGAGGGAGGAGCTCGGTTTTAAAGGTTCATGCTTAAAAACGTCATAACTCTGAAACCATGTGACGCATGACGTCATGCTCGCTGACTTTTTTGTTCGTCATGGGTTGTTATCAAAGTTTGCCTGCAAAGATTCTGCCTGCAAAGTTTGGCCTCGATCTGTTCAGCCGTTGCAGAGAAAAAGGGGTTTTCGTGTTTTCACGAAAAACAATATGGCGGCCGAACCACGTGACCTGTGACGTCATAATTACCATTAAAATATTCTGCAGACCGAGTCCCTCCTACGGTCAAAATTTGATCTCAATCGGTCCAATTATTGCAGAGAAATTGTTTTTTAAAGGAAATTAAAACTTAAAATGGCACTGAGTTAAGGATCATCAGAATTATCAGAATTCCCAAAGTTCAAAGTGCCATAACTTTGTGAAAAATGATCGAAACGTCGTGAAGTTCGAACTTGATCTGTAACTTATCATGAGGAAACCATGTGCCACGTTTGAAATCATTAGCATCAAGAGTTTAGAAAAAAAAGTCCGGAAAACTGTTCTTTGCGTGACGGACTGACGGACTGACGGACTGACGGACGGACGGACGGACTGACGGACTGACTGACTGACTGACTGACTGACTGACTGACGGACTGACGGACGGCGTGCAAACCTATAGTCCCCTCCGGTGTACACCGGTAGGGGACTAAAAATAGGTTGCCCAAAAACATGTTTTTTTTCGTTTACTTGTATACATCGTGGAGGCTCGTGGAAGAGCTAGTACACTGAACGGATCAGGATGTAACAGGACACAATGAACAGAAGAGCAGGGGGATTTCATCAGCAGTGGAGTTGAAGGCCAAGATAGAGGGAGAATTGGACAAACAATGGGCATGGGGAGGAATGGGGGGCAGGGGCAGTTGCTTCCACTGCTAGGAAAGAAGAAGAATCCCTTGTTTGGCTGTATCCATCTATTTTGTCCCTCGTCCCTGTTGTTGGTGGCAGCCTCCAACAGTGTTAAAATGTCCACAGTGACTCACAGCTGTGTCATAATGATGCCATTGTTTTTCTTCCATCAATCTCACCTTGCTTATAGAGGAGCCATCTGTTGAGAGTGTGCAACCCTCTGAGAGATCTGCTCCACCTGCTGCTCAAGAACGTTTGTCCTTTGGAAAAGGAACGCTGAAGTTTTTGAGGTGGCTATTTGGTCTATGTTCATTTGTATTACGAGTCATGACAAAAAGGTTCAACAAGTAAGATAGACACGACAATGGTGGTGGTGGTGGTGGTGTTGGTGGTGATGGTGATGTGGTGAAGGAGTCTGTGGCTGTTTGGCTGCATCATTTTTCTGGATTCGCGGCTGCATAAAAAAAATCACATCTTGTTTATCCCGTGTACACTGCCCCAGCCATCTCCATTCCACAGATCTCTCCCGATGTCCCTCTTCTCTACTGTTGCTGTACTTCCCTCACTCTCCCCATCTTGGCTCCCACTCCTTTTATTATATGTTTTGCTCTTACACGAGGTTCGACTGAATACACAAAAAAAAAGACACGATCATCCAAGATCAAATGGTGATGACCATCATCCAAGATCAAATGGTGATGACCATCATCCAAGATCAAATGGTGATGACTATCATCCAATATCAAATGGTGATGACTATATCATCCAATATCAAATGGTGATGACGATCATCCAATATCAAATGGTGATGACTGTCATCCATTCATCCAATATCAAATGGTGATGACTATCATCCAAGATCAAATGGTGATGACTATCATCCAAGATCAAATGGTGATGACTATCATCCAAGATCAAATGGTGATGACCATCATCCAATATCAAATGGTGATGACTATCATCCAAGATCAAATGGTGATGACTATCATCCAAGATCAAATGGTGATGACTATCATCCAATATCAAATGGTGATGACTATCATCCAAGATCAAATGGTGATGACTATCATCCAATATCAAATGGTGATGACTATCATCCAATATCAAATGGTGATGACTATCATCCAATATCAAATGGTGATGACTATCATCCAAGATCAAATGGTGATGACTATCATCCAAGATCAAATGGTGATGACTATCATCCAAGATCAAATGGTGATGACTATCGTCCAAGATCAAATGGTGATGACTATCATCCAAGATCAAATGGTGATGACTATCATCCAAGATCAAATGGTGATGACTATCATCCAAGATCAAATGGTGATGACTATCATCCAAGATCAAATGGTGATGACTATCATCCAAGATCAAATGGTGATGACTATCATCCAAGATCAAATGGTGATGACTATCATCCAAGATCAAATGGTGATGACTATCATCCAAGATCAAATGGTGATGACTATCATCCAATATCAAATGGTGATGACCATCGTCCAATATCAAATGGTGATAACTATCATCCAATATCAAATGGTGATGACTATAATCCAATATAAAGTGGTGATGACTATCATCCAATATCAAATGGTGATGATCATCATCCAATATCAAATGGTGATGACTATCATCCCATGTCAAATGGTGATGACTATCATCTAATATCAAATGGTGATTATCATCATCCATTATCAAATGGTGATGATCATCATCCAATATCAAATGGTGATGACTATCATCAAATATCAATTGGTGATGATCGTCATCCAATATCAAATGGTGATGACTATCATCAAATATCAATTGGTGATGATCGTCATTCAATATCAAATGGTGATGACTATCATCCAAGATCAAATGGTGATGACTATCATCCAAGATCAAATGGTGATGACTATCATCCAATATCAAATGGTGATGACTATCATACAATAAAACAATACATTGTTTTACCACAGAGCCCCACTGATGTAATCTTTGGCTAATGATGTGTATTGTTGCGGTTTTGTGAATAAAGGATGACCCCCCCTCATAGGTAGTCACACCACAACATGTAGCCTTGCTTTAGTTCAGTTATTTCTAATTAAATGGCCATTCTCAGAGAGCCTGCTCAGCGTCGACGAGTCTGGCATTTCACTCAGGCCAACTGGCATGGTCTTCAAGCAGCCATCAATCATCTGGACTGGTCTCCCATCTCTACCGCCTCTGACATCAACTCATCCTGGGAATTCTTCCAAAGTAAATTGCTCTCTCTCATGCACAGATTTATCCCATCTCGTCTTCAGTTGTCATACCCTTCCTCCCGTCCATGGTACGCGGAATCTTGTGGTGAGGCTATTGCCCAGAAACAACTTGCTTTCGTCTCCTCGAAAGCAAATCCAACGGAAGGAAATCTCATTTCCTTTCACAAAGCCCGAAACAAGTGTGTGTCCTCCCTCAGGAGAGCCAGGAAACAATATCTCTCTCTTCTCAGCACCGAACTCTCTTATCTGTCTCCCTCTTCCAAATCCTGGTGGCGTCTGGTCAAATCTGTTTCTGGTGTTTGTTCCCCCTCCATCCCCTCCCTCACCTCAAACGGCAACACGGCTGACTCCACACGTGAAAAAGCTGAATGCCTCAACTCTGTCTTTGCCTCTAAATCTTGTGTCCCAAACCCATCCCTCTCTGTACCCACCGTACCCAGTCGTACCCAGCTGCTCCTGGACTCTGTGTCCTTTCCTCCTGACAAGGTGGAAAAGTTTCTGTCAACCCTCGACTCTGATTCTGCAACTGGACCTGACCGCATCAGCCCACGGGTTCTAAAATCCCGTTCTTCCGCTCTTTCACTCCCTCTCTCTGTTCTCTTCACCCTCTCTTTTGCTCAAGGTCATCTGCCATCTGCTTTGAAATCAGCCAACATCACCGCTTTGCACAAAAAAGGTGCAAAAACAGATCCTAGCAACTACAGACCAATCAGCCTTCTCCCAATTATCAGCAAAGTCATGGAATCCATCATTGCTTCAGATATGAAATCTTTCCTCTTCTCCAATGGCTTGATCTCTGATCATCAATTTGGTTTCAGACCTGGTCACTCTACTCTGGACATGCTGCTTCTGCTTTCTCAACAATGGGTGGAGGTCCTCAATGCCAAACAGGAAATTAGAGCTGTCTCCCTTGACATATCACATGCCTTCGATACAGTCTGGCACCCCGCTCTGCTCACCAAACTCTCCTCTTTTGGTATTCATGGAAATCTCCACGCATGGCTGGCAGACTTCCTCTCTAGTCATAGTCAACGTCTGGCCCTGAATGGGTTTCTCTCATCTCCTCTTCCCATTCAGGCTGGAGTTCCCCGAGGCAGTGTTCTGGGCCCTGTGCTTTTTCTGGTCTTCACCAATGATCTCTCTGACTCTCTTGAAAATCCTCTCTATCTCTTTGCTGATGACTCTACTCTCTGTCGCTCCATTTCTCATCCCTCAGATCGGCAGTCTGCAGCCAACTCACTCTCTGCAGACCTGGACAAAATCACAGACTGGGCAAACAAGTGGAACATGTCTTTCAATCCTGACAAATCTCACACTCCTACGATGTCTCTCCGAAAAGACTGACTGGACAACCCTCCCATCCACTTTCTGAATAATCCTCTCCAAGAAGTTCTGTCACTCAAGCTTTTGGGTCTCACTATCTGCCATGATCTTTCCTGGGAAAACCACATTTCCAATCTGGCCTCCAAAGCCAGTCGCCGACTGGGCATCCTCCGTCATGCGAAGTCCTTCCTTGGCACACCTGAGCTCCTCACCACATACAAGGCTTTCATCCACGGCTCAATGGAATACTGCTCTCCCGTCTGGGCTGGTGCTCCTGCCTCACACCTAGCTCGTCTTCACACTGTTGAAACCAAAGCGTTCAGAATCATTGGAATCTCCCGCGATGAACCTAACTCCGAGGGCCTTTCACTCACTCACCGCAGGCAGGTTGGTGGTCTTTCCATCTTCTACCGACTCCTCTCTGGCCTTGCCCCCCCCCCCCCAGCTCTCTCTGGGCTCTGTCCCCCAAATATTCCTACAGGTCGCTCAAGATCTGCCTGCAACCCTCTTATGGTTAAACTGCCAAAATCAAGACTCTCTGCTCACCTTCACTCCTTCATTCCAATTTTCTCCCACCTCTGGAACAAACTCCCTTACTCTCTTCAATCCCACTCCACCGTCCAGGTCTTAACAGCTGTTCACCACCATCTCTTATCTTCCCCCATCCAAAACCTTGATCTTTTCTACCCCCGCTAATTTCACCCCAAAGCCACTTTCTTGAAATACCAACTTCTGTCCTGGAAGTCCTTGGTGTCCTTGTGTTTTATACTTCTCCCACCCCCCCCCCCCTTCCCACGCCTCCTCCCCCCAAGCCCTCTCCCTCCCACGCCTCCTCCCCCCATGCCCTCTCCCTCCCACACCTCCTCCCCCCAAGCCCTCTCCCTCCCACACATCTCCCTGCTCTCAAATGTTGTGTTTGTGTGCTTCCCCTTCTCTCCCCATCTTGTCTTCCGCTCCCTCTTTTTATATATTTTGTTTGTATGGTTGATTTGTTTGTGTCGTAAATGTTAGCTCTTTCACGAGCCTCGATTCAGTATACAAAAAAAATAAATTGTAAGCGTAGTCCTTTCCTGTGTTAGTTTGCGTTGAGCAGGCCAGTGAGTTAGGTGTTCCTTTGGGCTGGAATGCCACGTGCTTGGCCTGGAACAAGTCTGGCAAGGCCGAAGGGAGGAGCTGCAGGGAGTGGCCGGTAAGCAGTGAGCAGCCAATCGGAGCTCAAGGGGAGTGGCTCACAACGGCGGCTAGAGGAGGGGCTTGGAACATTCGGGTAAGTCTGGGGAGCGGCCATATAAGACCCTTCCCCGAGCCCCCCGCGTCAGAATCGGTGAGAGAGTCGGTGAGTCGCCCTGGGAGAGAGTTGGTTCGTGGTTGGTTCATGGTGATTGATCAGTGAGAAAGAGACATTGTCGCAGCATGAGTGAAGTCCCTTGCTTGTTATAAGCCTCCCCTCTGTACACGAACTCTCCCTGTGCCCTGCGCTCTGCGGCTGTGTTAATCACGTTTGTGGAGACGATCCATTCCGGGCCACAGATGCGCGATCTCCTTGCCTACGCTCCCAGCACACGTGCCATGAACATTGGAGGGCCACGCCCGGCGAGCTGTCCGTGAGTGAACGGCGTCAAGGGTCGTTTGGCGCGCGAACTTGTTCTTCCTCCTTTTCCCTGCGTGAGTGAGTGGGCCCGTGTCTGGGGGATAAGTTAAGTCTGATTAAGCCTGCTCTGTGTCTCTCCGCCTTGTATAGTGTAAATAAACCTGTTCTTCCTTCCATTTGACCGTTCCCGTCATTTCACTATTGGCTTAGCATCGCACGAATAAAACCGCTCGAATCGGGTTCAATAAAAGGTAACGGCATGAGTCACGTGATACGCACACCACTCGGGCATATTCAATTAGCGTGGCTTGAGCGAGGTCCAGTCCCCGTTCTCATGGCAGCGTGGGTACTGAAGGTACGTGTGGAGTCGACCCGATACCCTTTCCCACGCTCGCTACGGGAGTGGCGACTCGGCCTCCTGGACTCGAAGACCCGAGGGGGAAAAGAGGTTTAACCCCCCCCCCCCCCTCTGTACGTCGGCGGGCTTCGAGAGATCCGCAACAAATTGGTGTCTGGGAGTGGGATAATTGGACCTAGAGTGCGCTTCACGCACTCGAAATTACGAGCGTACGAAATTTAGTTTTAAAAACCAAATTAAATTCGTACTATGGCTGGCCAAGGCGGTCAAATGCCGGTGGGAGTAATAGAAGAGGAATTAATGGCCCAGGACCGGCAGGGACAGTTGGTAGTGGAGGAAGCAGAAGAGGGTGAGGCAGCAGGGGAAGAAAATGGCGGGGACTCGCACGTGGCAGCGGCAGCCTAGCCCGCTGTGCGAGCCGGATTTGACATTGAATTGTTCCTAACCCAGATGAATGCAAAAATGGATCCCCAAAAGGACGAAATGCGGGGAATAAGTGATAAAATGGGAGAAATGAAAAATGGGTTGGAACACAAAATGGATGCCCAGAGGGATGAAATAAAAGAATCCATGTGTGAAATGGGAAAGATGAGGGCAGCATCAAGAGGGATATAAAAAAATGAGGGAGGACATTGGGCGCAAGCTGAGCGAGGAGTCGCGGTGGTACGCGACGAGGTGAAGCGGTGCGAGGAGTGCGTGGGGAGAGAGTTGAGGCAGAGTACAGCCAGTCCACAGGGGGGTATAGAGGAACTGACTCGGGAGGTAGAAAAACTAACGGTAGGACAGCAGCAATTAAGGGAGCAAGTGGGAAAGAATACTGACATGATAGGGGGACTGAAAGCAGCACAAAAAGAAATAAAGAGGGAACTGGTAGCGACAAAGAAGGAATGTCAAATGGTGCACGAGGGGCTCACAAAAAGGATGGATGACGTGGTAGAGACGTTGGGAACGAGGGAACGAGAGGTTAGGACACATGTAGAGACGACCAGGGTAGTCCTAGAAGGGGAGATTGCGGGGGCGAGGAAGTAGAAGAGGGGATGAGTGAATTTAAGAAGAGACGGAGGGAGACCAATAATGAAATAAAGGAGGAGGTGATGGAATATGTGCAAGGTCTGTGTTCACATCGTGATGACGTGCTTGCTGACCAAATAAAAAGTTTACAGGTGCTGGAGGAGAAGTGTGGAGGAAGAAGCCCCGAGGTGAGTGGCGATGATGGCGGAAATGTGTTTGGTGTAAGGGGAGGTTCGACGAGCTTGGGGGTCGGAATGGACCCGGGCATTCGTGAAAGGCCCATGGCGAGGTGTGCGACTGTTAGGGAGTGCGTGTAGTAAGAGTGTGCGCCGGGTGTGCGATAATGGGGTGTGTCAAAGGTGTGTGTGCGATAATGGGGTGTGTTAAAGGTGTGTGTGCGATAATGGGGTGTGTGAAAGGTGTGTGTGCACCTGGGTGTGCGAGCATGGAGTGGGTAGCGGGTTGCGAAGAGGCGGCCCAGGCATCAACACCGACCGGGGTAGTCCTTAGTGGGACGGGTAACACGCGAGCCCCCAAGCGGTAGTGCACTATGGGGACCCGAACGGTTCGGCCCCGCGTCAACCCCGCAGGGAGCGGCGTACGGGGTCCGAACGTCGGGCGGCCATAAAGTTCTGCTTGCGCCGTATGATGGCAAAAGCGATTTGAGGGCGTACCTGGCGCAATTCGACCACGTGCGTCGGGGTAACGGTTGCGGGCCGGACGAAGGTGGGATACACCTTGTGGCAGCACTGCACGGCGCGGCGGCGGAGGTCCTGACTGCCTTACCACCGGGTGCTATCACCTTGTCAGACCTCCGTTCGGCCCTGATTAATCGATTCGGCGTGGAACAGCAGAGCGAGCTTGTTAAAGCTCAGCTAGGGGTGCGAAAAAGAAAACCCCAGGAGACCATTGGGGAACTAGTTTACGACATTCGCTGTGCAGTGGGGATAGCACACGCAGACCTGGCCGCGACCTCCCAAGAGCGCTTGGCGCTGGACCATTTTATCCAGGCCTTTTCGGACCCCGAGCTTCGGCAACAGCTCGCCATGTGGCGCCCGCAGACCCTGAGCCAGGCGGCCAACGCTGCTGCCCGTTGGGAGGCAGCGAGGCCCCTGGCCCGGGGGATCGAGCATCATGCAGTGGCGGTGAGATAGGTAGGGCCCGTGGCTAGTGGCGGTCCCCTGAGAAGGTCCGCCCCTGAAAGGGGCCCGGACCTGGAGAACATGGTCCGAAGGCTGGTGGACCAGCGACTAGCGGGATCTGGACCATGGCAGGCAGCTCCAGTTGTGGCACGCGGTGGGCCACTATCAAATGCCCCAATTCGGGACTACAGGGGGCGGGGGGGGGGGTTAATTTGGAATTTCGGAGGCACACACCTTACCAGGTGAGGTGTTATAATTGCAACCGGATGGGTCACCGTGCGCGGGATTGCAGAACCCCGTGCCGGGATGGACCCCGGCAGCTGGGACCATCAACTCTGCCCCGTATGGATCGGACTAGCCGATCCCAGACACCCCCCCCCCCCCCCCCCCACCAGGGCCCGGGAAACTAATATGTGCCGAGCATGCAGGGCCGTGTTCGGCAGCAGGGGATGGTGAAGAGCCCTCATTGACGCGACAGGTCATCTATTGTGGCCAAATTGGTACTGGTAGTTTGACAATTCGATGCAAAATTGCCGGCGTGGGGGTAGACGCCGTTGTTGACACAGGAGCAAGCGCCTCGATCATCAGCCCTGTGGTCCTGGATTTGAGTGCAGACGGCTGGGATAACATCCAGCGTCTGGAAAATCATAGTTTGCAGTTGGCTACCGGGGTAACTGCCCCCATCATCGGATGTGGTTTTGTGACCCTCAAGTTAGGTTCGGTTAAGAGGGAGATAGAAGTTTGGGTGGCGGAGGTGTGCGACCCATGCCTAATCGGGCTGGAATTGTTGACTGCCAGTGGTTGCAAAATCTATTTGTGCCGGGGGACCCTGCAAGTGGGAATAGATGAGCTGCCATTGGACGGGGTGAGCATGGCCGAAAGGACCGAGCTGGAGGCTTCTGAGGCCGTGACCATTCCCCCGAGGGCCGAGGCCATAGTGCCGGCCCGATGGCGAGCTCGCCCAACCTGGCAGGAGTCCTGCGGCCTAGTCGAACCGGTGGCAGCGCAGTCCGTCCCGGGCTTAGTCGTGGGCCGCACCCTCATAAAAACGGACGGGCCGGTGGTGGCCGTCCAAGTAATTAATGCAAGTACAGAACCATGCACTAAAGGACGGGGCACGAAGATAGCCGGCTGCACCCCAGTTAATGAAGTCGCGGCAATGAGGGACGAGAACATCCAGGCGAGCCGGTCCCAGAGGGTGTCTTTAGAAACTAGTAGGAATTGGCCCGATCCCATTTGTGAGATGGTAAACCGGAGTAGTGTGGAGTTGGAGGAGACCCAGCGGGAGGCCTTACACAAATTAATAGAAACCCATTTGGACATCTTCTCCTTGTCCTCCGAGGATATTGGATGTACGGGCCTGGTGAAACATCAGATCCACACCGGTGAGGCCCAGCCTATTCGTCAGCCCGTCCGATGGCTCCCTTGGAGCAAGAGGGAGGAATCTGATGAGCAGGTAGAAAAAATGCTCAATGCAGGTATCATTGAGTCCTCTGGAAGTCCTTGGATGCCACCAGTTGTGTTGGTTAAAAAGAAAGATGGAACCACGTGGTTTTGCGTGGACTATCGCCAACTAAACAACGTGACACTCAAAGACTCGTATCCCCTGCCAAGAATTGACGATACCCTCGATGCCGTTGCGGGCTCAAATTATTTCTCAACCTTGGACCTTAAGAGTGGGTATTGGCAGGTGGAGGTTGACAGGGCAGGGAAGGAAAAAACGGCATTTTCCACAGGTAAGGGGCTGTATCAGTTCACTGTGATGCCGTTCGGTTTGTGTAACGCCCCCGCCACCTTTGAACGATTGATGGAGCATGTGCTGGGCGGCATGCCATGGCAGTCATGCCTGGTGTACCTGGATGACATCCTGGTACATGCTAAAACATTTCACCAAGCCATAGCTAATTTGGACCAGGTGTTTGAGTGCCTCAGACAGGCAGGGTTGAAGTTGAGTCCAAGTAAGTGCACATTGTTTGCCAAGGAAGTGGCCTATCTAGGTCACGTCGTAAGTCGCGAGGGGGTAAAAACAGACCCAGGCAAAATTACAGCGGTAGAGGAGTGCCCCACACCTCGCAACATCAAAGAGGTGCGGGTGTTTTTGGGACTCTACTCCTATTTACAGGCGTTTTGTGTCAAAATTTGCGGAGATCGTCAGGCCCCTTCACCGGCTTACGGAGAAAGGGACGAGGTTTAATTGGACAAGGGAGTGCAATGAGGCCTTCCTAGCATTGAAGGGGTGTTTGACATCCGCACCCATTCTAGCTTACCGCACCAATGACAGGACGTTTACCCTGGACATGGATACAAGCCAGGAGGGATTGGGCGCGGTCTTGTCCCAGACACAGGGGGGGCGTGTAGAGAGTGATCGCGTATTATAGTCGGGCCATGAGTAGGCCCGATCGAAATTATTGCATCACTCGTAAAGAGTTATTGGCTATGCTGGCTGCCATGAGCCATTTCCACCCGTACTTGTATGGGCGGAAATTTCTGATTCGAACTGACCATTTCCCCTTGCAATGTCTCCTCCAGTTCAAGGAACCTGAGAGCCAAATTGCAAGGTGGTTGGAAAAGTTGCAGCAGTGCGATTTCAGTGTGACCCATAGGGCCGGAATGGCCCATGGGAATGCCGATGCACTCTCGTGACGTCCCTGTTTGGGGGAAAACTGTAAATTTTGTGTGAGACACGAGGACAGGAAACAATTGGCAGACCCCAACCCTACCCTCGTAGTCCGTGCAACCTGGGTGAGAGGGCCAATCTTGCCACTAACCGCTTATGAGGAATTTGGAACTTTGGCTTGGAGCACGGCGCAGCAGAGGATCCCGTACTGGGACAGGTGCACGAATGGGTTCGATTGGGGAGAAGACCTAGTGGGGAAGAGGTCACACCCCTCGGGGCGCCAACAAAGGCATATTGGGCTCAATGCCAAACCCTGGAATTGAAAAATAACATCTTGTACCTCAAATGGGTGAAGATTCCCTCTGAGAGAACTTCCTGGCTGGTGATAGTCCCAGAGCAGTTTAAGACCACCATTTTACAGCAGGTGCATGGTACCCACCCCGGCGGCCATTTGGGCAGAACAAAGACACCATCTCGGGTCCGCCGGAGGTTCTATTGGGTAAATATGGGGTGCGATATACAGGTCTGGTGTCAGAGATGCGATGCCTGTACTGCTAAAAAGGGACCAGCATGGAGGATGAGGGCCCCCCTTCAATTACACCAGGTGGGGGCCCCCCTTGAGCGGGTGGCCATGGACATATTAGGACCACTACCCCGCACCCGCCAAGGTAATAAGTACTTCCTCGTGGTTATGGACTATTTCACCAAGTGGCCGGAGGCCTAAGCGCTCCCTAACCAAGAAGCCAGGGTTGTGGCACAGGCCTTCGTGGAAGGATTTGTATGTCGGCATGGGATTCCGGAGGAGCTGCACACCGAGCAGGGTCGAAATTTTGAGAGTCAATTATTAAAAGATGTGTGCAGGCTCCTGTCAATTCGCAAAACCAGGACAACGCCCTTAAGACCGCTATCTGACGGGATGGTTTAAAGGTTCAATCTAACCCTGGTCCAGCAATTGGCCCTGTTCACCACCACCAGTCAGAATGACTGGGACGAACATCGCCTGTATTTGTTAATGGCCTACCGTACTAGCCAGCACGGGGCCACCGCATGCAGTCCAGTGCTGTTTATGTACGGGCGGGAGTTGCGGGCTCCAGCCGATCTGCTATGCGGACCCGTGCCCGAAGTCCCTAATAGACCGCCAGGGGAGGGCTATGCCCATCACGTAGAGGAAGGCATGGAGAGGGTCCATGCCTTCGCACGTCGCCAGCTTCAGCTGGCGGGTGCCAAGATGAAGCGCAGGTACGACCATTGGAGCCAGGGGAGCCAATACTCTCCGGGGATGAAGATTTGGTTCTTCAATCCCCGGAGACGGAAGGGCAGATGCCCCAAGCTCACGTCGCCGTGGCAGGGCCCGGGGGTCGTCCTGGCGCAAATTTCTGACGTGGTCATTAAGATCAAGATGGGACCACGAGCTCTCCCTCGGATTGTCCATGCCGACCGATTAAGACCCTACACGGGCGAGCAGGCACCCTCATGGATCGCCTTAGCCTTAGAGGCCGAGGCAGGACCCAGTACCTCCAATGACGGGGGCTCATAGTGTAGAGGACTGGGAGTAGTGTACCCCACGTGGGGGAATGGTAGTGTCACCATTCCTCACACAAGGGGGGGGGGGGTGGGGGGGGGGATGAGCATTAGTTTAGGGGGATGGCAATGTTAGGCCCATGGAGAGGCCAGCAATGGTTGCCTCCATGGGGCACCGAAGCTAGCCGATGGAGGGCTAGGATAATGATAGGGATTTAGAAGACCTTAGGGACAAGATTTAAGTAGTGACACCTGAACTATAGAGGGGACGTAGAGAGTTTAGGTGGATGTTAATAAAGGGTGTGCGTAGTTTAAAGGGACGACCGGGAAGCATGATTTGCAGGGGAAATTAGTTAGGTAGATGATGCTGTGTGTGTGAGGAATTGTGAGTGGGAATAAACGGAGTTGTGTGGTAGTGTTTGAGGAATTGTGTATTGGTGAGTGAGAACAAATGGTGTGAAAGTAGTTTTTTTTTTTTTTTTTTTTTTTTTGTATACTGAATCGAAACTCGTGAAAGAGCTGACATTTACTTCACAAACAAATCAACCAGACAAACAAAATATATAAAAAGAGGGAGCGGAAGACAAGATGGGGAGAGAAGGGGAAGCACATAAACACTTGAGAGCACACAACATTTGAGAGCAGGGAGATGTGTGGGAGGGAGAGGGCTTTGGGGCAGGAGGCGTGGGAAGGTGGGGGGTTGAAGTATAAAACACAAGGACTTCCAGGACAGAAGTTGGTATTTCAAAAAAGTGGAATTGGGGTGAAATTAGCGGGGGTAGAAAAGATCAAGGTTTTGGATGGGGGAAGATAAGAGATGGTGGTGAACAGCTGTTTTAAAGACCTGGAGTGTGGAGGTGGGATTGAAGAGAGTGAGGGAGTAGTTGGTGTGGAATGATTGGTGTGGAGTGCATGGTGCAAAGGAGTGAATGGGGGGAGTGGAACCCATTCACGGAAGCCCGGAGGGGGGGGGGAGGGGGCGGGTAGTGTAAAGCCAGGTAGAGGGCATAGGTAAATTGAGTGGATATTGACACCTGTGGTGCGGGTAGTAGCAAGAAGTGTTTTGCGGGGTGCATGAGACTGTGGAATGGCTGGGCGTGTGGCTCAATTGGTGAGTATGGTTATTGGAGCACTCCGACACTGGTAGTTTGTCGGCCAGGTGAGGCCGTAGGTAGGCTCTGGGAGTCAGTTAGGTTAGAGTTGAGTGGGGCCCAAGGATCCAAGGGAAGGACCCGGGTTGCCCGATGCCAAGGTGGGCATAGAGGGGGTAAATGCCAAGGAGGGCCTTCCCCAGTTAGGTAGTCGCAGGAGCAGGCAAGCTCAGGAGGCGGCTTCAGTGGCGGAAGTGCGCAGGTAGTTAGACCTGCTGGTTGAGCCACACGACCCAGCCCAAAAATTGTGCGAGGGCACAGTAAAAAAATTTGTGGGGTGAGACCCAAATTCGGAGGGCACCACAGTGTGGGCAATGGGAATTTGGGTTCTTAGAACCACATAGTTAGAGGCCAATTGGCAGGGTATGACCCCGGGCAGTTTAACAGTGTAAATGTTTGTAGTGTAGTTAGGATGAGAAATCCCTTCGCGCACCATACCCAGCCATTCACTGAGGAGGACGAGCTCCACACCGAGGCTCTGTAGGCCGTTTGAGAAGTGAGACGCATCATGACGTAAGTGAGACATTGCTTTGTTCCATCCCTTCCTTCCTGGGAGGGATTGGGTGACGAATTTGGTGTAGAGGGGGATATGGGAGACAGGACGTAGAGACGGATTGTAAATACAAGGGGGGGTAGTGTAGCCAACGGTGGGGGGTACGGACGGCTAGGGACGAGTTTGCTCTGCTCGCTCTACTGCGTCCCTTGCACCTCACCAGGCATGGTGGTGCCTGGTCACCTTGTTTTTCATGTGCCACTGTGTCCTTTCCGCTTGCTTGTTGTGCTTCGTCTTCCCTCCCCGCCCCAGGACGATTTTGGAGGCCGAACTGTGCAGCATCCATTCTGCACCCTTGTTATACCTGTGCAGCACCTTGCTGCCAGTCCTTTTGCTGCACCATTGCTACATCTGTGCAGCTGACCTGTGCAGCACCTTGCTGCCAGTCCTTTTGCTGCACCCTTGCTACATCTGTGCAGCCGACCTGTGCAGCACTTTGCTGCCAAACCACCTTTTGCTGCACCCTTGTTGCACTCATGGACCACAAGTCTTGTGGCCTCGCACCTCTGCTGTGCAGTATCTTGCTGCAAAATCATCTTGCACCTTCGGACCACTTGTTGAGTGGCACTGATGCCACGCAGTTGGACCACGTGGGAGTGGCCCTGCTTGGCAATGAATAATAAAAGCAATTGTGTGCAATTTTGCTATTGTGTGCTAGGAGTGAGGAAGATGGAAGCTTAGATGGCCCTGATGCTTCAAATGGCCTGTATGCTGGTCAGGGCCAGCCAGTTTTGTTAGCCGTACACAGAAGATGCAAGAAGCAAGATGCAAGCAGCAAGTGCCATTTATGAGTGTGTTGTGTTTTTCTCCCCTCCAATTCTTTCTTCCTAAAGTACAGGTCCTGGGTCATAGATTGTAAATAAAGATTAAGTTCTGTGCAATGTAAATATAAGAATGTGCCCACCGGCTATATGTGTAGTTTGAAATTCCGGAAATACTCGGGTAGTTGTGGGTGTGAATCTGTTAGAGTAGCTGCTCAATGCAATAGGGGGGACATATTTAGTGTTAAAAATGTCGCACACATGGGTTAGAATAAATGCTAGGGGGATTACACCTATGTGTCACGTTTAAAAGTAAAGTAAATTTGCATGCCAGGCTCTACCGGTCGTTCCATTGTTGTGGTCGACTCGGGACGAGTCTGGTGAGAGAGGGGGGTAGTGTTGCGGTTTTGTGAATAAAGGATGACCCCCCCCCCACCCCCCTCATAGGTAGACGCACCACAACATGTAGCCTCGCTTTAGTTCAGTTATTTCTTATTAAATGTAAGCATAGTCCTTTCCTGTGTTTGTTTGCGTTGAGCAGGCCAGTGAGTTAGGTGTTGTTTTGGGCTGGAATGCCACGTGCTAGGCCTGTAACAAGTCTGGCAAGGCCAAAGGGAGGAGCTGCAGGGAGTGGCCGGTAAGCAGCGAGCAGCCAATCAGAGCTCAAGGGGAGTGGCTCACAACGGCAGCGAGAGGAGGGGCTTGGAACATTCGGGTAAGGCTGGGGATGGGCCATATAAGACCCTGCCCCGAGCCCCCTGCATCAGAATCAGTGAGTCTGTGAGTCGCCCCGGGAGAGATTTGGTTCATGGTTGGTTCATGGTGATTGAGCAGTGAGAAAGAGACATTGTCGCAGCACGAGTGAAGTCCCTTGCTTGTTATAAGCCTCCCCTCTGTACACAAACTCTCCCTGTGCCCTGCGCTCTGCGGCTGTGTTAATCGCGTTTGTGGAGACGATCCATTCCGGGCCACAGACGTGCGATCTCCTTGCCTGCATTCCCAGCACACGTGCCATGAACATTGGAGGGCCATGCCCGGCGAGCTGTCCGGGAGTGAACGGCGTCAAGGCACGTTTGGCGCGCGAACTTGTTCTTCCTCCTTTTCCCTGCGTGAGTGAGTGGGCCCGTGTCTGGGGGATAAGTTAAGACTGATTAAGCCTGGTCTGTGTCTCTCCGCCTTGTATAGTGTAAATAAACATGTTCTTCCTTCCATTTGACCATTCCCGTAATTTCACTATTGGCTTAGCATCGCATGAATAAAACCGCTCGAATCGGGTTCAATCAAAGTAATGGCATGAGTCACGTGATACGCAAACCGCTCGGCGTATTCGATTAGTGTGGCTTGTGCGAGGTCCAGTCCCCGTTTTCGTGGCAGCGTGGGTACCGAAGGTACGTGTGGAGTCGACCCAATACCCTTTCCCGCGCTCGCTACGGGAGTGGCGACTCGGCCTCGTGGACTCGAAGACCCAAGGGGGGGTTTAACCCCCCCCCCCCTCTGTACGTCGACGGGCTTCGAGAGATCCGCAACAGTATATTTGTACATTGTTTTACCACAGAGCCCCTCTGATGTAATCTCTGGCTAATGATGTGTATATTTTACATTGGTTTACCACAGAGCCCCTCTGATGTTATCTCTGGCTAATGATGTGTATATTTGTACATTGTTTTCCCACAGAGCCCCTCTGATGTAATCTCTAGCTAATGATGTGTATATTTGTACATTGTTTTCCCACAGAGCCCCTCTGATGTAATCTCTAGCTAATGGTGTGTATATTTGTACATTGGTTTACCACAGAGCCCCTCTGAGACGATCTCTGGGAAAAGGAAAGAGTAACAACATGCACCTTTCCTCATCAAAGAAGTGAGTGCTTGTGTTATACAAAACCATCACAATCATTGTGTTCACAAACGGGTTTTCTGTGCATGGTGTCATTCATTCATTCATTCATTCATTCATTCATTTATTCTGCATGAATCCATGAAAACTTTCTGTTTGAGAAAGTTTTGATTTCTGTCTAATCAATCGACGTAGAACTCTGGTTTTAATATCCGCTTTGAAATCTGATTCGATCAGTGCTGGATATTTGTTGAAATAGATTTTTGTGCTCATCGTTACACATATGATGTGAGCCTTGCATTGAAGGGTCCTGAATACCAGGTAGCTGTGATGTTAGTGAGGTGGTGATGCGGTACCTTTTATTGGGTTGAATACCAGGTAGATGTGATGGTAATGAGGTTGTGATGTGGTAACGTTCATTGGGCTGAATACCAGGTAGATGTGATGGTAGTGAGGTGGTGATGCGGTACCTTTTATTGGACTGAATACCAGGTAGATGTGATGGTAGTGAGGTGGTGATGCAGTACCTTTTATTGGGCTGAATACCAGGTAGATGTGATGGTAATGAGGTTGTGATGCGGTAACGTTCATTGGGCTGAATACCAGGTGGATGTGATGGAAGTGAGGTGGTTAATGCGGTACCTTTTATTGGACTGAATACCAGGTAGATGTGATGGTAGTGAGGTGGTTAATGCGGTACCTTTTATTGGACTGAATACCATGTAGATGTGATGGTAGTGAGGTGGTTAATGCGGTACCTTTTATTGGACTGAATACCAGGTAGATGTGATGGTAGTGAGGTGGTGATGCGGTGACGTTCATTGGGCTGAATACCAGGTAAATGTGATGGTCGTGAGGTGGTTAATGTGGTACCTTTTATTGGGCTGAATACCATGTAGATGTGATGGTAGTGAGGTGGTTAATGCGGTACCTTTTATTGGACTGAATACCAGGTAGATGTGATGGTAGTGAGGTGGTGATGCGGTGACGTTCATTGGGCTGAATACCATGTAGATGTGATGGTCGTGAGGTGGTTAATGCGGTACCTTTTATTGGACTGAATACCATGTAGATGTGATGGTAGTGAGGTGGTGATGCGGTGACGTTCATTGGGCTGAATACCAGGTAGATGTGAGGGTCGTGAGGAGGTGATGCGGTAACGTTCATTGGGCTGAATACCGCGTCGATGTTATGGTAGTGAGGTGGTGATGCGGTAACGTTCATTGGGCTGAATACTAGGTAGATGTGATGGTGGTGAGTTGGTGATGTGATAACGTTCATTGGGCTGAATACCAGGTAGATGTGATGGTAGTGAGGTGGAGAGGCAGTAACTTTCATTGGCTTGAATACCAGGTAGATGTTATGGTAGTGAGGTGGTGATACAGCACCTTTTATTGGGCTGAATACCATGTAGATGTGATGGTCGTCAGGTTTTGATGCCGTGACGTTCATTGGCCTGAATCCCAGGTAGATGTGATGGTAGTGAGGTGGTGATGCAGTACCTTCTATTGGGCTGAATTCCATGTAGATGTGATGGTCGTGAGGTGGTGATGCGGTGACGTTCATTGGGCTGAATACCAGGTAGATGTGATGGTAGTGAGGTGGTGATGCAGTCCCTTTTATTGGGCTGAATACCATGTAGATGTGATGGGAGTGAGGTGGTGATGCGGTGACGTTCATTGGGCTGAATACCAGGTAGATGTGATGGTAGTGAGGTGGTGATGCAGTCCCTTTTATTGGGCTGAATACCATGTAGATGTGATGGGAGTGAGGTGGTGATGCGGTGACGTTCATTGGGCTGAATACCAGGTAGATGATATGGTAGTGAGGTGGTGATGCGGTGATGTTCATTGGGCTGAATACCAGGTAGATGATATGGTAGTGAGGTGGTGATGCGGTGATGTTCATTGGGCTGAATACCAGGTAGATGTGATGGTGATGGTGGTGAGGTGGTGATACGGTGATGTTCATTGGGCTGAATACCGCGTCCATGTTGTGGTAGTGAGGTGGTGATGCGGTAACGTTCATTGGGCTGAATACCACGTCCATGTTGTGGTAGTGAGGTGGTGATGCGGTAACGTTCATTGGGCTGAATACCAGGTAGATGTTATGGTAGTGAGGTGGTGATGCGGTAACGTTCATTGGGCTGAATACCACGTCGATGTTATGGAAGTGAGGTGGTGATGCGGTAACGTTCATTGGGCTGAATACCGCGTAGATGTTATGGTAGTGAGGTGGTGATCCGGTACGTTTTATTGGGCTGAATGCCAGGTAGATGTGATGGTAGTGAGGTGGAGAGGCAGTAACTTTCATTGGCTTGAATGCCAGGTAGATGTTATGGTAGTGAGGTGGTGATGCAGTACCGTTTATTGGGCTGAATGCCATGTCGATGTCATGGTAGTGAGGTGGTGATGCGGTGACGTTCATTGGGCTGAATACCATGTAGATGTGATGGTAGTGAGGTGGTGATGCAGTAACGTTCATTGGCCTGAATACTGTGTAGATGTGATGGTAGTGAGGTTGTGATGCGGTGACGTTCATTGGGCTGAATGCCAGGTAGATGTGATGGTGGTGAGGTGGTGATGCAGCACCTTTTATTGGGCTGAATACCAGGTAGATGTGATGGTAGTGAGGTGGTGATGTAGAACCTTTTATTGGGCTGAATACCAGGTAAATGTGATGGTAGTGAGGTGGCGATGCGGTGACGTTCATTGGGCTGAATACCACGTAGATGTGATGGTAGTGAGGTTGTGATGCGGTAACCTTCATTGAGCTGAATGCCAGGTAGATGTGATGGTGGTGAGCTGGTGATGTGATAACGTTCATTTGGGTGAATACCGCGTAGATGTCATGGTAGTGAGGTGGTGATCCAGTACCTTTTATTGGGCTGAATACCAGGTAGATGTGATGGTAGTGAGGTGGTGATGCAGCACCTTTTATTGGGCTGAATACCAGGTAGATGTGATGGTAGTGAGGTGGTGATGCAGCACCTATTATTGGGTGAATACCAGGTAGATGTGATGGTAGTTAGGTGGTGATGCGGTAACGTTCACTTGGATTTCTCTTTGCAGGAAATCTCAGGATAGCAAGAGGATCGTGTCGGATTGGGCTCGAGAGAGAAATGGTCCCAGAAGCAACACTTTGTCTGCATGTTTGCCCAGGAGCCGAAGGAATTCCGATGATTGTACGAACAATGGATTGTCTAACAGTCTGCCTGGAGTGGACAGGCCGCAGGCAAGCCTGTTTTATTTGGGGTCGTGACCTCGACTGCGAGTTTACCTCCTTACTATGCATTTGTTCTTTCCATATGTTTCTCCACAAAGCTATTCCAATTGTTTTTGTTTTTTGTCATTTTCTAAAACATTGGGCCATTGGGTAAACATTGGGTAAAACATTGGGTAAAACATTGGGTAAAACATTGATCTCCACGGCATCAAAGTTTGAGTGTTTTCCCGTTCGTGTCCTTGTCAAATTTCCGCTAGGTATTTTGCAGTGTATGTGTTATTGTGTGTTTCTATTTGGTTTTGGTTTTGTAGTTGTTGCAAATTTGTGTGTAATTAGTCGTTTTTTTGTTTGCGCGTCGTGCGTGGCCTGGTCTCTCCGGTTTGGAGAGGAATCGCTTGCCATGCAGTGACAATAGCCTGCTGCAATTCACGCACAGAGGCAGGCTGCTGGTCCAAGTTGTCGATTTGAAGCGTTAATTCTGCCCACAAGTTCTCTCTCGGATTCATATCCGGGGACATGGCAGGCCACTCCATATGCTCTACACCACGGTCAGCAAGAAAGTGTTGGATCATGTGAGCATGATGAGGCCGTGCATTGTCATCTTGGAAGACAAAGTTTCCTCGAAAGCCTGCACGAGCAAATGGAAGCAATGTTTCTTCCAGAATGACCCTGTACTTGAACTGGTTCAGGTTTCCATTCCGAACAACCAGGTCAGTTTTGCCCCTGCATGAAAAGCAACCCAAACGGTCACCCCACCACCTCCAGCTTGGACTCTTGGCACTATACAATCTTCGTTGTGGGCTTCATGCACTTGTCTGCGCACTCAGACGTGGCCATCTTGACGATAGACCAGAAATCTACACTCGTCACTGAAGGTCACATGATTCCAGTGTCCTGGCTGCCATTGACGGTGCTCTCTGGCCCACTGCAATTGGTGCTGGCTGTGTTGTCTGGTCAGCGTGGCTTTCTCAGGGGACACCTGACACGATAGCCTGCTTGAACCAGTCGTTGGTTGACTAGCCTTCTGGATACAGGCACATTTGTCAGTTGCTGTCACTCAGCCCTAAGCCGATTAGCTGACTTGGTATGGCCATTGCAGACTAACCGGTGCAGCTGGCGATCATCTCTCCTTGTGGTTCTACGTGGACGTCCTGGCCTCGGTATTGTAGTAGGGACACCCCTCTGAGCATTTCGTTTCAGGATCTTTGACACCTGACCTTGAGCGATGCCATACTGCCGAGCAATAGCACGCTGTTTCATGCCAGAATTTCGTAAAGCCACCACTCCATGACGAACAGCATTGTCAAGTTGACGGACCATCGCCAGAGGAAGCGGCAATAACTTTTGTAGATGTGCAGCAGTTGTTTTCCACTAATACAGAACGCAACAACCCTTATATACCCGATTGTGAAGCCAATCGTCAAATGTACCTGTCCGTACATTTTGTCACGCCACCTGTGATATAATCCTGTTATTGACTTCTTGCTGCGAAAGACAAATCAGTGACATGGTTCTTTCAACAAAGACATCACCGAAGGGTAAAAGAAACTCACCAGATTGATATACTGAGTTCAGAAAGTAAACCCAAGTCAAGAAAAAAAAAACATATTCATATTAAAATCCAGGTCTGTGTATATATAGTTGTTGGTTGATATATATATATATATATATATTGTCGCGATCCCGTCTGTGGAATGTATCCCAGCACGGAATACGGACGTAAATGTCCGGGCTTCAAGTAATCCACGTAGTGAACCAAAAGAGACGCAATAAACACAATTGTGTTTTAATCGGCCTTCTAGGGGTAAAGCACGATTATTTATTGGCTCGATCACAAAAACCATGAAAGGTAACAAAAGGTAATATGCTGCACAAGCCGGCAGGAACTGTCGGCCACAGACGCTCCAACTGGACGCAGGTAAGAACCTCGCGGCTCCAATCGACGAGCTCCGGGACTCGAAGGATACCAGGATGGAATACCACACAAGGCCGCCAGGAACGGTCGGCCAGGAGCTCCAACACGAAGCAGGCAATATAGGACTCACAGTTCCAATCTACGATCTCCGGGAATCACTCGTTCTCTTCCGGAATCACTCACTCGTACAATCCATAACTATAAACGATCAGCACAACTCGCTGTCGTGAGGAGTAACGAAAGTTCCCTCGCCTCGAGGCCTCGAACCTCCGAGCTGCGTCCGTATCATGAGATGGCGGCCGCGCTCTCTGACCCTCCACCAATCACGTCCCGACTCGCCTCCCAATCGCGTGAGGCTCCAAGGAGGTTACGTCAGTGGTGGGCGGGGCACTCATTTGGGTGAGAACAAAGGTGGTTTCACCGGGGGGGTTTCTCACAGTCCTCCCCCCCTAAGTAAAAACCCCGTCGAATAGACGGCGTTTTTAAAACCAGTATTTGTAGTAGGTGCAAATCACATGGCAAGATGATGGCGGGAATTGCTAACAGGCAATTAACGCAATTAACAATTACTAACACTTGTTAACAACAATAACGAAACAACGCAACAATACAACGCAACGCAATGGCGCAACACAATAACGCAACAATAACGCACTTATTAACGCAACAGGCAATTAACAGGCGTTAACAGGGTAAACAATGAACCAGTTTTGTTTTTTTTTTCACACACAATATTAAACACCATACACCCCATTAACATCTACCCCACAAGAGTTACACTTCACCCAAAGCACAATAGAGAAACAAGGGAGCCAAACTCAAGGTGGGGAAACATTTACAGGAGGGAAACGGACCGAGACCTAGAGCGGCGGGTTCTCCTCCGGTGTCGAGAACGACAGTCATATGCGTAATGACCCCTTTCACCGCACTGGTAACATCGATCTTTCGGGTCGAACGGCCTGCGGACCAAAGGGCGTCTGAAACGAGGCCGCCGCGACATGCCATTCGACATCTCGACGCACACCCGCGATCCGCAAATTAACCTTCCATCAAGGGCTCTGACCGAATCTTCAGCATCTCGTGGATCTTCAAACTCAACAACTGCGAATCCAGGTGGGTTCCGAGCAACCCATACGTTGCGGAGTGGTCCGTAATGCCCGAAGACCCTCCCTAGCTCGGCTCTCGCTGCTCCATTGCCCAGGTTTCCCACATATACCTTAGCATTAGCGTTCCTGCTGAATCGCGACATGGCGGGAGCGGTCCCTGAGGAGCACGGCACCTGAGGTTGGCTTGACGGGAGGCTCGGGTGGACTTCAGCTGACGCAACGTCACCGTCGGAAACTGGAGTCGAGGCGCTAGGCTCCTCGGGCCAGAGTGAAGATATGTCTGACTCCGCCACTCTCTCCGCCTGTTTACTCTGGGCTCTAGGGACCCCCCCACAGGTCAGAGTCAATGACTCCTCCCTGGCTATGGCATCATTGCCAATCAGCAAGGAGACCCCGGGTATAGGGTAGTAGGGTACTACCACACAGGTCACTGGACCCTTAAAAATGTCACTCCGGACCTCGAGGAGGGCAAGGGGGTACCGGCCAAGAACCCGGTCAATGCCCCGAAGGAGGGTATACTCGCCGGTATAACGCATCTGAGAGGCCGGAACTACCCCCACCCGGAGAACACACCGTGTCGCCCCAGTATCCCGAAGGTATTTGGTCTCAAACTTCAGCATCGAATCGGGGCCACCCACTAAGGCTGTCCCTGAATACTCCTGATGCAGTGGATGAATGGAATTAGCCCCGGTGGCAGTGACCTCGGTCACCGATGCCACCGTCGTGTGCGAGGGCCCGGCGGATGAGTTCCACTGATCTCCCTCCGACTTAACAGGAGGGTTGCCTCGGTAGGCCGGACTGGCGGGATTAGAGAAACAGCGGTTTTCACCGTGCCCCACGCGTTTGCAAAAATCGCACCAGGGCCCTGCCCTGGTCTGCGGCTCGCGAGCGCCCCCAGTGGAGGTCATCGGAGAACCCTTCCCCTCGATCCAGCCGCCGGGCAGACGGGGGGCGGTCTTGATCGCAGACTCCTCCGTCTTACGAAGCGACTGCGTGACTTGCAGCATTTTGCACGCCAAAACATGTTTATCAATAAGGTTGACGCAGTCTGCCAAGGAAACAGTGTCTTTGTCGACAAGAAACAATGCTAAGTCAGGCGGAAGCTGTTGATCGATACGGTAACGCACCAGGAGTTCCGCAACCGCTTGAGGTAACTCCACCTTGCTCCCCTTGAACCATCTCTGCAGCTGTTCCAACAAGGCCCGCGAATGTTCCTCATAGGTTTGACTGGACTCACGAGTCCAGCTGAAAAAATTTCTCCTATAAATACATGCGGACACCGCATAGGCATTCAAAATCTCGGCCTTCAATGCCCTGTATTTGTTTGCGTCCTCGGTTGCCATCCTCGCATATACGTACCTCCCTCGCCTTCTCAGATAGATGGCTCACAAGATGGCCGACCCACAAGCTCTCATCAATGCCACCGGCAGCCAACAACTTCTCCGCCATCTCCAGATACGCTTCTGGCTTCGTGTCTCCCGTCCAGTCCGGCAAACGAACATGAACAGTTTCCGGGACTCTTGCAGCAGACCCCTCTGCCCGCAGTCGTTCAGTCAACATTCGCAACTCATGCTCTCTGACGCGTTCAGCTTCTGCTGCCGCATGCTCTCTCTCTGCTGCCGCCGCACGCTCTCTCTCTCTGCTGCCGCATGCTCTCTCGCTGCTGCCGCACGCTCTCCCTCTGCTGCTGCCGCACGCTCTCTCTCTGCTGCCGCATGCTCTCTCTCTGCTGCTGTCTCTGCTCTGTCATTCTCCCTGTTATACATGTCAAGTTGTTGAGCCGGAGTCAGCCCGGTCCAGAAGGGCGAACGCATGCATTTGGTCATGATGGGATCGCTTCCTAACATCTCGGGTTGAGTGACCGGGTCAAGGCTGCTTGCGTCGCTCACCTCGCCACCCACGTGACTGTCAACATGATCAGGTTGAACTCTCACTTCCCTGGTCGACATAGCTTGGCTACGAGTTATCATACGACCAGGCACAAAACACAACCTCGAACACAACGCTCAAACACAACGCTCTGTTGGGGAAATACGACACAACTACGCAATATCACCCGCACATCAAATTGCCAATGAGAAAAATACCACGTACAAATACTCACGTTTTTTTTTTTTTTTTCGGTTGTTTGGAGGGATCCGAGGCTATTCGCTTATTCTTTGTCGGTTGTTTGGAGGGATCCGAGGCTATTCACTTCTCTGCCCAAGACAGCGTCCTACGGCGAGAAAGTTCCTCCCAGACGGCGTCCGCTGGTGAGAAGGCGATGAACAGATACCAGAAGATGTCGTCCACTGCAGAATTCCCGTCTCAATCGAATGGCTCTTACTTGAATGATCCTAGGACGAGCAACCCATTTGTCGCGATCCCGTCTGTGGAATGTATCCCAGCACGGAATACGGACGTAAATGTCCGGGCTTCAAGTAATCCACGTAGTGAACCAAAAGAGACGCAATAAACACAATTGTGTTTTAATCGGCCTTCTAGGGGTAAAGCACGATTATTTATTGGCTCGATCACAAAAACCATGAAAGGTAACAAAAGGTAATATGCTGCACAAGCCGGCAGGAACTGTCGGCCACAGACGCTCCAACTGGACGCAGGTAAGAACCTCGCGGCTCCAATCGACGAGCTCCGGGACTCGAAGGATACCAGGATGGAATACCACACAAGGCCGCCAGGAACGGTCGGCCAGGAGCTCCAACACGAAGCAGGCAATATAGGACTCACAGTTCCAATCTACGATCTCCGGGAATCACTCGTTCTCTTCCGGAATCACTCACTCGTACAATCCATAACTATAAACGATCAGCACAACTCGCTGTCGTGAGGAGTAACGAAAGTTCCCTCGCCTCGAGGCCTCGAACCTCCGAGCTGCGTCCGTATCATGAGATGGCGGCCGCGCTCTCTGACCCTCCACCAATCACGTCCCGACTCGCCTCCCAATCGCGTGAGGCTCCAAGGAGGTTACGTCAGTGGTGGGCGGGGCACTCATTTGGGTGAGAACAAAGGTGGTTTCACCGGGGGGGTTTCTCACAATATACACACACACAGACACACACACACACACACACACACACACACACACACTTCGGGAGAACACTTCCGGTCCCTCGAGCGACGGGGCTTGCTTCGATCTCTCCACGGCATCAAAGTTTGAGTGTTTTCCCGTTCGTTTCTTTGTCAAATTTCCGCTGCGTATTTTGTTGTGTATGTGTTATTGTGTGTTTCTATTTGGTTTTGGTTTTGTAGTTGTTGCAAATTTGTGTGTAATTAGTCGTTTCTTTGTTCGCGCCTTGTGCGGCCTGGTGTCTCGTGCGGCCTCCTCGTCTCGACTTGTGCCCCGTCCCCTATATCTCGTTTTTCTTTCACCTCTGCTCCTGCTTTCTCAAATCCACGTTCTCACTTAGAGACTTTCCCAGATTGTTTTTCATGGTTTTGTTTAAATATGTTTAAACCGCAGCCGTGATGCTGACGCCGCCACCCCCCACCCCCCAGAATTTCCATGTTTTAAACGTTTCCCAGTGTGTACCCTGGATAAGAATAGGTACGCCGTATCTCTGCGTGTGTCGTAAGAGGCGACTCAGAGGGTTGGCGTCAGGAATGGCATCCGGCCATAAAAACATTGCCTCAAAAAGAGATCCATGACAATTACAACTACATGTGGGCAGGGTACAGCCCGAAGTGGAGATCGGTTTCTGAGGTTTGGGACATGGAATGAAGGGACAATGACAGGGAGATCAGGAGAAGTGGTGGAAGTATTGGTCAGAAGAAGAGTGGACATATGTTGTGTGCAAGAGACGAGATGGAAGGGAAGTGGTGTGAGAATGGTGAAGGGTAGGCAGGGACAGAAATACACGTTTGTGTGGCAAGGGTGCCCGGAGGGCATGAATGGTGTTGGTGTCCTGTTTTCTGAGGAGTTTGTAGACAGTGTGGTCAGTGTGACTCGAGTGAGTGATAGGTTGATGATGGTGAAAATGATGATTGGAAAGCTCTTGGTGAACGTCATCTCGGGATATGCTCCGCAGGTTGGTCGAAGCGATGAAGAGAAGGACAAGTTCTGGTGTGCGATAGAGAAGCTGATGGAAAACGTCAAAGATGAGGAAGTTGTTGTGGTAGGACGAGACCTAAATGGACATGTGGGAAGGAGTATGGATGGTTTTGACGGAGTTCATGGGGGTTACGGATATGGTGTGAGAAATGGAGAAGGTGAAAGGATTTTGGAGTTTGCTGATGGAGCTGATTTGTTGATTTGTAATACTCAGTTCCAGAAAGAGGATAATAAGCTTGTTACATACACGTCAGGTGGGTCGACGACAACCGTTGACTACCTGATGGTGCGTAGGCGAGATAGGGGGCACCTTCGGGACACAAAGGTGATCCCGGGGGAGGAGGCTGTTTCACAGCACCACTTGGTTGTCTGCGACGTAAGGGTGAATGGTGCGAGGAGAGCTCGGCGGGTGAAGTACCAACCGAGAATGAAGGTGTGGAGGTTGAAAGAGGTGACAGTATGGGAGGCATTAAAAGAGAGGCTGAGTAGGGTCGAGGATGATGTGGTTGAGCTTGAAAGTGGTTGGATGTCAATGAAAGCTAGTCTGTTGGGAGCCGTTGGTGAGGTATGTGGATGGACAAAAGGACCACCGAGGCACTCGGAAACATGGTGGTGGGATGATGAAGTTGGAAAGAGGATTGACGAGAAGAGGAATAAGTTCAAGGAGTGGCAGAAGGCGAAGGGTACGGGAACAGAAACGGCAGAGCATGAAAGTTATAAGGCAGCCAGGAAGGCTGCAAAGAAAGAGGTAGCAAAGGCGCAGGAGGCATGTAGGAAAATGTTCGGAGAACGCTTGGATTCGGAAGAGGGTCAGAAAGCAGTATTCAGGATTGCAAAGCAGATAGTGAAAGAGAGGTGTGATGTGATGGGGTTGAGTTGCTTGAAGGATGAAGTGGGACAAATCGTTGTCGACCCAGATGGAATTAAAGGAAGATGGAAAAGATATATGGAAATGCTGTTGAATACAGAGAATGAATGGGATGGCAACATAGAGAGTAACCCAGTTTTAGGACCGGCAGAGAAGATAACTGAGAAGGAAGTTGAGGAAGCGATAAAAGCAATGAAGGGTAGAAAAGTGGGAGGGCCGACGGGAGTTGTGGGAGATATGCTGCAGGCAGCAGGAAGTTGGGTTGTGAAGAGAATGACAGAGATCTGTAATCTGGTGGTGAAAGAAGGCCGCATTCAATTGGATTGGGAACTGAGTACCCTCGTCCCTCTATACAAGGGGAAAGGTGACCCTCTGGAGTGTGGCTCGTACCGAGCGATAAAGTTATTGGAGCATGGAATGAAAGTATTGGAAAGGGTGTTGGAGAGGAGGATAAGGAAGAAAGTGAAGATCGACGAAATGCAGTTTGGATTCATGCCAGGAAGAGGAATGACAGACGCGCTTTTCATTGTGAGGCAGTTGCAGGAGAAGTACATGGAGAAGAGGAAGAAGTTGTTTCTTGGGTTTGTTGATCTGGAGAAAGCATTCGATCGGGTTCCATGCAAAGTATTGACATGGGCATTGAGGAAGTTAGGAGTGGAGGAATGGTTGATCAGAGCAGTGATGGCAATGTACAAAAGAGCGCGCACAGCTGTAAGGCCGAAGGACGGGAACAGTGGTGAGTTTGAGGTGAAGGTGGGAGTGCATCAGGGGTCGATACTAAGTCCACTACTATTTGTAGCTGTGATGGAGGTGCTGGCTCAGAACGTAAAGGAGGGTTTACCGTGGGAGTTGTTGTATGCAGATGATCTGGTGTTGATTGCGGAAAGTATGGATGGACTGAAGGAAAAGATGAACACGTGGAAGGAATGTATGGAGACAAAAGGTCTGAAGGTGAATATCGGAAAGACGAAGGTGATGGCAAGTGGTAAAGCATGTGGTGAGGTGGAAAGAACTGGGAAGTGGCCCTGTGCTGTGTGTAGGAAGGGTGTCGGAGTGAACTCCATTCAGTGTACAATGTGCGCTGAGTGGGTTCATCAAAAATGTAGTGGTCTGAGAGGGTTATTAACCAGTGTGGCAGCTACATTCAAATGTAAGGTGTGCACAGAGGGAGCTGCAAATGGAGGAAATGTTGAGTTGGATCTTGGAGACGGCGTGAAGCTGGAAGGTGTGAAAACATTTTGCTACCTCAGACACATGCTGAATGGAGAAGGTGGATCAGACTCGGCAACGGTTGCTGGAGTGAGATGTGCATGGAAGAAGTTTCGGGAACTGCGTGGCGTACTGACGAGGAGGGGAGTGTTGTTGAAGCTGAAGGGAAAGGTGTATGCTGCATGTGTGAGAAGTGTTATGATTTATGGGAGCGAGACATGGGTAATGAACATAGAGCCGCAACGAAGGCTGGAAAGGGTGGAAATGCGAATGGTTTGGTGGATGTGTGGAGTATCGTTGAGAGAGAGGAAGACAAATGATGAATTGCGAAAGATGATGGGAATCGAGCCTGTGATGGATGCTGTGAAGAGAAACAGTTTGAGATGGTTTGGTCATGTGTTGAGGAAGGATGAAAGTGACTGGTTGAGAAGAGTGATGGAAATGAATGTAGAAAGAAGTAGAGGACGGGGAAGACCGAGAAAGACTTGGCTAAAGATGGTCGAAGAAGAAATGCGGGCAAGGGGGTTAACAAGGGGAGATGCAGAAAATAGGGCAAAATGAAGAAGATTGTCATGGGGACCACAAGGCTAACCCCCGCTCTTGCAGGGAAAATGGCCTTAAAATGCCTTGTTGTTGTTGTTGTTGTTGTATATTTTGTTACGTGTGTGGGGTTAGGTAATGAAATACCTTAGTCCAGATAGAATTGTATAGATTAGTGTGTCCCGAATGTCGCAAAGAAGAAGAAGAACCTTCATGTAACTAAGTAGGGATCCGTAAGATGAATGTCCATATAAGATCGTGTATGTGTCTCCATGCGAAGGGTGGAGCTATGCTAATTAGGTAGGGCTTAAGACTTATCCCCAGTGTGTAATTGCCCTGTGATTTTTCCCTACGTTTTATTGCAACTAAAAAGCACAGCAATTATAACCACCCCAATCACCGACGGTATGTCCAGACATTCCGATCGGCAGAGGGCAGAGGAACCCCGCCCAGCCGAACATTCCCAAAGGACGGCTAGGCCACGCCCCGAACTTAGTCAGTGGGCATCAGGAATGGCCGAGAGACCACGCCCGAAGGACGATTGGTTGGGATGATTTGACGGCGCTGGGTGATTGGTCCGAAGGATGACATCAGAGGGAACCATCGAGAACAGAGGAGGAAAAAGCAAAGGGATCGCAATTGTTCGCTCTTTCGCGCTGGCTTTGTGATGAGCGGTTACATTTCCTTCTCTCGCTCTCTTGGTCCTGGCTTTCTTTGTGGCAGGCGGTCACAGTTTGTTCGCTCTCTCTCCCTGGGCCTTCAGTGGAGGCGACTGCGCTTTGAGTGGTACGCGCTTGCGAGGCGAATGGTAGGAGCCTGGTGGATCGTGTCAATCGGAGGAGGAGGGATTTTGGCTGCCGCTCCGCGGGTCTGTGGTTGCTACGGCGCGACTGCTCGCCATCGTGCATTTTCCCACGCAGTGACTCGGGACTCATTCCACAACCACTGTGGTTCGAGGGCCATTGAGGACACCAGACTGAGTACCGGCCAATGCACCACACCACATTTTATTTATTTCTCCTTGCATCTGTATACGAGTCCGTGTGGAGGGTCCTTCATTTAGGAATTTTAGTTTTACCCCACATTCTTTCCCTGTTACTTGCATTATTTAAATAAACCCAGTATTTATTGCATTTCGTTGTCATGCCTGTCTTGTACGTTTATTTGTTCATGTGTTTGGATAAACCCCCATCATGTCCGTCCATTCAAATAAGACCACGGGACCTCCGTGGATCTTAATCCATGGCGACGCGACAATATGCAAGCCAATAAAGGTGAAGCTTACACTTTAGTGATAAATATTTTGATTGAATCTGCATAATGGATTATAGAAATTGCGTATTTGCTGTACTTAGAAATAAGGCTAACATTGATCATCTATGCAAGGAAAGAGATACAATGTTTGAAAGAGTATTTGTACAGAAGTGAAATGTACAGAAGGCGGATGGAGCTGTTTTTATCAGACAAGAACAGATAAAGCCTCCGGGATGCGCCATGCTGGGAAAAACAACAAGTCTGCACTTCTTCATCTTTAGATACTTATCTTCAATGGCTGGAGGTGTAATGACAACAAGATGCCTCATCGAGTCCAAGGTGTCAGTCTGTCTGCAAAGCCCCTGACCTTTCCATTCCTCAGTCTGACTCCTGAGACAGCTGGAGATTTCCTTTGTTCCCAAACTTACTATAAAAAGAACTCCATTCAACTACTTACCAGAAGATTGGCTGGACACATTGTGTTGAATCTGTGAGTGTATACGTCGGTATAGTATTGTTAAACTTTGTTGTAATCCTTGGTGTATTCAAGCGAATCTTCTCCGGAGAATTAAATATTCAAATTGCTCTTGGTGTGTGGACATTCAAATCGATACACCCCCAACAATGATCAAAGTTGTAGGATGATCAATGTTTCAGGATGATCAATGGATCAGTTGTAGGATGATCAAAGTTGTAGGATGATCAAAGTTGTAGGATCTCGAGGAAGATCGAAGGAAATAACAAAGGAAATTGACTGTTATAGCAAACGTGTTGAATACTTATTGGCTTGAGATATTTCAGCTTTTCATTTTTAATTATTTTGTAAAAGATTTAAAAAAATTAAAACTCCACTTTGACATTATGGGCTATTATGTGTAGATCAGTGACAAAACATTTCAAATTAATCCATTTTAAATTCACGCTGTAACAACAAAATGTGTAAACTTCAAGGTGTGTGAATACTTTCTGAAGGTGTATACATGTAATGTGTACTTTGTACCAATGGCATGTTGTAGAATTAATTACCTACCAAGCTTTTCTACAAATGATTCATCCTCGTTGTGGGGAATTTATAATTCCAAAGGCGAAGGTGGATTTTGGAGACGCACAGAGGCAGAAACGCACGGAGGCGGAGACGCACGAAGGCGGAGACGCACGGAGGCGGAGACGCACGAAGGCGGAGACGCACGGAGGCAGAGACGCACGGGGGCGGAGACGCACGGGGGCGGAGACGCACGGGGGCGGAGACGCACGGGGGCGGAGACCAGTGCCGGATTAACCATTAGGCAGACAAGGCATGTGCCTTAGGGCCAGCCAAAAATTCGTGCTGCAAAAATGTGCATTTGTGCATTGAAAGTGATTTGCTTCGAGAACTGGACTTCAGTTCCGTAATTGAAGTGTTTGCAGTTGTAAACGCGCGCAAGGTTACAATCTGCGGTCTAGTAAACTGTAAAGCAAAGTGCCAAATCTGTGCATGTTTTGTCATGCATATATTCATACACTGCAAATTGTATAGACTAAACTAGTTTGAAAGTAGTTTCTTTTCACATTAAATATTTGACTTTTTTTGTATTAAATATTTTGTTCATGAATCAGGTCATCTTTTGTCTGGGGTCCATTTCCATGAGCCCGAGATCTAATTTAAATTGTTCAGGCCATTCTCTAAAATTTCAAAATGTGCCTAATGCAACCTTCACATACACGGATTATTCTTACGAGTCCTTACGGATCGCACAAATTCATAAAAGTACACGGATCCTCACGATTTGGCCACTTTTAAGAGCGATTTAAGAGTTGTTACGAGTTATTACGAGCTATTTACTGTTTATTACGGATGATTAGGAGTTATTACGATGTATTTACGGAAAAATCCCACGATTTGTTACGAGTTGTCACAGATAACTACGAGCAACTTACGGGCATTTTACGAGCTTGTTACGGATTGTTACGAGTATATTACGGAATGTTACGATTCATCGAAGCTTTTACGTGTTCGTTACGACCTGTTTACATGTTGTTACGAATAGTTACGAGTTAGTTACGAGTCCTTACGATTTTTTGGCAAAAAGTATATAAATCCTGCAAATCTCAATCTATCATCATTCGACAACTGACATCCAGAGAGACAACATGGCATATGAGAGAAACAGATTGCAGTTATATCAACAATTGCTACAATTGCTCCTTGAACTAGCCCAGAGGGAAGAGGAAGAGGCTCAGCAGCTACCAGATATTCCTCGACCGAGACGGAGGAGGCGTCCAGCTCGCAGAAGGGTTTGGTGCAGGACCTGGCTGGCCCGCAGGACCTTCTTTGGACAGTATGATCATCTCCTGCATGAGCTGAACCGAGAAGACCCTGCTAGCTACAAGAACTTTCTCCGAGTTGATGCTGACCTGTTTAGAGAGATTCTTGACAGGGTTACTCCTGCTATCAAGAAAACGTCCACCTCATTCAGGTACATATTTGTTTATTTTTTACCTAATTTTATTAGTTTTGCTAATATTTGATATAAAGCTACCATTGTCATTACATTTTAAATATGTGTACAATTTTTGTCTACTTTCAGGGAGCCGCTTGAGCCTGGACTGAAGTTAGCTGTAACACTCAGACATCTAGCTACTGGTGTGAATTATGCAGATCTGATGTATTCCTTCCGTGTGGCCCGAAACTCCATATCACGCTTCGTACCTGAAGTCTGCGAAGCAATCATCTCAGCATACAAAGAAGAAGTCATGCCAGACAACATCCCCGAAGAAGATTGGTTGCGCATATCAGCAGAGTTTGAAACAGTCTGGAACCTTCCACATGCTTGCGGTGCGTTGGATGGCAAACACATCAGAATCAAGAAGCCTGCTGACTCTGGTTCGTTGTTTTACAACTACAAGAACTTCTTCTCCATGGTGATGATGGCTCTAGTGGATGCTGACTACAAGTTCATATGGTTGGGTGTTGGTTCATATGGAAGTTCCTCTGATGGCCAGATATTCAACAACTCAGAACTGCTACCAATGCTGGAAGAAGGAACCCTGGGCCTTCCACCACCATCTCCCCTTCCACATGATGACAGAGACACTCCCTACTTTCTGATTGGTGATGATGCCTTTCCACTCAGACCATGGATGATGAAACCATACTCGAGAAGACATCTGGACCATGACGAGCACACTTTCACCTACAGACTGTCTCGTGCACGTATAGTTGTGGAGAATGCTTTTGGCATTCTTGTCATGAGATTCCAGATTCTGCTTGGAGCTATGCAACAAGTACCAGAAACAGTAGATTCCATTGTCTTGGCCTGTACTACCCTCCACAACTTAATAAGGATCAGACAGCCTGCTGCACTACACCATTTAGTTGATGAAGAAGACAACAGTCACAACCTAGTTCCAGGACAATGGAGACAGGGTATGCAACTTGTTGACGGAGTGGCAGGTTATCAGAGAAATGTTGGCAACGCTGCTGGTACCGCACAAAGGAACTATCTTAAAAAGTACTTAAACTCCGAGGCAGGGGCTGTGGAATGGCAGGAGAACATGATTTGATTTGACTTAAAAGGACTTGTTGTACTGTATTTTAATTTGTAATTGATTGTATTATTAATAATAATTGAAAATGTAAATGTGACTATTGTAAAAATTAAAATTAAAACAAATAAAACGAAATATCTATTTTCTTGTTTTGTTTTCAACTTTATTTCTTTATTTATAATATTCAAAACATTTTACAAAGTTACACAAGTTACAATACATTTTACTTTCAATATTACACTGTTCATTTACTAAGTCTTCACTGGGCGTCAGTAGTCGGCGTCTTGGGCGTAGCAGGTTTATAGTCACTCAAGTTGAAGGACGAGTTGAAGGAAGTGTTGGGGTTCAGTGTCTGAAAAGCACCGGTCAAGGCTGCTGCAGTATCCGTCGAAGTTGTAGTTGTAGTGGTGCGTGCCTGGGTTCCACTGTGGACTGGGGTGGAGTAGGCGGTGGGTTGCAGCTGATCCGGCAGGACGGGTTGCAGGTTGGCCGGTTGACACTCTGTCCACGGGTACTGCAGGACATTAGCAGGTGGGTTGGATGCTGCCAGGTTGCGTACTGCCAGGGCATACTGCGGTGCTAGTGGCTGGCTGGCTTGCTGCAATTGCGGAGGCTGTGGTGGCTGCAAAAAGGTGACTTGCGGTGGTTGCTGCGCTTCACGACGTTCCAGGTTGGACTGTTTCACATACTCCATCGCCTTGCAGGTGGCTTCATGGGTGAAATCCTCTAAACAGGAAGGGGTCATCTTCGCCATGAGCATGCCGAAGAAGTCGCAGGTCTTCTCTATGTCATTCTTCGGCTCTGCCAGCTGCTGCGAGACTTTGTCGAGGCAGTCGGAGATGGAGGCTGTTGGCGTTGATGTTGTCGCCGACTGTGATGTACCCTCAAGGGTAGTCTAGGGTGTCACTGATGACACTGCAGTCAGAGTGCTGGTCAGGTCTATGAATCTTCGACCCTCTGGTGGCCCTGGCTTGACAGACATACTGCTTGACGAACTCAAACTTCTCCAACAACCAGGTGATTCTAGGCGTCATGATGTCATCTACAGCACCGGCGCCGGATCGTGTTTTAGTTTCCTCCTTCTTCACCTCCTTCACGTACTGGGTCCTCAACGAAGTATACCATCTGTAGAGGTCGCCAGGGTTCATCCGCATCTTCTGATCCATCTCCAGCCAGGCGCGCTCCTTCTTCTGACGGTTCTTAAACTCGAAACTGGACTTGTCGTAAAGGAATCGGTTCGACTGCAGCCACTCAATAACCTCATCCTCTTCTTCCTTCGTGAGGGATCTGGCCATCTTAGTCTTAGGCTTCCTGGTTTTGTGATTCTGAAAATATAAAAAATAGCCAATTTCATAATACACATAAAAACTATGGCATGCACTTCCTGAGTTCGAATACTTGCTTGATCGAATATTCGAATACTTAAAATCGTATCTCTAATAAAAACAAATAATTGTACAATTACTATAATTATATATTATATTATACATATTATACATTATACATATTATATTATTTATTACTATATTCCTTATTTATTACTATTATTTTGACTTGCTGCAGTGGTCGTGGCAGTAGCTGTAGCTGCACCATCGTCCGAAGCATCACTTTTGGAGATCGAGGAGTCACGGTCACGTTCAGTGTCTTCTACATCATCAACAGGGTCTAGCTGTGGTGGTGGTTCAGGGGAACGCGAGCGTGTCCTCTTCTTCTTCCGCGGAGATTTTCGAAGAGCAGGAGACTTCTTGTTGACTGCCTTCTTCTTTGGAGCCATGCTTGTAGATATTGTAGAGTAGATATGCAGAGATGTGACTGCTATGACTTCTTGATAACAACTGAAAATGAAGTGTTCGATTTTGCAGCTTTTATACCTTTCCCCAAATCGTAAACAATACGTAAGAATACGTAACACGACCCGAATTAAATCTTAAACAACCCGTAAGCACTCGTAATAATCCATAAATAATCCGTAAACTAACCGTAACAAATCGTAAAAAATATTCTTACGATTCATTTACGGATTCTTGCGAGCAGTTACGGATGGTTACGTGTTGTTGCGAGCGGTTTACGATACTTACGGATTGTTACAAGTTATTTACGGAAAAATCAATCCGTGGACAATCGGAAGATGATTTTTGACATGTCAAAAGTTGTTGCGAGTTGTGACGAGTTATCTACGGATACCAGCGAGTTATTTACGGATGCTTGCGATTGACTACGAGTTGGCGATCCGTAAGGACTCGTAAGAATAATCCGTGTATGTGAAGGCACCCTTAGTGCCAGCCGAGGCTTAATCCGGCACTGGCGGAGACGCAGGGAGGCGGAGACGCAGGGAGGCGGAGACGCACGGAGGCGGAGACGCCACGGAGGCGGAGAGACAAACAGACACTTGACACAGAGAGATTGTCAGATTGAAAGATGAAAGTACTTTGTGAGGAGTATCCACAACTTTCCTGGGCAAAGGTGTTGTTTTTATACCTGTGACGGTCTGCCACAAAATTAAAATACTCTTTCAAACATTTTATCTCTTTCCTTGCATAGATGATCAATGTTAGCCTTGTATTAGCCAACACAACGTGTACACCCCATTTATTATATGACATTTTTGTTATGATGTGCAAGAATTTTCTTGTCCTACAACAGTAGTACAACGTGTACACCCCGTTTGAGTACCAGCTCACTGGTAATTCCCTGTTTGTCGTAAAAAGGCGACAAAAAGGGTTGGCGGCAGGAAGGGCATCCGGCCGTAAAAACATTGCTTCAAAAAGGGGACCAAAAAAAAAAAAAACAACAACCACGGTCCCCGAAAAAGGCCAACCCCCGCTTGCGGGGAAAAATGGCCTCTAAAGGTGGTTTTTTACAACAGTGAAGGAGTTTATATTTGATAACACCCATGAATGTACTGAATGTGATTGCTGAGTGTCCATGCTTGCATGTGTAAGTATGCACAAAGTTGTTTGCATGCTCAATCTTTTTTATGTGAACATGTTTTCAGAAATCTACATATACAATATGCAGTGCCCTCCATAAGTATTGGAATAGTGGTCAAATTTGTTATTATTGCTATCTACTCAATAAATTTGGATTTGATATCAAAAGATGAATATAAGGCAAAAGTACAGCAGATAATATTTTATTTCTTGCTATTTCTATGTATATATGTTTTACCATTGTAGAAAAATATCAGTTTATTTTCAGTCCCCCCCATTTTAGTTCAGCATAAGTATTGGAACAGATAAACTTAAATTAAAGTAGTATAATAGATAGTACTTGGTTACATATCCCTTGCATCCAATAACTGCATCTAACCTGTGACCCATCGACATCACCAAATTTTGAATCGCCCTTTGAGATATTTGCCAAGCCTTAACTGCAGCCGTTTTCAGGTGTTTGTTTGGGGGGGGGGGGGGGATTTCTGACTTTAGTCTCCTCTTCCGAAAGTGAAATGCTCCATTGGATTTAAATCAGGAGATTAACTTGGCCAGTCTGAAACCTTCCACATTCTCCCCTGATGAACTCCCTTGTTGCGTTGGCCGGGTGTTGTGGGTCATTGTCTTCCTGCATGGCGAAGCGCCGCCCAATGAGTTGGGAGGAACTATCTTGTACATAGGCAGACAAAATGTTTCTGTGCACTTCCAAATTCATTCTGCTGCTGCCAGCATTAGTTACATCATCAATCATACACACTGATGATTGACTCCGATCATCAACACCGATCTTCTGCAACGATCTTCGACACCGATCTTCGACACCAATCTTCGACACCGATCTTCGACGCCAATCTTTGACACCAATCATTGACACCAATCATTGACTCATATCATTGACACCAATCATTGACATCAATCATCGATTCCGATCATCGATTCTGATCTTCGACTCCGATCATTGACACCTTTCATTGACTCATATCGTTGACACCAATCATTGACACCAATCATCGATTCCGATCATCGATTCTGATCATCGACTCCGATCATTGACACCTTTCATTGACTCATATCATTGACACCAATCATCGATTCCGATCATCGACTCCGATCATTGACACCATTCATTGACTCATATCATTGACACCGATCATTGACACCGATCATTGACACTGATCATGGACACCGATCATTGACACCGATCATCGACACCGATCATCGACACCGATCATCGATACCGATCATCGACACCGATCATCGACACCGATCATAGACACCGATCATAGACACCGATCATTGACACCGATCATCGACGCTGATCATGGACGCCGATCATGGATGCCGATGATCGATGCCGAACATCGACGCCGATGATCGACGCCGATGATCGACGCCGATCATTGACGCCGATCATCGACGCCGATGATCGACGCCGATGATCGACGCCGATGATCGACGCCGATCATCGACACAGATTATCGACACAGATTATCGACACAGATGATTGACTCCGATCAGTGACCCCAATCATTGACTCATATCTTTGACACCGATCATTGACACCGATCATTGACACAGATGATTGACACAGATGATTGACACCGATCATTGACACCAATCGACACCGATCACCGACACAGATCATTGACTCATATCATTGACACCGATCATCTACAACGGTGATTGACTCATAACATTGACACCAATCATTGACACCGGTCATCTGCACCAATGATTGACACGGAGGATCATCGACACCAATCGTCGACACCGTTGGGGTCTTTTTAGTATTTGGGGTTTTCAGTGTTTTTAAGGGTATTTGGGGTATTTTAGGTCTTCAGGGTATTTTGTGTATTTGGGGTCCATTGGGTCTCAGGGTGTTTTCGGTCTATTGGGTCTTTAAGGATATTTGGGGCTTTTCATTTTTTCCGTCTATTGGATCTTCAAGGATCTTTGGAGTATTTTGGGTCTTTGGTGTCTTTTGTGTCTTTAAGGGTATTTGGAATATTTTATGTCTTCAGGCTCTTTTGGGTCCTCTGGATCTTTGGGGTCGTTGAGGGTCTTTGGGGAATTTTGGGCCTTTAAGGGTCTTTGGGGTATTTTGGGTTTTCGGAATCATTTTGGTGTTCGGGATCTTTTGGGTCTTTGGGGTCTTTTGGTTCCTCTGGATCTTTTTGGTCTTTGGGGTCTTTTAGGTCTTTCAGGGTCTTCAGGATCGTTGGGGTCTCTGGGGTCTTTGGAGTATTTTATGTCTTCGGGGTCTTTTGGGGTCTTTTGGGTCCTCAAAGTCTTTTGGGTCCTTGGGGTGTTCTCTGTCTTTTGACCCCAGGTGGTTGAGGGGGTATGGGTCTTTTGGGTCCTCTGGGTCCTTTTGGTCAAGTATTTCTGGTTACTATTGTGGGTGGCGTCAGGGCAGCTGTCCATCAAATGGGTGAAGAGTGGACATACATACATACATACATACATATTTACATACATGCATACATACATAATCACAAACACTTGCTCCATTATTTCGAGATTATTGATGACTAGCAGAAGTACCCGGCATTGCCGGGCGGAGGAGGGGAGGGGAGGGGGAAGGGGAGGGGAGGGGAACGGGGGGGAGGGGAGGAGAGGGGGGAGGGGAGGAGAGGGGGGAGGAGATGGGGAGGGGAGGGGGGAGGGGGAAGGGGAGGGGGGAGGGGGTAGGGTGGATGGGGAAGGGAGGGGGGAGGGAAGGGGAGGGCCAGTCAACAATGATGTTGCAGTTCTCATGGTCGGAGAGCAGCACAACAATCGCGACATCGTCCTGCATCTTCGCAACAGCACGAAGCGGATTTTGGAGACTCACCGATCCTGTGACGCCCTCCAGTACCGGCGTTGCCGGGCGGGGGAAGGGAGACCCGTACATTCCCAACCCGTACATTCCCAACCCGTACATTCCCAACCCGTACATTCGCCCTCTCGACTCAAGCTCACTCGGACAAAAGCCTCGCACAAATTACACCGTGAAGGCCCAATGGCCATGTCTATGCCACAAATCAAGTACGTGAGCGAGTCGGACGCACCGAATTGAAAATATATAGAACGCTCATACTCCGTGAAAAGTGAAGCCGCCGTGTCACCATCTTGGTTAGCACGACTCGACCAACTCGCTTCGCGGATCTCGTTTGTTTTGAACGTGTCCCAGATTTTAAAAGCCAGACAACTGTTAACTGCTCCAATCGGTTACGGAAGGGTTGTGGAAAGACGTTTCACAGCTGTTTCAAAGATGGTCTGGCGGCGGGCATGGAACATCACGTGATCACACTGAGCGAATCAGTGCGCTGCTCTGCCACCGCCTCAGATTCCGTGCATAATATTCCTCGCTGAAATGCGCCGAGGTAAAAATATGGTAAAAAAATATTATGAATTTTTTTTTTTTAGGTCGGCCATGTTCTTCCCAGGCTCAATGGCCATGTCTATGCCAAATATCAAGCACGTGAGCCTCTCCATTTAAGAGTCTATCGGTAACATTACACACACACACACACACACACACACACACACACACACACACACACACACACACACAAACTGTGTTTTATATATATAGATTGTACAGGAAGGCATTTCACACAGAAAATGCAGATTTAACTTGTTACCAGAACTATTCCACCAAATGCGACGTACATGCTTTTGTAACATGCATCCCCATCGGTTTCGAAAAGCAAAAACTCGAAAATACATCCTCCTGTTTTGACCTCTTGATGAGGTGTGTGATGCCAGTTTTTGTTTTTTTTTTCTGTTTTTTTTGTATACTTAATCGAGGCTTTTTTTTTTCTTTTTTTTTTGTATACTGAATCGAGGCTCGTGAAAGAGCTAACATTTATTTCACAAACAAATCAACCAGACAAAAAAATATACAAAAAGAGGGAGCGGAACACAAGATGGGGAGAGAAGGGGAAGCACACAACCACAACATTTGAGAGCAGGGAGAAGTGTGGGAAGGAGAGGGCTTGGGGGCAGGAGGCGTGGGAAGGGGAGGGGGGGGGGGGGGGAGAGGTATAAAACACAAGGGGACCGAAATTAGCGGGGGTAGAAAAGATCAAGGTTTTGGATGGGGGAGGATAAGAGATGGTGGTGAACAGCTGTTTTAAGGACCTGGAGGGTGGAGTGGGATTGAAGAGAGTGAGGGAGTTTGTTCCAGAGGCGGGAGAAAAGAGGATTGAAGGTGAGCAGAAAGTCTTGATTTTGGCAGTTTAACCATAAGAGGGTTGCAGGCAGATCTTGTGCGACCTGTAGGAATATTTGGGGGACAGAGCCCAGAGAGGGCTGGGGGGGCAAGGCCAGAGAGGAGTCGGTAGAAGACGGAAAGATCACCAACCTGCCTGCGGTGAGTGAGTGAAAGGCCCTTGGAGTTAGCTTCATCGCGGGAGATTCCAATGATTCTGAACGCTTTGGTTTCAACAGCGTGAAGACGGGCTAGGTGTGAGGCAGGAGCACCAGACCAGAGGGGAGAGCAGTATTCCATAGAGCTGTGGATGAAAGCCTTGTATGTAGTGAGGAGCTCAGGTGTGCCAAGGAAGGACTTCGCACGACGGAGGATGCCCAGTCGGCGACTGGCTTTGGAGGCCAGATTTGAAATGTGGTTTTCCCAGGAAAGATCATGGCAAATAGTGAGACCCAAAAGCTTGAGTGACAGAACTTCTTGGAGAGGATTATTCAGAAAGTGGATGGGAGGGTTTTCCAGTCGGTCTTTTCGGACAGACATCGTAAGAGTGTGAGATTTATCAGGATTGAAAGACATGTTGCATTTGTTTGCCCAGTCTGTGATTTTGTCCAGGTCTGCAGAGAGTGAGGAGGCTGAAGACTGCCGATCTGAGGGATGAGGAATGGAGCGACAGAGAGTAGAGTCGTCAGCAAAGAGATAGAGAGGATTTTCAAGAGAGTCAGAGAGATCATTGATGAAGACCAGAAAAAGCACAGGGCCCAGAACACTACCATGGGGAACTCCAGCCTGAACAGGAAGAGGAGATGAGAGAAACCCATTCAGGGCCACACGTTGACTACGACCAGAGGCTCATGAAAGAGCTAACATTTATCACACAAACAAATCAAACAGACAAACAAAGTATATAACAAGTACACATACATTCAAAGTACACCGCCCCCATTCCAAATAATTACATATCCGACAGCGCGGCATTGCCGGGGCGCCTCTGGCGAAATAATGGCAAGCGGCATGATGTTCAAATGCCCTGGCCTCCAGTACCAGAGGAGTTGAAGGATGGAGCAGACTTCATTCCATGCTCTTTGAAAACATTCAGCAGATACCATCCCTTCTAACTCAGCTTGCATCATTGATGGAATGGCCAATGTACAGAAAATGATGGCAAATACCACTAATGCCTCTTTTGGAGAAGACTCCAAATCCATCTCGTCTGCGGTCCTGAGGGAGGGGAGAGTCAACTGCCGAATTGATGTTGTCTTCGACGTCTACAAGGAGAACTCCATTAAAAATGCCGAGCGGGTAAAAAGAGGGTCTGAGAGTGCAATGACATTTGGTAAGATTGCATCCGGCCATAGGTTGAAGCAATGGAAGAGTTTTCTACATTGTGGAAACAACAAGACCCAACTGATTGATTTTCTGGTTGAGGAATGGAGCAACGACCAAAGTCTACGTGAAAGGCTGGACAGGAAAGAGCTCTTCCTCACACACGGAGACCAGTGCACAAGAGTTACAAAGGACTCGGTGTCTGATGTTCAAGATCTACAGAGCAGCCAGGAGGAGGAAGACACCCTGCTACTCCTACATGCCGAGCACTGCGGCAGGTCTGGTCTGACAGCTGCTGTCATCGTGTCACCAGACACTGATGTTTTCATCTTGGCAATGGCCTTCACACCAAAGTTAAAATGCCCAGTATACCTCAAATTGGGATCCAAGACGCGCACTGAATACATAAAGATTAAGAAAGCTGCAGATGCCCTTGGTCTTGAAAAATGTGCCCGCCTCCTGGGTCTCCATTCATTCACGGGTTGCGACACCGTGAGCAGCTTTGCTGGCCGGGGTAAAGTTTCAGCTCTTCAGCTTCTAAGCCACGAGGAACACATGACCACCCTGCAGTCATTAGGCCAATCATGGGACCTATCAAATGAATCAATCCAGCGACTAGAGGCACTGACTTGTTCCCTCTACAGCGCCAGGACAGCCATCAACAGCATCATTGAGTTGCGTTTCAACATCTTTTGTGCGAAGAAAGGTGAGGCCGAGTCTTGGCAACTCCACCCCTGCGCATCTTCCTTGCTGAAACACTGTAAGAGGGCCAACTACCAATGTGCAATCTGGAAGAGAAGTTTGGACAGGAATCCAGATATTCCGTCTCCGTGTGGCCATGGATGGAGGGTAGATGACGGACAGTTGGTGATTGACGGGTGACGCACCACCTGCTCCTGAGGCTGTCATGGAGTTGATCGCCTGCAACTGTCCAAGGCAGTGCTTGGAGGAGAGCTGTTCCTGTCTCCAGAACAGGATGAGGTGCACATACCTATGCAAGTTGCAGACTTGTAGCAACATGCAAGAGGAGGAGGAGGAGGAGGAACATGGCAAGATTGAATCAAGTGAAGGCTCATCCGATGATGATGACAACAGTGACTCTGACGAAGATTGAGATGCAACTCAGACATGGATACTGGGGCCCCTTTAATGGACACACTATGGTATGTAGGAGGATGTGATGCTTGGTCGTGCAAGGGGTCAACTCTGATGAAACAATTAATAAATGTATTGATTAGTTATTGATCTCTTTGGGGGAGATACATGTAGTTGTATTTCATGCTCTCCGGGACACTCTTCAGCCTCTTTGAACCAGTAGGATTCGGCTGGGAATTGAGGCTTTAATAGGCCTACCAAATCCATGAAGAGGATTTTCTAGCAGGTATCAATATTTTGATATGTTGTCAAGGGATGATTTACCATGTTTCATGAGGTCTTCTGTCAGATGGACGTAAAAATGCATACCTGAGGTTCAATGGTGAATGATCTTGACCTTGACTACAGGTGACCTTTAAATGCCTAACAGCCATAAACTAAATAAGAGCACATTTTCACATGATATTTGACATTTGTATTAAAATGTTGTTTGAAAGATTTTTTATTAACACCAACACATTGGCATCTTCCATTTTTGCGTGTTTTTCAGGCTAAAAATGGCCGTTTTCAAAGACGTCAAATTCCGTTGTGTACCATAGCTCAGATACAAATAAATTCCACACTTTTAGGCATAAAATGGACTAGGACACTTATTAACTTCTATTTGAGCCCATTTTGGCTGGGAAATTCCCATTGGTAGTGTAACTGTGGTGATTTTTTTGGACAGATGGCCAGATTTTAAGCAGGGGTCACATTTTGTGACCTTTTGACCTCTAGTGACCTACTTAATTAGCATATTGGCAAATAGATATAGTTATGTAGAACATAAAATTTCCAACATTTTGAGTGGTTATTTGTAGCAATTGGACTATTAGTTCAAACGATATCGCAATTTATATTTCCCCTACCCCATAATTTCGGGTCCCGGATATCGTCCTCCATCGATATCGATATACGATATCGTCCTCCATCTTTAAGAGGTGATTACTAGCACTAAGCTACCATTCCAAGCTCGGCTTCAAAGTTTTTTTTCATCTATGGGTATATGCCTTTCAAGAAAACATACTGGGATTTTGCCACCCCAGGTGGTACCAATATCTGGTCTGGCTCATGGACTATAAGCTCTCTATAAATATCGATATTTCTATAAATAGGATATCTTCATGATTATGTGAATGTCATTTGTTTGTTTGTTTGTTTTCTTGTTTTCTTATTTGTTTGTTTTCTTATTTGTTTGTTTTCTTTTTTTTGGTTTTCTTGTTTGTTTGTTTTCTTGTTTGTTTGTTTTCTTGTTTGTTTGTTTTCTTGTTTGTTTGTTTTCTTGTTTGTTTGTTTTCTTGTTTGTTTTCTTGTTTGTTTGTTTTCTTGTTTGTTTGTTTTCTTGTTTGTTTGTTTTCTTGTTTGTTTTCTTGTTTGTTTGTTTTCTTGTTTGTTTGTTTTCTTGTTTTCTTGTTTGTTTGTTTGTTTTCTTGTTTGTTTGGCCAGGTGATATCTTAGGCACCTTTTGAGCGAGGAAGCTGATATGTGGACATGACAGTGACCAAGTGATTTGGCTGTAAGGCTATTTTTGATTTATTGATTAATCAATTATTCGATTAATTATTTAATTATTCGATTAATGACTTACTTTTTTTTAAGTTACAGATTAGGATGAAACGGTGGTGGTTTATGTGTTCTATTAGCCAATTGATTAATTATTTTATGATTATTATTTATTTATTTTCATTATTAATCATTTATTTATTTTCTTTAAACTGGCATCACACACCTGAGTTTATGTATTCTATTAGCCAATTGATTAATTATTTTGTGATTATTATTTATTTAATTTCATTATTAATCATTTATTTATTTTCTTTGTCATCTGAGCAATATATCAGGCACCTTTTGAGCTAGGAAGCTGATATTTGGACACGACAATGTAAGGACAAAAATGTAAGGACACAACAAAAATAAGTTGAAATTGACAAAAGTATTTAGTCTCCACAATTCTTTATTTCACTGTTAATATTGCAGAACCCTTGTTTTTGATTCAGACCTTAATATATCCTTTTAAATCAGAAAATAAAAATAAAAATGATTGACAAAATTATTGACTTACTATTTGGTAGCATAACCTTTGGGCAAAATATCTGCAGGCAAGCGCTTCCTATAGCCATGAATAAGCTTCCTACACCTCTCTGCTGGCAGTTTGGCCCGCTCTTCTTGTGGAAACTGCTCCAGTTCTCCCAGATTTGAAGGGTGCCTTCTCCCAACTGCTTTTTTCAGACCTCACCACAGGTGTTCAATGGGATTTAGATCTGGACTCATTTCTGACCACTTCAGAACAGTTCAGCATTTTTTCTTGGACCATTCCTGGGTGCTTATTGAAGTGTGTTTGGGGTCTTTGTCCTGCTGCAACACCCATGAACTTCGACGGAGACCCAGCTTTCTGGCACTGGGTTGAACATTGTGCTCCAAAATGCCTTGGTAATCTCCTGATTTCATGATGTTATGCACACATTCAAGGTATCCAGTGCCAGAGTCAGCACAGCAACCTCAAAACATCACTGAACCGCCTCCATGTTTGACTGTGGGGAAGGTGTTCTTTTCTTTGAAGGCTTCATTTTGTTTTCTGTAAACATAGAGATGATGTGCTTTACCAAAAAGCTCTAATTTTGTCTCATCTGTCCACAGGACATTCTCCCAGAAGGATTTTGTCTTGTTCAGGTGTGTTTTGGCCAACTCCAGTCAGACTTTCTCATGTATCTTTCTCAGCAATGGGGTCCTCCTGGGTCTCCTACCATATAACCCCCTTTCATTGAGTTGCCGACAGATGGTGCGAGTTGAAACTGTCGTACATTGTGTATGAAGGTCAGCTTGAAGCTGTTTGGGAGTTGATTGAGGTGATTTCTCCACCATTCGAACAATCCTTCGCTGCAATCTTCGATCAAGTTTTCTCTTGCGGCCACACCCAGGGAGGTTAGCTACAGTGTCATGGGCCTTAAATTCCTGATAACATTGCATATGGTGGACACAGAAACATCAACGTCTCTGGAGATGGACTTGTGACCTGGAGATTGTCCATGCTTGGCTACAATCTTGTGTCTGACCTCCTCAGGCAATTATCTGGTTTTCTTTCTTTTCTCCATGCTCATTGCGGTACACACACAGTGACACAAAACAGCAGAATGACTCCTTTTCTCTATTCAAACTGGTTGAATGAGTGATTTTTATATTGCAGGCACCTGCAACTCACCATCGGTGAGTTCATTTCCAAAGTAAAGGAGAATCACCTGCTTGAAATCTAATTATTTCTAACAACTTCTGAAAGGTGCCAAAAAAATTGTCCAGACCATTTTAGAATTTCTGCGTGGAAGAAGCTAAGATTTTGTAATTTTTTCAGCTTTTTTTGTTTTGTTCTACTACAAACCAGAGAGATACATTTGTGGATACCAAAATATTTTTTAATTTCAACAATTTTCTTGAAGAAATGGTGCATTATTTGAAAAAAAAGTGCAAGGGTGCCAATATTTTTGGCCACGACTGTCGGGCCGAGTTCTGGAGTAATTGCTTCCCTTTAAATCCCCAAGTTCAATGCCGCTCATCTGTCCCATCATCACACACAGAGTCGAGTTTTTGTTCTCACTCGGTGCTGTTGTTGATTCCTCCGCCATGTTGTGTTTTGCACGATACAATTTTGATGGTTTGCATCGTTTGGCACATGCTTGTAATTTGACTCGAATCGTTTTCCTTTGCATTTGCATGTGGTTTGTTGCTCGTACACTTGCGCGGTTGTTGTGCACAATTGTGGTTGATGTCACACCCTATACTAACGATGTTCTTTGAAACGATTTTGTGCAGCTTGCCTCAGCATTTTGGGTGATCTACAGGCGCGCATTATATTTGGTACAGTACTCTGACCGTGCACTTTGTGCCGATTGTGACGTTTGTTTACCAAACTTCTGCCTTCTGTTCTTTTATTCTTTGATCGGCATCCTTTGTACCTTTTCTTTCCTCCTCCTCTGTGAATTTTTTGGGTCTCCTTGGTGTTAGATCTGGGATTGCTGCTGGAAGTCTCTTTGATGTTCCTCTACCACCAAACCTTGGTCTGTGTTTCTTATTTGTCATCTACAAAAGATGTACTCGGAATTATTTTTTTAATGTCAATGCCCCCAACCTCCCCCTGCCCCAATCCCACCACCTTTCCACCATGGCTCCCATATCTGTAGACATCTCTCGCTACTGGTCAGATGAGTGAGGCAGGCCGAGGGGAAGAACAACTCTACGGAATGATCACCGAACCAAACACTTCGGGATATTCTCACACTTTTGTCGTGAACAGTGAGGTATGTTCTTCTGCACCGAAGTTTAATTTCCAAAGGTGTTCAATATTCATGTTATTCATATTTTATCTAATTAAGTTTTTGTGCACCGCTCCTTTCCGTTTCCATTTCCAGGCGCTGCATGACATCATTGCCGGGGCCCCCCTCGGTGCCCGGCAATGACGCATGCTGAAAGTGACTCAGTTTTCACTCCAGCTTATTGTTTTCTTCATTGTTTGTTTGTCTCAACCATCCTTTGAGATAGGAAGCTGAAATTTCAGCACAATAGTGAGCAAGTGCTTTGACAAAACAGTATTTTTTGTTTTTTGATTACTTGATTAGTTATTTAATTATTATCGATTAATTAAGTACTTGTTTATTTCTTTTCTCTTCTGCGCATTATCTCAGGCACCTTTTGAGCTAGGAAGCTGATATTTGGACATGACAATGACCAAGTAATATGGCTATAAAGGATATTTTTGATTTATTGATTAATTAATTCATCGATTAATTATTTATTGATTATTTTATTTAATTTCTTTTTTTAGATGAATGACCTATTTAAATAATTTTCAAAAGGTTACAGCTTCAGATGAAGCACTAGTGGTTTAGTTATGCGATTAGCCAATTGATTTTTAAAAATATTTTATTATTATTATTTATTGATTTAAATTATGCAATTAATCAATCAATTATTGCACACCACTCTCTCCCAATTAGTGAGGCGGCATTGCTAAAAAATCGTTCATTTTTGTGATAGAAGCGCCAGATTTTCTACATTTATAGCTTAATATATGTTGAATGAATCTGGATGTTGGGGCATTGCAGATTGGCATTCTGATGACAGTGGCAGCCATTTTCCAAAATGGCTGCCAGCGGTTACTGGAATAGAACACTTTGGTCACCCCCAAGCTGCTGTTACCATGTTTTCAGCACCACAAATATAATTTAAAGACCAGTTAAAGTGAAAAAAAATGTATTCCAATGTAGGACAATATTAAATTAAAGAAATCTAACAACATGGTGTGATATAGTGGATTACACTGTAGCTGTATTACCAAAGGCCATTTAACAATGTTCAGTGAACATACTAACAATTACACTGTAACAGTTTGAACATACGATATCTGACAATGTTCAGTGAATGTACTGAAGCCATTAAAGGGGCATTTTGCAGATTTTCAACCAATTTTTTATAGTGTGAAAAACACCTGCAGTGTTTTCTGTGTCTCTGGGGTGCAGTTCCAAAATGTGTGGTTCTTCCGGACACCTGCGTGTGTGTCATTTGATGTTTTTTGGGGTCAGAGAATTTTAGGGTCAGCTCTCACATTCTCCTTCACAGAAGCAGAGGCCTGTGCACTGAAGAGCAGCCTTCTTACACTTGCAGCGCGTTCTGCAACCACTCTTGCAGCCACAAGAGATCAGCTCGTAGCAGGATTTTGATGCTTGTGGTAATGTCGTCCAGTGGGGCTCATACAATCCTTCTGTCTTCACCCATCCCCAGTCAGTTGGTGATGGCAGCACAGGGTCTGGTAGCAGTGTCTTTCCCCAGATGTGACCACCCTGGTAAACTGCTCTCTTGACGTGCTCCACCAGAGCAGCTCCGGTAGGTGGTATTTTCTGCACTGAGTTTTTCCGTAGAAAGAGCTTCCTTCTTGCATCGTCCACCTTGGTGCAGGTGCTTGTTCTGTCAAAGAGAAGTATGACAAACCTCTCAATAATGTTCATCGCATCATCTGGGATCTCGTTTGGTCCACTTGCCAGCATCAGTAGTGCATCTGTCAATTCTGGAAGCGACTTCCATGTAGATTGTAGACCATGCTGCCTTCTTTCCATGTCCAGCAAAGCTGGATACGGTGTCACAGCCTGTCAAAGCATGAAACATTGGAAGGGCACATGACATCTCTGGTCCGAGACATGCAGTCATTTGGTGGGCTGCCAGGTAGCGAAAGCTCTTGCCTGTTCCAAATGCTAGCCAGAGTTCACATCCAGATGGTAGCAGACTTATGGCAAACACAGCCAAGACGACAACATCAGTGTCAACAGTCCGAATCAGCACCTGTTGGTGGCCATGCTGTGCAGCATGTGATACGTGCAGTAGCATACGACTATCAGCCTCTTCATGGCTGCATGGGGCCAGGGTGTGGAGATCTTGAAGTAGCTGTGTGCTGAGCACACCTTGCCCATCAGTGAGGACAACTTCCTTGTCTTCTTCACAGAACACCTGAAGGAGGACTCTGGACAAGAAACTGAATAGTTCAGTTTTGTTGCTGTCAACCCGCAGAAAGTTCTACCAGTTTCCTGGTATGGCAGCCTTCCCAACCACACGTCTCCTTACACCCTTTCCACGCTTGGCTCTTGCTGTGCCTTTCAGGGAGTCATCCTTGTAAGTATCCCAAACGTGGTCCACGCATGACACACTGCGCATATGAGAAGAGATGTATGGGATGAATATCTGCTGGGCATATTCATCAAATGTCTTGGCACCTGCTGGCCTCATCATCTGAATGATGGCAGCTCCATCAAGAACTGTTGTGTTTGTGTCCTTCCCCCCTCTCCCCCATATTGTCTGCCGCTCCCCTTGTTTTTTGTGTTTTGTGTGTCGGTTTGACTTTTTGTGTGATTAATGTTAGCTCTTTCACGATCTTGTATACAAAAAAATATATATATACAGTGATCCCTCGTTTATCGCGGGGGTTACGTTCCAGAACCCCCCGCGATAGACGAAAATCCGCGAAGTAGCGACCATATTTTTATTTTATTATTTATATATATATATAAGTTTTATGACCCTCCCCACACTCTTATTAACCTTTCCCACACTCTTATTAACCTTTCTCACACTATTATTAACCTTTCCCATACTCTTATAAACACTTCCTATACTCTTAAACACTTTTTACACTCTTAAACATACGTAATTTTAACAACATATAAAATTCTAATGGGTACTCACCATTGAAGATACTGTAGCGACCCATGGGTCCCCCAAGCAAGACCAGCATCAGAATCTCCTTGCTCCAGCCGGTGACGTCACCGGCGGGGATCCGCGGCACCAGAGTGGCTGGTCACGTGACCACCGAAGCACGCCACGCTTGAGAGGCGTGGCTTTCGGATTTGGTTTCTGGTTGTGCTTTATAATGCAGCCCGATAAACGGGCTTTTCAGTGTTCCCGAGTTGGTTTTGAGAATAAATATCTTCTCGGACGAGTTTGTGTCTTGCCCGTCATTTCGTCCGTATCAAGCAAGAGCCCCGGCTCTTCAATACTACAACTTGCGTGATGAAGATGATGATGAATTAGCTGTGCAGTACTGATGACGATGAAGGTGATGACGATGATGAATGTACTGCACAGCCAGAAAGAGCATTACAGTTACCCATTACGTGGGTAACTCGCGCAAGTGGAAACTGCCGCATCTGCGTTTTCCATACCCACGACTCTTTGTCTCTTTGTCTACCCTTCTACTGTACACTATGTACAGTATTTTATTTCTTGTAATATGTTTTAAATACTGTATTTTTCTTATTTTTTTACGTTTTTTAATTTTTTAGGCTAGAAAATGCTTATTTTACCACAAAATAATTTAAAATAATAGTATATAAAAATACATTTATACCGCAAAATCCCGCGATATAGCGAAAAATCCGCGATATAATTTTACATATACTAGCGAGAAAAACCCGCGATGTACCGAAGCCGCGAAAAGTAAACCGCGATATAGCGAGGGACGACTGTATATTGTTTTTCCGATTAATGACTTGGTTAATAAAAAACTTTAAAGTTACAGCTTCAGATGAAACACTGGTGGTTTAGGTATGCTATTAGCCAGCCAATTGATTAAGAAATTATTTTACGATTATTATTTATTTATTTTAATTATGCAATTAATCAATTATTGTACACCTATCCCTCCCAATACCCGTCTCTATGTGCTGCACGGTGCCCCGGCCATGCCGCACTGTAGGATATTTATTTATTTGGCATGGTAGAGGTGTACTTTGAATGTATCTTTACTTGTTTATTTATCTTTTTTACTACTGTACTGTGCCTAAGACATATTTTCCTTTTAAATGTATAAATATGCATTTAAATCCTCCCTCCTTTTACTTCCCGTCATTCACCCTTCCCATCATTGTTTCCATTTCAAATAAGCAAGACAAGTTACAACCAGATATATCAAATAAGCAAGACAAGATGAGCACACCTGCATGAAAGAATATCTTTGTGAGGCTTTCCTTGTGTACGAAGGAAGAGAAGATGGAGGGGAGAGAAAATATTTCAGATGACAGAAATGTTGAGAGGATGTTGGGTTTTTTTGGGGTTTTTTTGTATACTGAATCGAGGCTCGTGAAAGAGCTAACATTTATTTCACAAACAAATCAACCAGACAAACAAAATATATAAAAAGAGGGAGCGGAAGACAAGGTGTAAAGGTTCAATGTGACAAGGTAGACAAGGTTCAATGTGTAAAGGGAATTGTGTGAATATCAGGCGAGTTCCGTGATGGGCAATGTGTTTAATGAATGAAGACTGAAGAGATTATGGTATTCAGGTGAAGATGATTTTAATGATGTAAGGATAAGTAATATGGCAAGATGAGGTGCTGTTGCAAATGAGGGTGGATTGATGGAGTTTTTCATCAGAGCAGTGACCATAAAAATATTATCAAAAGACAGAAAGGAAGAGGATCGTGTAAGAGCTAGAGCAGAGTGGAAGGGAAGTCAGTGTTGTTGGGGGGTTTGTATGCATGATTGAGGATCATGGTAGAGCTAGAGCAGAATGGAAGGGAAGTCAGTGTTGTTGGGGGGTTTGTATGCATGATTGAGGATCATGGTAGAGCTAGAGCAGAATTGAAGGGAAGTCAGTGTTGTTGGGGGTTTGTATGCATGATTGAGGATTGTGGTAGAGCTAGAGCAGAGTGAAAGGAAGTCAGTGTTGTTGGGGGTTTGTATGCATGATTGAGGATTGTGGTAGAGCTAGAGCAGAATGGAAGGGAAGTCAGTGTTGTTGGGGGTTTGTATGCATGATTGAGGATTGTGGTAGAGCTAGAGCAGAATGGAAGGGAAGTCAGTGTTGTTGGGGGTTTGTATGCATGATTGAGGATTGTGGTAGAGCTAGAGCAGAGTGAAAGGAAGTCAGTGTTGTTGGAGGTTTGGATGCATGATTGAGGATCGTGGTAGAGCTAGAGCAGAGTGAAAGGAAGTCAGTGTTGTTGGAGGTTTGGATGCATGATTGAGGATCGTGGTAGAGCTAGAGCAGAGTGAAAGGAAGTCAGTGTTGTTGGGGGGTTTGTATACATGATTGAGGATTGTGGTAGAGCTAGAGCAGAGTGAAAGGAAGTCAGTGTTGTTGGAGGTTTGGATGCATGATTGAGGATCGTGGTAGAGCTAGAGCAGAGTGAAAGGAAGTCAGTGTTGTTGGGGGGTTTGTATACATGATTGAGGATTGTGGTAGAGCTAGAGCAGAGTGAAAGGAAGTCAGTGTTGTTGGGGGTTTGTATGCATGATTGAGGATCGTGGTAGAGCTAGAGCAGAGTGAAAGGAAGTCAGTGTTGTTGGGGGGTTTGTATACATGATTGAGGATTGTGGTAGAGCTAGAGCAGAGTGAAAGGAAGTCAGTGTTGTTGGGGGTTTGTATGCATGATTGAGGATCGTGGTAGAGCTAGAGCAGAGTGAAAGGAAGTCAGTGTTATTGGGGGGTTTGTATGCATGATTGAGGATTGTGGAAGAGCTAGAGCAGAGTGGAAGGAAGTCAGTGTTGTTGGGGGTTTGTATGCATGATTGAGGATTGTGTAAGAGCTAGAGCAGAGTGGAAGGAAGTCAGTGTTGTTGGGGGTTTGTATGCATGATTGAGGATTGTGGAAGAGCTAGAGCAGAGTGGAAGGAAGTCAGTGTTGGGGGTTTGTATGCATGATTGAGGATCGTGGTAGAGATAGAGCAGAATGGAAGGGAAGTCAGTGTTGTTGGGGGTTTGTATGCATGATTTAGGCTCGTGTAAGAGCTAGAGCAGAGTGAAAGGAAGTCAGTGTTGTTGGGGGTTTGTATGCATGATTGAGGATCGTGGTAGAGCTAGAGCAGCATGGAAGGGAAGTCAGTGTTGGTGGTGGTTTCTATGCATGATTTAGGCTCGTGTAAGAGCTAGAGCAGAGTGAAAGGAAGTCAGTGTTGTTGGGGGTTTGTATGCATGATTGAGGATTGTGGTAGAGCTAGAGCAGAATGGAAGGGAAGTCAGTGTTGGTGGTGGTTTCTATGCATGATTTAGGCTCGTGTAAGAGCTAGAGCAGAGTGAAAGGAAGTCAGTGTTGTTGGGGGTTTGTATGCATGATTGAGGATTGTGGTAGAGCTAGAGCAGAGTGAAAGGAAGTCAGTGTTGTTGGGGGTTTGTATGCATGATTGAGGATTGTGGTAGAGCTAGAGCAGAATGGAAGGGAAGTCAGTGTTGGTGGTGGTTTCTATGCATGATTTAGGCTCGTGTAAGAGCTAGAGCAGAGTGAAAGGAAGTCAGTGTTGTTGGGGTTTGTATGCATGATTGAGGATTGTGGTAGAGCTAGAGCAGAATGGAAGGGAAGTCAGTGTTGGTGGTTTCTATGCATGATTGAGGATTGTGGTAGAGCTAGAGCAGAGTGAAAGGAAGTCAGTGTTGTTGGGGGTTTGTATGCATGATTGAGGATTGTGGTAGAGCTAGAGCAGAGTGGAAGGAAGTCAGTGTTGTTGGGGGTTTGTATGCATGATTGAGGATTGTGGTAGAGCTAGAGCAGAGTGGAAGGAAGTCAGTGTTGTTGGGGGTTTGTATGCATGATTGAGGATTGTGGAAGAGCTAGAGCAGAATGGAAGGAAGTCAGTGTTGTTGGTGGTTTCTATGCATGATTTAGGCTCGTGTAAGAGCTAGAGCAGAGTGAAAGGAAGTCAGTGTTGTTGGGGGTTTGTATGCATGATTGAGGATTGTGGAAGAGCTAGAGCAGAGTGGAAGGAAGTCAGTGTTGTTGGGGGTTTGTATGCATGATTGAGGATTGTGGAAGAGCTAGAGCAGAGTGGAAGGAAGTCAGTGTTGTTGGGGGTTTGTATGCATGATTGAGGATCGTGGAAGAGCTAGAGCAGAGTGGAAGGAAGTCAGTGTTGTTGGTGGTTTCTATGCATGATTGAGGATTGTGTAAGAGCTAGAGCAGAGTGGAAGGAAGTCAGTGTTGTTGGGGCTTTGTATGCATGATTGAGGATTGTGGTAGAGCTAGAGCAGAATGGAAGGGAAGTCAGTGTTGTTGGCGGTTTGTATCCATGGTCAAGACTCGGGCAAGAGCTCGAGCAGAGTGGAACGGAACAAAATATAAAGGGGCACACCCCAATAGCAGCACTTTTACGGTCTGAAGACGGTGGCACTGACAGAGAGACAACAGTCTGGAGGTTTGTGAGAACAACTGGGTAAGGAGTATTGTGGGAGTGAAGAGGGTGCATAGAAGGAGAATGGATGAACTGAGGGAGGAGATTGGTGTGCAGATGAGCTTAATGGGTAGATTGGTGAAATGCTAGCTGAGATGGGCTGGCAATTTGGTGCGGATTGGGAAAGAGATGGCAAAGAGAGTAGATAGGTTGAGTGATCAAGGTAGCAAGAAAAGAGGTGGACCACCGTTAAGATGGGAGCATTGTGTGAAGAGGGATATCTGTGTGGTGGTGGTGGTGGTGGTGGTGATGGTTGGAGAGTTGACAGAGTTGGCTGAAGACAGAGGGGACAGGAGGAGTATCGTTGTCAAGGCAGGGCAGGAGCTTGAAGCCATCGGACCTCACCCCTTATAATGGGAAAAAGAGAAAACCAAAAAAAAAAGTTTATTCCAGCTTCGTGAATCACCCTCTACTTTAGGATCATCCCCTACTTTATGATCATCCTGTTCTTTTGGATCACCCTGTACTTTAGGATCACGCTCTACTTTAGAATCATCCTGTACTTTATGATCACCCTGTACTTTAGGATCACCCTGTACTTTAGGATCACCCTGTACTTTAGGATAGCCCTGTACTTTAGGATCACCCTGTACTTTAGGATCGCCCTGTACTTTACGATCAACCCTGTACTTTAGGATCAACCCTGTACTTTAGCATCACCCTGTAATTTAGGATCACCCTCTACTTTAGGATCATCCTGTACTTTAGGATCACCCTGTACTTTAGGATCACCCTCTACTTTAGAATCATTCTGTACTTTATGATCACCCTGTATTTTAGGATCACCCTCTACTTTAGGATCATCCTGTACTTTAGGATCACCCTGTACTTTAGGATCACCCTGTACTTTAGGATCACCCTGTACTTTAGGATTGCCCTGTACTTTAGGATCACCCTGTACTTTAGGATCGCCCTGTACTTTAGGGTCAACCTGTACTTTAGGATCAACCCTGTACTTTAGGATCAACCCTGTACTTTAGGATCACCGTGTACTTTAGGATCACCCTGTACCCATGTGCTCAGCAAACTAGGAATATGCAATACTATGTAGGAGTACTGCAACCCATGCCTGCAGAAAACTGATGTCTTTGAACACCAGCCCCCATTTTCCATCCAATCATCATGTAACTTTGTATGCACACCTTTCTTATTTCTTTTACCACCTCTTTTACCATGCACACCTTTCTTGTTTCATCAACTTGGTTGTGGAATGGCTTTGAAGGCCGTAGAATACAAGTTTGTTATTCTTTCCTTCGTATTTAGGAAACGATCGTATCTAGTGGCTCGTATCGAGCGATAAAGTTATTGGACCATGGAATGAAGGTATTGGAAAGGGTGTTGGAGAGGAGGATAAGGAAGAAAGTGAAGATCGACGAAATGCAGTTTGGATTTATGTCAGGAAGAGGAACGACAGACACGCTTTTTATTGTAAGGCAGTTGCAGGAGAAGTACATGGAGAAGAGGAAGAAGTTGTTTCTTGGGTTTGTTGATCTGGAGAAAGCATTCGATAGGGTTCCACTTGAAGTAGTGACATGGGCAATGAGGAAGTTGGCAGTGGAGGAATGGTTGATCAGAGTAGTGATGGCAATGTACAAAAGAGCGCGCGCAGCTGTAAGGACGAAGGACGGGAACAGTGGTGAGTTTGAGGTGAAGGTGGGAGTGCATCAGGGGTCGGTACTAAGGCCAATACTATTTGTAACTGTGATGGAGGTGCTGGCTCGGAACGTAAAGGAGGGTTTACCGTGGGAGTTGTTGTATGCAGATGATCTGGTGTTGATTGCAGAAAGTATGGATGGACTGAAGGAGAACATGAACAAGTGGAAGGAATGTATGGAGACAAAAGGTCTGAAGGTGAATATCGGAAAAACGAAGGTGATGGCAAGTGGTAAAGCATGTAGTGAGGTGGAAAGAACTGGGAAGTGGCCGTGTGCTGTGTGCAGGAAGGGTGTCGGAGTGAATGCCATTCAATGTACAATGTGCGCTGAGTGGGTTCATCAAAAATGTAGTGGTTTGAGAGGGTCATTAACCAGTGTGGCAGCAACATTCAAATGTAAGGTGTGCACAGAGGGAGCTGCAGATGGAGGAAATGTTGAGTTGGATCTTGGAGACGGCGTGAAGCTGGAAGGTGTGAACACATTTTGTTACATAGGAGACATGCTGAATGGAGGTGGTGGATCAGTTTCGGGAACTGAGTGGCGTGCTGATGAGGAGGGAAGTGTTGTTGATGCTGAAGGGAAAGGTGTATGCTGCATGTGTGAGAAGTGTTATGATTTATGGGAACGAGACATGGGTAATGAACGTAGAGCAGCAACGAAGGCTGGAAAGGGTGGAAATGCGAATGGTTCGACGGATGTGCGGAGTATCATTGAGAGAGAGGAAGACAAATGATGAATTGCGAATGATGATGGGAATAGAGCCTGTGATTGATGCTGTGAAGAGGAACAGGTTGAGATGGTTTGGTCATGTGTTGAGGAAGGATGAAAGTGACTGGTTGAGAAGAGTGATGGAAATGAATGTAGAAGGAAGTAGAGGATGAGGAACACCGAGAAAGACTTGGCTAAAGATGGTGGAAGAAGAAATGCGGGCAAGGGGGTTAACAAGGATAGATGCAGAAAATAGGGCAAAATGGAGAAGATTGTCATGGGGACCGAAAGGCTAACCCCCGCTCTCGCAGGGAAAATGGCCTTAAAATGCATGTTGTTGTATTTAGGAAAGGAGGAGCACAGAGCACACTTGCTACTAGAGATGGTTCGAGCCTAAATTTTCTGAGTCCTAACCCCAAAAAGCAGGAAAAGGCAGGAATCCAGAATCAATTTTCCCAGGAATTCGAAGGGAACATTTTGCCATGAAGAAACACTAACTTGTTGAAGAATACTTCCATGTGAAATTCCAAATTGTTTGGGAAGATGTTGAAGACCTACTAGCTTGTGATATCCATGCTTGTGAGCAGACAACATTGAAGATAATGAACACTAAAATATTATCCTGAACTTTGTTTTTAGTGGAACTTTCAGTGGAGTCAAATTTCATCTCATTAGCACAAGGGCCTCGGCTGACTTTCCGCCTATTACCTGGTTTTCCGTAACTTATTATTCCTAAACGGATCTACACACACACGGTGATCATTTTGTTATCTGCCTCTTGGGTATTACATTTTCAGGAACTTTCCCTTGGACCACACTAATCAGATCTGTTCTGCTGTCCTTTTTCTTTCAGCAAGGTCAGAGCAGGCTGGTCGGATATTTCCATAACTCTTAAAATGCCCTGCACACTTCAGGATTCCTCATTTTCTCTGTTCATGTGTTTGGAAGGTGGACCGAGGATACATGGAGGGTCCATCTCCAACACGTCCACATCATTGGCAGAACCGTGCGGTCCACGAGTGGGGTCCTGAGCAGGTGAACCAATGGCTCTTGGTTCTAGGCCTGGAGCGATACGCCGAGTCTTTTTCGTTGCACGATGTGCACGGGGATCAACTCCTGCAGCTTGACGGGAGCAAGCTTAAGGTCAGCTCGAATTGAAGAATCTTGTTTTTCCGCATTTGAAAGTTTTTGAACAACTTGTCAAATCCAAATGTTTCTGCCTTTCTGATGTTGTTTTGATTAGGCACTGGGGGTGACGGATGCAGAGGATCGTACCTTGATTAAGCGCAGGTTAAAGGACCTTCGCACAACCCTCGTGAAAGAAAGGAAAGCTCGAGTGAAACTGGAGCGACAACGAGCCAAGGAGCACAATCTGAATCAATCGGCAACCTCTGATGGTTCTCAGGACAATGCGATCTGATAAAGGCATCTGACATGTGGGATCACCATGTTGGCAAGGAGGGGGCAGTACTTTGGAGTTTGATTGCAGGGGGTGCACATATTCATGTTTTTGATTTGTGAATCCTGTATAAATCTTCGCTGTTTTATCTTTAGCTAGCACACAGCCCTATGGAAAATAGCTGGAAAAGCTGATTTTTTGTAATTTTTTTGACATTTCTCTTGGAAAATATTAGGATTATATTTTTCTGAAAAATTACTACTGTTTTATGGAATACCTCAACGTTAAATGGCTGAGTTTTGGTACTTTTTATTTTATCGGGCACTCAGCTGGAACTTCGAGATGGGTAAAGAGTTTTGAAAACGATGGTCGAGTGGGGGCAAGGGGGAATGGGAGAGGGATGCAAAGTGAAAAGTCTTTTTTCAAAACACGTCTGGGGGTGAGGGGGGAAGGGGGTCGCTCGGTACATGAAAGGAAAATACATGTGAGCACACAGGCATGCATGCATTGTTATTGGCATTCCACACACAAACATGAGCCCACATACATACATACATACATACATACATGCTTACATACATACATACATGCTTACAAACATAGATACATACATACATTCCAAATTCCCATATGCCCAAATTTCCAAATGCCCAGATGGAATTCCAAATTTCTGGCTAAAACTACTTGATGCTCTTCAAAATCACAATGCCAGACCATTTAACGAACTGCTCCAAGAGGAAGAGGTAATGGGTGAGTAGCTCGTAGGAGGGAACACCTTTCTCATCCCAAAATCGGAGGAAACCCAACTCCCCAAGAAATACCGGCCCGATAACATATCTACCTACCACAAACAAACTGCTGACAGGAATAATCACAGAAATGAATTTCCATCAAATAACACAGCAAGGAGGTTTAGAGACGGCACAAAAAGGGATGTAAGAGAGGGTGTTTTGGAACAATTTACCACCTACTACTGAACAAGGCTATAGTTGAAAATTGCAAAATGTGATGAACTAAATGGTCCACCACCTGGATATACTATAAGAAAGCTATAGACAGTGTCTCACATTCGTGGATGATAAAATGCATGCAAATATACAAAATCAATCCCCAAATAATCAAACTGATTGAGAAAACAATGGAGCTCTGGAATGGCACATTTATATTCCAGCACTCAAGAAGTAACATCGAAATACCAAATGTGAAGGTACGGCGTGGAATCTTCCATGGAGACAGTCTTTCCCTCCTTCTGTTTTGTCTGGCTCTGGACCCACTAAGTAGCCTTATTGTTGTGCTCACTGGATCATTTTGTGATGGATGATCCTGGAGTTGAACGATGGCAACTACCGAGGGGCCTTGTTGTGCTATCTGGATCATTTTGTTATGCTAAAAATCGACCATTCAATGTTCTTATTTTGCATATGGAAGACCCCTCCAATTTTACCTTTAGTTCGGTGTGACTCTTTTGGAATGTGTACGGAGCCTGAGAACCTCTCCGACAAAGTTCGACCAAAGAACAAGTCACATTTGAAATGAAGTTAAAATGCTACACCACTGACATATATCTCCATTTTTAACGAGTTGTGCAAGTTTTCGAATTGGTTCCAAAAATGCACATTTCTCTTTTTCAATCATTTTCCCAGTGAAGTTGCGATCGGTGGCCCAGGCTGCTCTCAGTAACTTGGACGTTCTACTAAATGATCAGTAAATATTCTCAGCTGGAGACTGAAGCCATAAAGTGACAATTCCAAATTCTGTGCCAAAAGAGACGTCCCGGACATGTAACGTGTGAAATGTTACAATCCTTTGTACGGATATTTTAATGATGGGTGCTATATTAAACAAAAACGAGACAGGTATGAAAACATAGCCCTGATCTGTCCACCTTCGTTGGAGGAGGGAGCTAAAATGGCACTAGGTAGAGAGCCGCCAGGTGAACAGCTTGCATTTTGTACCCCGTAATAGGTCGGATCTGGATTCGGACCTGAACCAAAATCGAATCGTCTTGTTCTCATTGGTGAAGAATCACTTAGAAATGTCAAAAATATTGTATCTGGATCCATATTCGAATCTTCACCAAACTGTCACACACCAAACTCGTGCACCAAGTTTCATCCGAATCCGTCCACAACTTTTTCAGATAATGTGATACATGTCTTTTTTTAGCCCTATCACTCGAAGGTGAAAAATCACTGAAAATATATTTTATCCGGATTCGGATCTTCACCGAATTGTCACCTAACCAAGTTATCCATCAAGCTTCATCATCATCCTCCCACAACATTCTGTGCATATATGTCATGCCATATATCGTTTTTTTATTCTATCTCTACATGGCAAAGAATCAATTAAAATATTATCGGATCCAGATCTTCACCAAAAGAGGCTCACCGCACTTAGGGGTCACTGCGCTTAGGGGTCACTGTGCGTAGGGGCTCACTGTGCGTAGGGGCTCACTGTGCGTAGGGGCTCACTGTGCGTAGGGGCTCACCGTGCATAGGGGCTCACCATGCCTAGGGGTGCACCATGCGTAGGGGCTCACCATGCCCAGGGGCTCACCTACGTGTGTAGGTGTCGCCACGCGTAGGGGTCACTGCACGTAGGGGTCACTGCACGTAGGGGTCACTGCGCATAGGGGTCACTGTGTGTAGGGGTCACTGTGCGTAGGGGTCACTGTGCGTAGGGGCTCACCATGCGTAGGGGCTCACCGTGCGTAGGGGCTCACCGTGCGTAGGGGCTCACCGTGCTTAGGGGCTCACCGCGCCTAGGGGCTCACCGTGCCTAGGGGCTCACCGTGCCTAGGAGCTCACCGTGCCTAGGGATCACCGTGCCCAGGGGCTCACCGTGCCCAGGGGCTCACCGTGCCCAGGGGCTCACTGTGCCTAGGGGTCAACGCGCTTAGGGGTCACCGCGCTTAGGGGTCACCATGCCTAGGGGCGCACCGTGCGTAGGGGCTCACCGTGCCCAGGGGCTCACCTACGTGTGTAGGTGTCGCCACGCGTAGGGGTCACTGCACGTAGGGGTCACTGCATATAGGGGTCACTGCACGTAAGGGTCACTGCGTGTAGGGGTCACTGCGCATAGGGATCACCGTGCATAGGGGTCACTGTGCGTAGGGGCTCACCACGCTTAGGGGCTCACCGTGCCTAGGAGCTCACCGTGCCCAGGGGCTCACCGTGCCTAGGGGCTCACCGTGCCTAGGGGCTCACCTATGTGCGTAGGGGCTCACCGTGCTTAGGGGCTCACCGTGCCTAGGGGCTCACCGTGCCTAGGGGCGCACCGTGTGTAGGGGCTCACCGTGCCCAGGGGCTCACCTACGTGTGTAGGTGTCGCCGTGCGTAGGGGTCACTGCACATAGGGGTCACTGCGTAGGGGTCACTGTGCGTAGGGGTCACTGTGCGTAGGGGTCACTGTGCGTAGGGGTCACTGTGTGTAGGGGTCACTGTGTGTAGGGGTCACTGTGCGTAGGGGTCACTGTGCGTAGGGGCTCGCCATGCGTAGGGGCTCACCGTGTGTAGGGGCTCACCGTGCGTAGGGGCTCACCGTGCTTAGGGGCTCACCGCGCCTAGGGGCTCACCGTGCCTAGGGGCTCACCGTGCCTAGGAGCTCACCGTGCCTAGGGGTCACCGTGCCCAGGGGCTCACCGTGCCCAGGGGCTCACTGTGCCTAGGGGTCAACGCGCTTAGGGGTCACCGTGCGTAGGGGCTCACCGTGCCTCGGAGCTCACCGTGCCTAGGGGCTCACCGTGCGTAGGGGCTCACCTACGTGCGTAGGGGCTCACCTACATGCGTAGGGGCTCACCGTGCCCAGGGGCTCACCTATGTGCATAGGGGCTCACCGTGCCCAGGGGCTCACCTACGTGCATAGGGGCTTACCATGCCCAGGGGCTCACCTACGCATGTAGGGGGCAGCCTCACGTAGGGGGTTTCCATGCATGCGAGCATTTGTTTCCTGGGCATGAGGTCTGTATCGTGTTTATTTTGTGGAAGCCACTTGCTCTGTTGTAACCAAGTTTGAGTGTTAGCTACTGTTTCTGTTACTTTGTTGTTTTGTTGTTAAACACTTGTTTTTGTCAGCTTTTAACATTTATTTTCATTTCTAGCCCTTTGTGGGCCCACTGATGGAGTCTGCAATGAGATATTTATCACTTGTGATGTAGACACTTTTTACCGAGTTTCAGGAACAAAACCACCACTTGTGAAATCTTATTCTGTCTTTTGAGTTTTGATTTTGTTCATCATTTAATTTCTCCAAATATAAATGACGTATTTCTTGTTGATCACTGTGACACAAAGTAATTGTAATACATTTGTTGTAAGTGCCTGTGTTTACAAACCACTTCCCTTTTACAAACAATGAACTGCGTACTATCCAATGAAAACAATTATTGCATTTAAAAAAAAAAGCATATTCTAAAAGAAGTCATTTTTTCATTCACCAGGTATTTTATTTCTTTAGCCTGATTCAACTAATTGCTGTGCTTGAAAATGATGCATTAGTCTTGAATAGTATTGTTTAATTTTTTTTCTTGTGAAAAATTGTCCACAACAAGACTTGTTGAAGAAAAAAAAAATCTTTAAAATTGAAAAATAAAAATTGAAAAAAATGAAATAAATTGAAACAAAGGAATTTGTTTTTTGGATGGATATTAAACTTTACAAAACAGATCTTGCTATTAGCACATTCACATCGTCGGGCAGCAGCCATTTTCATCAAGAAGCATTTCTTTGAGATGCTGCCATTCATTGAAATCATTATTACTATGCCTTGTTAACATGAATTCAAACACCTGTAGCTCATTGGACAGGAGTGCCAGGATGTGGTACCTTGAGGGTAGGCGGATTAGGTCACAGGTGTGCACATCCACCTTTGAGCCGTTGCTGCTGGGTTTTATTACCAACCCGACTATTAACTGTTTCACTGGTGATGTGCAGGAAGGGAGTTGCATCAATAATTGCGCCATCCATCGGAAAGTTAAGCCGGACGACCCATCTGCTCCCATTCGCTGGTGAAAGTTTATTTCAAAAAGAATCGATCATTATGTTGTGTCGCCCCCTGAACATATTGCAAATTCCTGCCCTAACCATGGGAACAGTTCACCAGCTGTGCCCTAATATTGATGCAACCAACCAATAACAAGCAGAAAAAGACATAAAATGTCATAGTCCACCATTGTTTTAGCAGTTTAGCTGTACGCAGTTAAAGGCAGCCAGTCGGCCATCTTTGGTCAGATTACAAAAGAAAATCTGCTGCATATGGATATTCTCATGTAAGCCTGGTGTTGGCTTAGCGGTTAGGGTGCAGGCCTGGGATCCTATGATCCTTAGTTCGAATCCCGGTCTGGTGTTGGCTTAGCGGTTAGGGTGCAGGCCTGGGATCCTAAGATCCTGAGTTCGAATCCTGGTCGATCGCTATATTAACACCAGGGGGGTTGACTCAGCCTGTCATCCTTCCGAGGTCGGCAAATTGAGTACCAGCTTGCTGGGATGAATGATCCCGGTGTGTACCCCGATTTAGAATAGGTACACCGTATCCCTGTGCATCGTAAGAGGCGACTAAGGCTTGGCGTCAGGAAGCGCATCCGGCCATAAAAACATTGCCTCAAACAGGGAACCATGATTGTCATGGGGCCCGCAAGGCTAACCCCTCGTTTTAGTGGGGGAAAATGGCCTTAAAATGATCATTCATATGGATATTCTCATGTATTGTCTTTGTGCCAAGTGTAAACAAAATTGGTCCATACATTTCAGAAATATGGTTGCAGACACGCGCATAGATTGACAGACAGACCCAATCTACAGTGCATTCAGAAAGTATTCCGACCCCTTCACTTTTTTCACATTTTGTTATGTTGCAGCCTTCTGCTGAAATCGTTTAAATTCATTTTTTCCCTCATCAATCTACACTCAATACCCCATAATGACAAAGAGGAAACAGGATTTTAGAAAGTTTTGTAAATTTATTAAAAAGAAAAAACTGAAATATAACATTGACATAAGTATTCATACCCTTTGCTATGACACTTGAAATTTAGCTCAGGTGCCTCCCATTTCTCTTGATCTTTGAGATGTTTCTACACCTTGATTGGAGTCCACCTGTGGTAAATTCAATTGATTGGACATTATTTGGAAAGGCACACACCTGTCTATATAAGGTCATACAGCTGACAATGCATATCAGAGCAAAAACCAAGCCATGATGTCGAAGGAACTGCCTGCAGAGCTCAGAGACAGGATTGTGTCGAGGCACAGATCTGGGGAAGCCTCCAAAAAAAATTCTGCTGCATTGAAGGTTCCCAAGAGCACAGTGGCCTCCATAATTCTTAAATTGGAAGAAGTTTGGAACAACCAGGACTCTTCCTAGAGCTGGCCGCCCGGCCAAACTGAGCAATCGGGGGAGAAGGGCCTTGGTAAGAGAGGTGATCAAGAACCTGATGGTCACTCTGGCTGAACTCCAGGGATCCTGTGTGGAGATGGGAGAAACTTCCAGGACAACCATCACTGCAACACTCCACCGATCTGGGCTTTATGGCAGAGTGGCCAGATGGAAGCCTCTCAGTGAAAGACACATGAAAGCCCACAAAATCTTGTTTCTCTCAGTCTGAGAGTCCTTTAGGTACTTTTTTGCAAACTCCAAATGGGCTTTCATGTTTCACTGAGAAATTTCCTCTTTCACAATGCCCCAAAGTGAGGTGTGGCATGTTGTTAAGTCCAGACTTTGAGGAGGCCACACTATCTCAGATCCACGACCCATCCATTGTCCACTGAATTTGTCATCGAGATATTCTCTAACTGCGAGAGCATAATGTGCTGGTGCACCATCTTGTTTAAGGACAGCTGCCTCGAGACCTCTCTCATGCAGTTGTGGAACAAACCACGTCTGAAGCATGTTCAAATAAGCAGTATGATTGACACTTGTACTGAAAAAATATGGCCCGATCAAGTGATCTTCTGAAATTGCTTTCCACATCATGACACGAGGAGGATGCTGTTCAATTTCCTCATAAAAATGAGGACTTTATTTTCACCAAAAATAAACATTCCTGGATTGATTGCTGAGGTAAATAGCACACTCATCTGAAAAAAAATGCTTTGTCTTGATTTAATGGTGGGAAATTGCTGCAGAAGAGCCTCTGTTTCTCTTATAACAGCTTCATATTCAACCATTTGCTGTTATCCTCAAAACATTCACAAGATTATATTTATTCTTATATTTCACATGGATATAAGATCCAAAATCAGACATGTATTTCAAAACAAGACTAGGAATAGCATTTAAACTTGCTTTCAGGTTAACATAGTTTCAAAAAAAGTAACGCATGCAGTCTTTGTAATGCAAATCACAGAGGAATAAGTTCATTAGTAATGGGTAAGTATGGCTAAAATCGCAAACAGGGATACCTGAACCCAATCACCTATGCATGATCCATTTATTATCATATCATCCCTCCTTTTTTTTTTCCTTTTTTTTTTTTTGGTGACTGTCAGCCAAAACGACGTGTATTGGTGACTGTCAGCAAGCGCATGTGCGGGAGTACAAAACCGAGAAAGCATGATCCCAGGGGCGGATCCAGGGGGGGGGGTGCAGGGGGTGCGCACCCCCCCCCCCCCTTCGATCCAGGATGAGGGTGCAGGCGGTGCGAATCTGTTGAACTGTTGGACCACGAACCTCGGTGGACGAGAACATACCCTTTGTTTTGGAATGTGACCCATCCGACTGTGCCATCGCGGTGACCCTGACTCAGAGTGGGCAAGCGGTCACCTTCTTCTCTTGCACTCTTTCAGCTAGTGAGAGACGCCATTCTGCTGTCGAGAGGAAGCCTACGCCGTGATAGAAGCAATTAGACGATGAGGGCGTATTTGCTTGGCAAGAAGTTCGAAGTAGTTACCGATCAACAGAGCGTTGCGTTTATGTATGACACGCGACACGCACAGCGCATTAAAAATGAAAAGATAACTCTTTGGCGCATCGAGTTGGCAGACTACAGCTTCAAGATCAAATATCGCCCGGGGTGAGAGAATCTAGCTGTGGATGCGTTGTCTCGGCCTGGAGTGTGTGCCAGCCTCTCCACTGGCGAGGACCTCTGTGAACTTCATGAATCGCTATGCCACCCGGGTGTGACGCGATTGGCGCATTTCGTGCGTAGCCGGAATTTGCCCTACTCCGTGGAGGACGTTCGTCGTCTGTGCCGAGCGTATCCTGTTTGCGCAGAGCTGAAACCGCGCTTCTACAAACCAGACATGGGGACTCTGATCTAAGCTAGCTGGCCGTGGGAGAGATTAGCTATGGATTAGCTATGGCCTTTGCCTGCGTCCGGCTTGTATCACTATCTCCTACAATCATCGATGAGTACTCCCGATTTCCGTTTGCGTTTCCGTGTCATGACATGACTTCCGGGTCGGTCATTCGCTGCTTGAAGCTCTTGTTTGTGATGTTTGGTTATCCTGCTTTCATTCATATTGATAGGGCGCAGTCTTCATGTCACAGGAAGTCCGGGCATTTCTGTTGCATCAGAATATTGCTTCCAGCTGCACTACCCCTTAGAAGCCGCAAGGAAATGGACAAATTGAGCATTGTAATGGGATCATATGGAGGGCCGTGACCCTAGGACTCAAGGCCCGGGGGTTGGGACTGGAAGAGTGGACTTGGGTGTTACCGGAGGCTCTACATGCAATTCGGTCCCTATTGTTCACTGCTACAAATGAAGCTCCTCACGACCGTCGGTTTCCCTACCAGCGTCGTACAGATAGCGGTCAATCATTGCCCGCTTGGCTCTCTGAAACTGGGCCGGCATGTCTCAAACGAGCCGTGCGTCTGAGCAAATACGATCCGCTCATTGATAAGGTACAAATAATTCAAGCTAATCCGGATTACGCTGGGGTAAAAATGCCGGATGGCCGTGAAACTATTGTGTCGGTGCGCCATCTCGCTCCTTGTGGAGAATCCGATGAGTCCGAGTCCAGTACGGGGGTTCCGTTGCCCGAGTCTCCGTCTTCTTCTGGGACACCTGACCCGGGAAGAGCCGTGGTACCGATCTGGTCACCTGAACTGACTAGAACGCCGACTGAGGGAAACCCGGGTAACACATCTGACCGCCCGAGTGTATATAGAACCCGAACGGGCAGAGAGAGCCGTCGTCCGGAGCATTTTGGATGGTAGTAACTCTTTGCTAGGTGTTCTTTGGTGTTTTTTTTTAGTATACTGCTACAATTGATTGCTGATTAGTACTATGTGTATTCTGCTACAATGGCTTGCTTGCTAAGTTTTTAGTCTCTGGGAGGATTGTAGTGAAACGCAGGAACTCTAATTCATGTCATAACCCAGGTGTCGTAACATCTCCTGCCCACTGAAGTGCTCTTATAAATATCCGTCCGCTGAAAGCGACAGGCAGACCTGTGACCATTATGTGCTTACTTAGGAAGGTGAGGAAATCATATTTGAATGAGGCTTGCTTAATTGTAACTGATATTATGATATATATATATATATATATATATATATATATATATATATATATATATATATATATATATATATATATTGTAACGAATGTGGAAACGTTACAATGTGAACGTTACAAAAGTATGGTAACATCCTCGTAATGTAAATAATGGTCGTAGCCGGCCTCCTAGTTAATTCCATGAAACTTACACGCAGGTCACGATATATCTTTTAAATAGTGTATTTCCTTATTCCATGTAGGCTAAATATGTGTTTCCCACTAGATTGACTTTGCATTGTATCAAACAAAATAAGCGTAGGCCCTTCCAATTTCCCCAAAACCTCCCTTCCAATTGCCCTCCGCATTTTGGGCGGTTTTCTTCAACCACCATTGGCCACGAGGTAGGGTTGGGGAAGAAAGGCGTGTCTCCACCTCGTCATAAGAGGGAAGGAGTGAACCAGCCCTAACAGCCAATCAACACCGCGGTGAGCGATCCGGTTAGGCGTGCCCTCGGAGCCGGCGGCTTGATTTCGCCCGAGGTGATAAAAGCGACTGTAAGGGACTGCTTTACCAGAGGCCTTGGGAGATGACCCTGGGAGATGAGCAAAGAGGCTGCAAGAAGAGGAGCGGGGAGATGCGAAACGCTCCAAGCCAAAGAGGAGAGGTACTCGGCAAGGAAACCAGCTTTGGAGAGACGCGCTGAAAGGAGGGAGACGGCTCCGCCCCAAGAAGAGGAGCAGGTGTGCCGAACCAGCGCGTGACGTCTACCGCAGCGGATACACGACGGAGGGTTTCCCGCCAAAACCGCGAGGAATTGCGAGCTGCGGCCTCCCGACTTTGCCTCCCTCTCAAGCAATCCACCTCAAGCCCTACCTGCCTGCATTATCCCCTGTGTAAGTGTGAACGTTCTGTCCTGCTCGTTGTCTTGGGGTTAAGTAAAAATGAATAGTGTAAGTTAACGATTCGCTGTGTTACTGCTTCTTCCATCCATTGCTGTGTGTGTATAATAAATCTGTTCTTCCTCCGTATTCTTCTTCTTCTTCTTTTTCATTCTCTTTCGGTCGTTTTAGAGATTTCCCGATTGAATATCTGTGGGGCGATCTGGTCAACGTCGGGTGGAATCGGGTTCTAATCGGGGAGTAACTGTTCGGACGCGGTTAAATACACCACCGCTCGGTCAATATAACATCTAAAGCCGCGTCTGTAACAATTGGTGTCGAGGAGTTGGATTCGGACCTGGGACTAAATTTGTTAGGCCCAAATTTTGGAACACCAATTGTACTATTAGAGTAACAATTGGTGTCGAGGAGTGATATCGGACCCGAAATCGGACCCGAAGCGCGCTTAACGCGCTCAAAATTACAAGCTGCCGAAATTTATTTTGTTTTATAAAACCCGAATTTTGAGATCGTGCCATGGACAATCAAGGCGATCGGATGTCGGTGGGAGAGATAGACGGGGTAGAATCGACCCAGGACCCCAGGGAAGAAGTGGGAAAAGTGGTGGAGGAGAGTAAAGAAGGTGTGGTTGAGGGGGTATCAGGTGCACAAAATGGCGCTCTCGCGCACGTGGTTACAGCGGCACCAAATTTTGCCGCGCCCGTGACCGTACCACTACCAGCGGGCTTTGATGTGGGGGACTTCATGGCGCAATTCACCGAGATGCTGAGAATAGAGGGGGAGAGATTGAGTAATAAAATGGATGCTCGGAGTGAGCAAATTGAAGCAACAATAAACGGAATGAGGGCCGATAGGGAGGAAAGGGAGCAGAGGGATAGAGACCGCAAGTTGGGCGAAAGGGTCCCAGGGGTGCACGAGGAAGTAACGCGGGCCGAAAAGCGCCGGTTGAACAAAGTTGAGAAAAGCACGGGTACAATGACGGGGGTAGAAATTGCGACACGGGGTTTGGAAAAGCCGGCGACCGCTGAGGTAGAGGAGGGTGTTTTATTAAAGCCAACGGTCGTCGAGGTGAATAAAGAAAAAGCAGTGCTGGGAATTAAAATTGAAGAGATGACGGAGGTAGCCCGGGAATTGCAGGGAGAAATGGATTATGTACAAAGTCCCTGCTCACATCACGATGCTGTGCTTAACCCGAATGGAAGTTTGCAGGTTCGCGTGGAGAAAAGGATCCCCCAGGTGAGTCGTGCTGTATATTGTGCGGGTAGATTTTGCAGGAGGATGTTTAGCGACAAAAGAATTTTCGCGCGCTTGGGATCGAGGAAGCATCCGGGCGTTGGTGAAGGGTCCTGTGTGAGTGGAAATGGCACGCGTGGGAGGAAAAAGTGTGCGTCGGCGAGTGGGTGTGTTATAAAGTGTGGGAGTGAAACCGAGTGCGAGCGAGAATGCACGTCGGGGTGTACGGAGTGTGACACGAATAGTGAGTTGGTGATGGCGCAGGTGCGAGAGGGCACATCGGAGCGCGAGTGTGAAACCGAGTGCGAGCGAGAATGCACGTCGGGGTGTACGGAGTGTGACACGAATAGTGAGTTGGTGATGGCGCAGGTGCGAGAGGGCACATCGGAGCGCGAGTGTGAAACCGAGTGCGAGCGAGAATGCACGTCGGGGTGTACGGAGAGTGACACGAATAGTGAGTTGGTGATGGCGCAGGTGCGAGAGGGCACATCGGAGCGCGAGTGTGAAACCGAGTGCGAGCGAGAATGCACGTCGGGGTGTACGGAGTGTGACACGAATAGTGAGTTGGTGATGGCGCAGGTGCGAGAGGGCACATCAGAGCGCGAGTGTGAAACCGAGTGCGAGCGAGAATGCACGTCGGGGTGTACGAAGTGTGACACGGAGAGTAAGGTGGTGGTGGAACGTGTGCGAGGAAGCACACCTGAGTTGGTCATGGCGCGGGTGTGGGAGAGCCCATGTGAGCGCGTTAGTGGGTGGATGCAAGAGTGCACGCCCATGGTGAGTGTTACGGAGGACGTAACGGAGGAGAGGTGTGGACCAAAGTGTGCGCGAGAGGTGTGGTGTGTAACAGGGAGAGCGTTGGTGGAATGTACGGACGGCGTTGGAACGCCAGGTTTTGTGAGGGTGAAAGGGGTAGCGTATGCTTGTAAGCATGCAAGTAAAGCACCGATGGTAACCGGTTTAGTGGTTAGAGCGACGGATAGCCGATGCGAGCACTCGGTGCGAGGGGTGCTTGGTTGGGTGCGAGGCCCGGCGCGGATCGATGCTGCGTCGCTTCTCTTCGAAGCGTCGTTGCCGATTCGGGCTTGGCCCCGCCCCGCACGGTCGAGTCCGGGCTTTGCCGGGCGAGGCGACCGGTCCGGTTCGAGGGCGAGTGGGAGGAGGCGGAACGGTGCCCCCTCGTGGGGACGGGGTTCCGACCAGGGGAGATTGAGCCATCGGGCCCGGGACCGCAAGGTGCCGCGCCGAGATGGTGCGTGGAGCCTCGGTCCAACCAAACCACCTCCCTTGAACCGAAAGCCGGACGGATTCAACCTGCAGGCAACCAAACCACCCGAATTCATTGCTCGGCTTTACGAAGCCGAGTTTAATGATGTCATGACGCACCGAGGCTAGGATATAGCGGACTGTGATGATGGTGATCGTGATAGTGATAGTGTTTTGATCCGAAATTTAGAAAAGTGAATAGAATTGGCAGTAAATGGAAAATTTTTGAATTGGTTGGAATTTGGACGAACAAAATTGATAGTGGAGAGACCCCCGATGTGGTGGGATGGCAAATCCACCATCCCTCACAGAGTGGGGGCAAATGCGCAATAGTTTATGGGGTGGCTATGACAACCGAGCCAGGGAGGGCTTGGATAATTGTAGGGATCTAGCGAAGATGACATTAGGTAACGTTAAGATTAGTTAGTGACTGATACCTGTAGTGGGGACGCAGGTAGTTTAGTGTGGATGATAATGACGTGGGAGCGCAATAGTTTAAAGGGACGACTGGGAAGCGCAAGTTTCAGAGGGGAGTAGTTAGCTGAGATGATGCCGTGTGTGTGAGGATTGAACAGGTGTGATTGAACAGGTGTGATTGCACAGGTGGGCAACTGAACAGGTGTGTGGAGCAGTGTATGAGGGAGTGGTGGTGATTGCGTGTTGTGTTGACCAAATGGTCCAGGAAGAAAGGAGGGTGCAGGTGGCACCAGGTGTGAGGGCACAGGTGTGCAACAACAGGTGTATGTGGCTGTGTGGAATAAATGGTAGTGTGGAATATCTGGAGTATTGGAATGGATGGTCGTGGAGTGAGAATGGTGGAAATTGTGGAGTGGAGTGGATGGTGCGATGGTGTGAATGGGGGAAGAGTGGACCCCCATCACGGATACCCGGGGCGGGTAGTGTAAGTGTTAGGTAGAGGGTACAGGTAAATTGTGGTTGGATATTGGCATCTGTGGTGCGGGTGGCAGAATGGTATGTGGGTGGGTGCATTAGTGTTGTGGAAATGGCTGGGCGTGTAGCCTGTTAGTGTGTGTAGTTGGTTTGGGCACTCCACCACTGTGAGGATGTCGGCCAGGTGAGGCCGCAGGTGGGCTCTGGGAGCCGGTAGTAGTTGTTGTGGATGGGGCCCGAGGATCCGGAGGACGGACCCGGGTAGCCCAGTGCCAGAGGGCACCGAGTGGGGTGACAGAGCCAGGAGGGGCTGTCCCCAGTTAGATAGGTTAGGGTGAGGAGCAGGTAAGCTTGGGTGGCAACTGCAGTGGTGGAGGTGTGCAGGTGGGTAGACCTGCTGGGAGAGGTACACGTCGCAGCCCAGAAGTTGTGCTAGAGCACCGGGAGATGAATCGGGGGAGTGAGACCCCAAATGGAGAAGCACCACAGTTTGGTCAATGGGAATTGGTTATTAGAACCCATAGTGTAAGTTGGCCAATGGATTGGCAGGGAGAGACCCCGGGTAGTGTAAAGTGTGTTAAAGTCATTTAGAGGATAGTTAGGATGAAGGATCTCCTCGCACCATCTGCATCCACTCACCTGAGGTGACAGGTACTCCACACCATGCCATGTTTTGATTATTTTTTATGATGCAAATGTTTGGATTGTGAGACGCATCATGACGTGGGTGTGACATTGTGCGTAATTCCATCTCTCCCTCCTTATGAGGATTGATGATGAATTGGTGATGGCAAATTTTGAAGTAGAGGGATTGTGGTGACGAATTTGGTATAGGGGAAATATGGGGAAGACGTGACAGTAGTGACGAATTGGTAATGTGTAGATTTTGTACATATGGGGTAAGGGCAAGGGCAAGGGTAGGGTAGGTGACAGGGGGGTGACGTACGGTAGGGACGAGCTTTCTCACTTCGCCCTCCGTACGCATTTCGCCTTGCATTGCCTTATTGACGTGTACCCTTGTGACCTTACCCCTCGCTCAATTGTCTTTCTTTTGTCTCCCACATGACCTGTGCGCCATTGGGTGCCGAGGGGAGCGTGCGTGAGGTGGCCATTGTGCGCCCGAGATTCCCAGAACCAGCATGCATTGCGTTGATGTACCACTTTATGGACCGCTGTTCTGCGGCCAAGTACCACTTGATGGACCCCAGGTTCTGGGGCAGGGCACCTCTGTTGGAGACCGGCCATAGTGGCCAGGGAATCTTGCTTGCGGACCTCGGTAAGGTGGCACCTATGCCAAACAGGTGGACCACCCTTAGTTGGCCCCTGAGGCCCTAAATAAAAACGAACACAAGTTGTGCTTTTTATTATGTCCAAATAGGCCGCATGAAGCCAGAAGACGTTGGGAAGAACATCGGCCCAGCAGAGAAAGTGAAGACCACCACCAGTTGTTTTGTTGTGTTTATTATGAACCATGGTGACTGCGCACCGAGTGGTGCTTTTGGTGCTTTGTGGTGCTTTTGGTGCTTTGTGGTGCTTTTGGTGCTTTTGGGTGCTTTGGTGGTATTGGTACTGGTGCATCGATGCAATGCGTGCTGTCTCCTCCCTCCCAACAGGAATTTCTTTTTCTTGTTCCCTAAAAAGAAACAAAAAAAAACAAAAAAACACACAGGTCCTGGGTTGCGTTGTAAATAAGAAATCACGTCATTGTAAATAATGCTCCCCACCGTAAATGTATAGTTTGAGAATAATTCCGTAATTCGGTTAGCTGTGGGCTTGAGTCTGTTAGACAGGGTGCAATGCAATAGGGGGACATACTTATTTGTGTTTTAAAATTGTCACACTCAGGGTCAGGTTAATTGTAGAGGGAATTACACCTACGTGTCACACTAAGTTAAAGTTTAGTAGGCCCGAGGACGGGCCTGAAGAAAGGAGGGTGCAGTGTAACGAATGTGGAAACGTTACAATGTGAACGTTACAAAAGTATGGTAACATCCTCGTAATGTAAATAATGGTCGTAGCCGGCCTCCTAGTTAATTCCATGAAACTTACACGCAGGTCACGATATATCTTTTAAATAGTGTATTTCCTTATTCCATGTAGGCTAAATATGTGTTTCCCACTAGATTGACTTTGCATTGTATCAAACAAAATAAGCGTAGGCCCTTCCAATTTCCCCAAAACCTCCCTTCCAATTGCCTTCCGCATTTTGGGCGGTTTTCTTCAACCACCATTGGCCACGAGGTAGGGTTGGGGAAGAAAGGCGTGTCTCCACCTCGTCATACGAGGGAAGGAGTGAACCAGCCCTAACAGCCAATCAACACCGCGGTGAGCGACCCGGTAGGCGTGCCCTCGGAGCCGGCGGCTTGATTTCGCCCGAGGTGATAAAAGCGACTGTAAGGGACTGCTTTACCAGAGGCCTTGGGAGATGACCCTGGGAGATGAGCAAAGAGGCTGCAAGAAGAGGAGCGGGGAGATGCGAAACGCTCCAAGCCAAAGAGGAGAGGTACTCGGCAAGGAAACCAGCTTTGGAGAGACGCGCTGAAAGGAGGGAGACGGCTCCGCCCCAAGAAGAGGAGCAGGTGTGCCGAACCAGCGCGTGACGTCTACCGCAGCGGATACACGACGGAGGGTTTCCCGCCAAAACCGCGAGGAATTGCGAGCTGCGGCCTCCCGACTTTGCCTCCCTCTCAAGCAATCCACCTCAAGCCCTACCTGCCTGCATTATCCCCTGTGTAAGTGTGAACGTCCTGTCCTGCTCGTTGTCTTGGGGTTAAGTAAAAATGAATAGTGTAAGTTAACGATTCGCTGTGTTACTGCTTCTTCCATCCATTGCTGTGTGTGTATAATAAATCTGTTCTTCCTCCGTATTCTTCTTCTTCTTCTTTTTCATTCTCTTTCGGTCGTTTTAGAGATTTCCCGATTGAATATCTGTGGGGCGATCTGGTCAACGTCGGGTGGAATCGGGTTCTAATCGGGGAGTAACTGTTCGGACGCGGTTAAATACACCACCGCTCGGTCAATATAACATCTAAAGCCGCGTCTGTAACAATATATATATATATATATATATGTATATATGTATATATATATATATATATATATATATATATATATATATATATATATATATATATATATATATATATATATATATATATATATATTGTTGCGGTTTTTAGAACCTTCCCATGTAAATTTAGTAGTAAATTCCCTTATAAATAACCCCTGTGTACATTTCCCCTTAATTGGCTGTTAATTGAAATAATTGCACCTTAGTTAGTCCACATTGCAACATGTAGCGAATCATAGGCTCTTTTCGTAGTTATAATAATAATAATAATAATTCATTTATTTTGTATAGCGCTTTTCAAGGAGCCCAAAGGCGCTTTGACAGAGTGGAAAACATAATTCATAACAATACATGAAAACAACAATTGCAAAAAGACAAGAATCAATAGGGAAATATTTAAAGCAAAAGGAGGGAGAAGGAGAAGAGATAGTCAGGGGTTAAATGCTGTGGGTTGAATGTTGAATGCAGTGTTGAACAGGTGGGTCTTTAGTGATGTTTTGAATGTGGTGAGTGAGGAGGAGTCTCTGATGGTGTGAGGTAGTGAGTTCCAGAGGGTGGGAGCAGCGATGGAGAAGGCCCTGTCCCCCCAGGATCTGAATTTGGTCCGGATGGAGGGGGTCAGGAGGTTGGTACCAGCAGAGCGGAGGTTGCGGGTGGGAGTGTGTCTGGAGAGGAGGTCAGCCAGGTAGGATGGGGCCAGGTTATGGAGGGCTTTGTATGTCAAGAGGAGGATTTTGTACTGGATTCTCTGGGGGATGGGGAGCCAGTGAAGCTTGTAAAGGACGGGGGTGATGTGGTCACGGGTCCGGGAATGGGTGAGTCGACGGGCAGCGGAGTTCTGAATGTATTGGAGTTTATTGGTGATTTTTTAGGGTGAACCATAGAGGAGGCTATTGCAGTAGTCCAGACGGGAGGTGATGAAGGCGTGGATGAGGGTTTCTGCAGCCGTGGAGGAGAGGGATGAGCGGAGACGGGCAATGTTTTTCAGGTGAAAGAAGGCTGACTTTGTGATCTGTTTAGTGTATTTGTCGAAGGAGAGGGTTTGGTCAAAGATGACGCCAAGATTCCGGATGTGAGGGGAGGTGGATACTGGGATACCGTCGATGTTGAGGGCAAAGTTATGGGTGGATTTTGTGAGCGTTTTTGGGCCAATGATGATTATTTCAGATTTATCACAGTTAAGCTTGAGGAAGTTGATTTGAAGCCAGGATTTTATTTCAGTGATGCAGTTTGTCAGGATAGAGTGGGTGTCGGTGGAGACGGACTTGGTGGAGATGAAAAGCTGGATGTCATAGGCGAAGCAGTGGAATTGGAGACCATGACGGCGGATTAAGTGACCGAGGGGGGACAGGTAAAGGATGACGAGGAGGGGGCCAATAACTGAACCTTGGGGGACACCTTGGGGGCTGGGGAGCAGTGGGGGATTTGCAGTTATTGATGGAGATGAACTGGCATCTGTCAGAGAGGTATGATTTAATCCAAGAGAGGGCAGTGCCGGTAACGTTAAAGGTGGATTCAAGTCGGGTGAGGAGGATGGTGTGATCGATGGTGTCAAAGGCAGCGCTGAGGTCGAGGAGGACGAGAATGTTGAGGTTGCCAGCGTCAGAGGAGAGGAGAAGGTCGTTGGTGATTTTGAGGAGAGCAGTTTCAGTACTGTGGTTGGAGCGGAATCCAGATTGGAATGTTTCATACAGGTTATTGGCAGAGAGGTGATGTTTGAGTTGAGTGGCTACAGCGCGTTCCAAAACTTTTGACAGAAAGGGTAGGTTGGAGAGGGGTCTGAAGTTGTTTAGGGTGTCAGGGTTTAGACCAGGTTTTTTTAGAATGGGGGTAAGAGCGGCAATTTTGAGGGAAGGTGGGACGATGCCTGTAGACAGGGAGGAGTTTATTGTTGCAATGATAAGTGGAGAGAGAGCAGGGAGGGAGGCCTTGACAAAGCTGGAGGGGATGGGGTCAAGAGTGCAGGTGGCAGTTTTCATTCCTATGAGGAGTTCAGAGAGGTCAGTAGGGGAGATTGGGGAGAACCGAGACAGGGGATGGCAGGACAAGGGGGGGCAGGTGGTTGGAGGGGGAGCGGGTGCGGCGGTGGTCAAGCTGTTGTAGATGTTGTCAATTTTGCGTTGGAAGAAAGAGAGGAAGGAGATGCAGTTGTTTACTGTGAATGACTGGGTGGTGGTGTCTAGGGGGCGGAGGAGTTTGTTTATTGTAGAGAAGAGTGCTTTTGGGTTTCCAGAGCCAGAGTGGATAATTTGAGAGTAGTAGGCGGAGCGGGCGCGGGAGAGGGCATCTTTGTAGTGTTGTAGGTGGTCCTTGTAGGCTTGGGAGTGAACTGTGAGACCTGTTTTATTGCGGAGTCTTTCAAGTTGGCGAGCACGAGTTTTCCTTAGGCGGAGTTCAGGGGTAAACCAGGGAGCAGAATGGGTGAAAGAAACTGATTTGGTTTTTATAGGCGCAGGCTAGTCAAGGCAGGAGGAGAGAGTGTGGTTGTAGTAGTCAGTGAGGTCGGAAGGGGTGTGGAGGTCAACGAAGGGAGAAGTGGACATTTTTTCAGAGAGGGTGGATGAGAATGAGGTAGGTGAAAGAGCGTTTAGCTTACGGATGGTGATAGTGCGATAATGTCTTGGTGCTGGGGTGGGGATGTTGATGGTCATAGTGATGGCTAAGTGGTCAGAGAGGGTGAGGTCAGAGCCAGAGAGATGGTGCAAATTTAATGCAGTGGAGCAGACAAGGTCCAAAATGTGACCATGGATATGGGTAGAAAAGTCGACATGTTGAGTGAGGTTAAAGCAGGTGAGTAAATCAGTTAGGTCAGTGGTTATTGTGGAGTCAGTGGAGTCCATGTGGATATTGAAATCACCAAGGAGGAGGATTGAGGGGGAGAGGGAACATAGCTGGGTCAGAAAGTAGGAAAAGTCAGACAGGAATGATGGGTGTGGTTTGGGAGGGCGGTAGACGACAGCCATGACTGACTGCGTGCGACCAGAGAGTTTAAAAGCCAGGTGTTCAAATGATGAGGATGAGGCGATGGGGATGAGGCTGGTCCTGATGTCTTGACGGTGGATAACGGCAATTCCACCACCTCGGCCCTCCGAGCGTGGTTTATTGACGTAGGAATATCCATTGGGTGTGGTGAGGTTGAGTGTGTAGTAGTCCAGAGGTTGTTGCCAGGTTTTGGTGAGACAGAGAAAGTCCAGTTTGTTATCCAAGATGTATTCGTTCAGGATGAGGCATTTGTTGTTGAGGGACCGGGTGTTGAACAGGGTGAGCTTGATGTTGTTTTGAAGAGCAGGGATGAATTCAGGTGATTTAGCCAGGGTTCGTAGGCAGGAGGTGCGATCGTGTGCGTTGCTGTGACCAGGTGCGCTGGGACGAAGAGTGAGAGTGCGCTGAGCCGACCAGAGGACGGGGATGGAGTGACCTGATTGCAAATATACAAACTTACGACCGGAGCCACGGTGAATGTACCTGGGTCGTCGGAGGAGTCCATTTGATTTGATGGCAGAGATGCATGATGGGGTGGAGCGGGTATTGAGCAGAAGGAGCCTTGCGGCGGAGTACCGCAGAGCCATGAGAGGCAGGAGCGGAGAGACGAGACGAGGCCAAGGTTGAGGAGGTGAAACAATGGTCCCAACCCACGGGAGCGGGCCCGAGGAAACGAAGGAGCCAGGTAGGTGAAGCCAGGAGCAGAGCCGGGACCAAGCAGAGGGCAGGCTGGAGCAAAGAGACGATCACGAGGCCAAGGTTGATCACGGCAAAGCGGCAAATGCAGCGGCAATCGACCGCCGCCGCTACAAATCTAGATCACGGCGGGAAACCGCCACCAAACCGCTGCGATGGTCACAACCCACGAGGGTGTGCCCGAGGAAACAGCGAGCAGGCGAAGGAGCCGGGCAGGCGAAGCAGGGAGCAGAGCCGGGGCTATGCAGAGGCCAGACTCAATGGCCAAAAAATCCGCACGACCACCAAAAAAGCAAGCAACTGACAGTGGCCCGGTCGAAGAAGTGGCGAGCATGTAACGCCTGCGTCCTCTTCATACCGGACCGGAAGCGGAAGTCAAGTTATATCATTATTATGTGTTTCAGGTAAGGCTGTGTTTCCAATAGTGACTCTATGTTGCATCAAACAAATAAGATAGTTCCCCTTTCAATTTTCCCCAATCATCTCCTCTCTGCAAGGCAGCGTTCGCTGCCAGTAACAGTTGGGCTGTTGTCTTCGCGCCAAAACTCCATTGCCCACGAGGCCAGGATCGGAGAAGAAGGGCGTGGCCCCACCTCATCATAAAAGGTGGAGCCAGGGAGCCCTCATCATCAAAGGTGCAGTCAGCCAGCCTTACCAACCAACCAGAGATCGGTGGGCATGGCTAGAGAGGGCGTGGCAGGAAAGATCTGGCAAGTTCAAGAAAGTTCCACGGGCGTGGTTATAAAAACCCTTGGTGCGAGGCCCCCCGAGAGAGACGCGGGAGGAGGTGCAAGAGAACGCATGAGGAGGCAGAGACGCATGAGGAAGCAGACGGTGAGAAGGCAGGAGAGACGAGCTGCGCGGAGCTGCTGCAGGAAGCCCTGCTGGTGTAAAGCCGAATACGTGGAGCTGCCGGCTCCTCGCTTCCAGCCCGGAGCGGACCCTGCTTGCTGTAACCTGCCAAACCTTCCAGCCCTGTTGTCCCACCTGAACCTTCTCCTTCCAGCCATTCATTCCTGCCTGCAATTCCCCATTCGTGTACGTGAGTTTGTGCTGTCTGTGTTGGCTGGGATTCCATAATTAAGCTTGTATAAGGATGTGCGCTGTCTTCTTCTTCTTCTGTAAATTACTTTCGTTTCTTCCTTTGGTTTCTTTGGTTTTGTACATAATTAATAATAAATACCTGTTCCTCCTTACTTTTGGTTTCATTCTTCCCCGATCGCTTTTGTCTTTCCCTATTGAATATCTGTGGCACGATTTCGGCAGAACCGCTTTATAATCGGGGTTAGTCCATTGCTAACGGCTCAGATTCCAGATTGCTAAACCGCTCGGCAAATACCATCTTGTCCGGGATTCGAGCGGTACTTGTCTCCCTGTTTTGCGGAGCGATTGATAAAGGTATTCAGCCTAATACCTGGACCAATAACCCTGATCAATCGCACCCCGCAAAAGAGCGTTACAAGTATCAGGACCGGTCGGACGGCCAGCTTAAAAGACGAGGGGATTAAACCCCCCTTGCTAACGGGAGTGCCGTCCCCCAGATCCGTAACAATATATATATATATATATATATATATATATATACTACTGTGTTCAAAAAGTATCCGACCTTTATTTTTCGTGCGTAAAAAAGAAGAAGCTAGGGAGGCGTTGATTGGTGCACGTATGTAGGCGATCCTAATGCACAAGTGTGAATTTTTTCACACCTGCAGAAGCTGTCATTCGACGGCAGACCGCCGATGAGTGAGGAAATGTAGGTGAGCGCCGTCGGATTTTCGTTTTTGACAAAATGACGGAAAAACTTGAACAACGCTACTGCATCAAATTTTGTGTAAGGCTTGGCGATTCCCAAGTGGAAACGATCCGCAAGATTCAACACCGTTCATTCCATTATGAAGGAGGATTTGGGCTTCAGGAGAATCTCAGCGAAGTTCGTACCAAAGCTGCTAACGATTGAGCTGAAGCAACTCCGTTTGGAGATCGCACAGGACATGCTGGAGACTGTGAACAGCGATCCCAGCTTCCTCAACACAGTGATCACTGGCGACGAGTCCTGGGTTTATGGGTATGACCCAGAAACCAAGTTGCAGTTTTGATGCAAGTTTTATGAAACACAAAATTTGATGCAGTAGCGTTTTTCAAGTTTTTCCGTCATTTTGTCAAAAACGAAAATCCGACGGCGCTCACTTACATTTCCTCACTCATCGGCGGTCTGCCGTCGAATGACAGCTTCTGCAGGTGTGAAAAAATTCACGCGTGTGCATTAGGATCGCCTACATACGTGCACCAATCAACGCCTCCCTAGCTTCTTTTTTTTTACGCACGAAAAATAAAGGTCGGATACTTTTTGAACACACTACGTATATATATATATATATATATATATATATATATATATATATATATATATATATATATATATATATATATATATATATATATATATATATACATATACATATATATATATATATATATATATATATATATATATACATATATATATATATATACATATATATACATACATACATACATATTGTTACAGACGTGGCTTGGATGTTATTTACCGAGCGGTTTTATGGTATGACCACGTCTGCACAAGTTACCCGATTGTGCCCGAACGTTGACTAATCGCGCTATGCTAGACCAATGAAGGAAAAAGAAGACACACGGCTGGAATTAATACGACACGACACCAGGGATACGGTTCTCAAAGGTTGTTATTACAATAATGCGGAAGGTTTAGATTACAGGGACAAGAGGGAAACATAGGAAGGTGGGCACTTAAACACACTTATATTAACCCCAACAGACGACAGATAAACGGGACAAGGCTCACTCACACGGGGTTTGATGCAAAGGACAGGCGGGTAGCGATCGCTCCAGGTGCACCTGGGCTCAGGGCAGGATCACGTACGGTCCAGTTTAAGAGATGCGGTGGAGGTATTGCAGCGCTCGAGGGGTGACGACTTCTCTCTCCAGGCTGGGGGCGCATCTGACGTCACATCCGGCGCGGGGCCGCGTATATCCGGCGGGGAGTGACACGCCCTCGGCTCGTTAGCTCCGCCTCGTGGAATCGGCACGTTGCTTCTCATTGGGTGCGTGGGGGGGTTACTGGCTCCGCCCCTGACGAGGAGCTGACAGCCAGCCCCTTCGGGGTAACGCCGTGGAGCGTATGGTCATGGCGGGTAACCGAGCCGGTGTGAGGACGCACACTCCCCGCCCCTCTGTTGTTGTAGTCGTAGTTGTAGTTGTAATTGTTGTTGTAGTTGTTGTTATTGTTGTTGTTTGGGGAAGAAGATGGGAGGAGGTATGGGAAAGGTCCTAAACTCACTACTGATGCCATATAATCACATTCTGGTGCAACGAAGAGTCATAATTAATGGAAACGAGGCCTTAACTGACATAGATTAAGAATAACTAGGAAGATGTCCGAAAGTTGGCTACGTGTGGTGCGGTGGACCTGGGCACGACATTTAATGGGGGAATAAGGGGAAGGTCGGCTCTACTGATTGTTATTTACATGCAATGGGACTAGGGAATGGGGGATTGGGGAAAGTTGGGGAGTATTGGAGAAAATAGGGGAATATTTACAAGCGGATATGGAGGCCAAATTCCATATTCGCAACATTGCACCCTTCTCTACCCTCGGGGCGTCCCGACCCGATAAATTTTTACCTACTTTAGTGTGGCACGCAATGTAGTTCCCTCTACTATTAACTCTACCCTGAGTGCGACAGTTTTACAGATATTCACAAATGAGTAAATATGTCCCCCTGCGACGTTGCACCCTTCTCCTCACAGAAACACACCCACAGGATAACCGAATCCGGAAAGAATTCGCAAACTACACATACAGCCGGTAGGGAGCATTATTTACACGACTACGCTGCTATTTACACTACGATCCAGGACCTGTTTTTGGAGGAACACATGCAGATGTTATGCATAGAGAGAGCGCGCTTGCCAACATCGATACACCAACCCACGAGTGCTCTGTGGCCGACGGCCTTTAATAACGTGCAGAGCACCCTGTCCCAGCATCAAAAGCACCACCCCACCGCCAATCGGTGCAGTCACCATTGTTCATTGGAATAAAAATAAACTCGACAACCCCTAACCCTGCAGGTGTCTCTTGCTCTTCGTGTGGCCTTCAGTGGTGTTAATTAACAGTGGTTCACCTTTATGGCATAGGTGCCACGTTGATCCATAGGTCCATCCCCGGGTGGTGCTTGGCCGCAAACGAACTGCGGTCCATTGTGGGTGGCCACAAACATTGCGGTCCATATGGTGTATCGATCCCGGCAGCAAACAGCGAAAGTGCAGGCCCACAACTGCGCAGCCAGCACCTCTCTCTCCTTTCTCTCTACCCCAAAGCCAGATCCTCGGAGGTGGGAGACAAAAGAAGAAACAAGTGAGTAAGGTGGTAAGGGCGCAAAAGTGCACGCAATGTAAGGTGATGCACACTGGGGGCACATGGGAACCAGGTGAGACAGGTACGTTCCTATCGTACGCCCCCCCCCCCACCAGGTAACCTACATGGCCCCTCCCTTACCCCTTACTGTATCCACACAACACAACACTACCCATAAACATCTACTTTACAAATCAACAAACATCCCTACTGTCTTCCCCGTTCCTCCCATATACCAAATTCGTCTTCTCTCCCTCCTAACCAATCAAATTTGCCATTTTCAACTCTCATCAAAATTTGCCATCTCCAACTCAACATCATAATTTGCCATCACCAATTCATCATCAGTCCCTCCTCGGGAGGGAGAGATGGAATCACTCCAATGTCTCATCCACGTCGTGATGCGTCTCACAAATCCACACAGCGATTCATCTCCTGCAACAAAACAAAGAAAACACAGGTGTGGAGTCATCATCATCACCACAGGTAAGTGGCTGCGTATGGTGCGACAGGTTCATCAATCCTAACTATTTCCTAAATGACTTTAACAACTTTACACTACCCGGGGTCTTCCTCCGGCCAAACCATTGGCCCTCTTACACTATGGGTTCTAAAAACCAATTCCCATTGGCCAAACTGTGGTGCTCTTCAATTTGGGGTCTCACTCCCCCGATTCATCTCTCGGTGCCCTCGCACAATTTCAGGGCTGCGGCGTGTACCTCTCCCAGTGGGTCTACCCACCTGCACACCTCCACCACTGCAGTTGCCTCCGAGCTTACCTGCTCCTTACCCTAACCTAACTACCTGGGGAAGGCCCTCTGGCTCTCTCCCCACTCCGTGCCCTCTCTGGCACTGGGCTGCCCGATCCACACCCGGGATCCTCAGGCACCCACTCACAACTACCGGCTCCCAGAGCCCACCTGCGGCCTCACCTGGCCGACATCCTCACAGTGGTGGAGTGCCCAACCAACTACACACACTAACAGGCTACACGCCCAGCCATTTCCACAACACTAATGCACCCATTCACAACACCATTCTGCAACCGCACCACAAATGCCAATATCCAACCACAATTTACCTGCACCCTCTACCTAACACTTACACTACCCGCCCCGGGTACTCGTGAAAGGGGTCCACTCTTCCCCCATCCACACCTTCGCACCATGCACACCACTCCGTACCACTTACTCCAACTCTCTCCACACACCTGTACTTGCACACCTGTGCTCTCACACCTGGTGCCACCGGCACCCTTCTCTCCCCAAGCGCATTCGCGCTGATCCACAACACTCACTACTCATACACTGCTCCACACACCTGTCCAATTGCACACCTGTGCAATCACACCTGTTCCATTCTCACAAACACGGCATCATCTCAGCTAACTACTCCCTTCTGAAACTTGCGCTTCCCAGTCGTCCCTTTAAACTATTGCGCTCCCTCGTCATTATCATCCACACTAATCTACCTGCGTCCCCACTACAGGTATCAGTCACTAACTAATCTTAACGTTACCTAATGTCATCTTCTAGGGCCCTATCAATATAACCTAACCCACCCGGGCTAGTTTTCACTGCCATACACCCCATAAACTATAGCTCCTTTGCCCCCCATGGGAAGGGTGGCAGGGATGCCACCCTCTCCCACCGGGCCTATCGCTCCTCAATCCCCCAGTCCTCTGGCACTAATAAGCCCCCCCTTATTCAGAGGTACTGGGTCCCGCCTCGGCATCTAAAGCCGAGGCAATCCACGGGGGCGCCTGCTCGCCGGTGTAAGGTCTTACCCGGTCGGCGTGGACGATCCGAGGGAGGGCTCGTGGCCCCATTTTGATCTTAAAGACCACGTCACAGATTTGCGACAGGACGACTCCTGGGCCTTGCCAGGGGGAGGTGAGTTTTGGGCACCTTCCCTTCCGCCTCCGGGGATTAAAGAACCAAATCTTCATCCCCGGAGCGTATTGACTCCCCTGGCTCCGGTCGTCGTACCTGCGCTTCATCTTTTCCCCCGCCAGATGGAGTTGGCGGCGGGCGAAGGCATGGACTAGCTCCATGCCTTCCTCTAGGTGACGTGCGTACCCCTCCCTCGGCGGGTTAACCACTGTGTCTGGCACGGGACCGCATAGCAAGTCGGCGGGAGCCCGTAACTCCCGCCCATACATAAGCAACGCTGGACTGCATGCGGTGGCCCCGTGCTGGCTGGTTCGGTAGGCCATGAGCAAGTAAGGGAGATGTTCGTCCCAGTCATCCTGACGGGTGGTGGTGAACAGTGCCAGTTGTTGGATTAGAGTTCGATTGAATCTTTCCACCATCCCGTCAGATTGAGGTCTTAAAGGCGTTGTTCTGGTTTTCCGAATTGACAGGAGACTGCACACATCTTTTAGCAATTTGCTCTCAAAATTTCGTCCCTGGTCGGTGTGCAACTCCTGTGGAATCCCATGCCGGCACACAAATCCTTCCACGAAGGCCTGCGCTACCACCCCTGCTTCTTGGTTGGGGAGGGCGTAGGCCTCCGGCCACTTGGTGAAATAGTCCATTACAACGAGGATATACTTATTACCTTGGCGGGTGCGGGGCAGCGGTCCTAGAATATCCATAGCCACCCGCTCAAGGGGGGCCCCCACCTGATGTAATTGAAGGGGGGCCCTCATCCTCCGTGCTGGTCCCTTTTTGGCAGAACAGGCGTCGCATCTCCGACACCAGTCCTGTATGTCGCGCCCCATATTCACCCAATAGAACCTCCGGCGGACCCGAGATATTGTCTTTGTCCTGCCCAAATGGCCGCCGGAGCGGGTACCATGCACCTGTTGCAATATGACGTTCTTGAATTTGTCAGGGACTATCACCAGCCAGGAAGTTCGATCAGAGGGAACCTCCACCCACTTGCGATACAAGATGTTGCCTTTCAATTCCAGGGTCTGCCACTGAGCCCAATATGCCTTTGTTTGTGCCCCGAGGGGGGTGACCTCTTCCCCCTTTGGTCTTTGCCCCAATTTGCCCCATTGGAACACCGGCCCCAGAACAGGATCCTCCTGCTGGGCCGTGCTCCAATCCAACTCTCCAAATTCCTCGTCCGCGGTTAGTGGCAAAATTGGCCCTCTCACCCGGGTTGCCCGGACGACGAGAATCGGGGCGGAATCGCCCAATTGCTCCCTCTCCTCGTGTCTCGCACAAAATTTACAGTTTTCCCCCAGACAAGGACGCCGAGAGAGTGCGTCCGCATTACCATGGGCCTTCCCGGCCCTATGGGCCACATCAAAATCGTACTGCTGCAACTTTTCCAACCACCTTGCAATTTGGCCCTCCGGTTCCTTGAACCGAAGGAGCCATTGCAAGGAGGAATGGTCAGTTCTAACCAAAAATTTCCGCCCGTACAAGTACGGGTGGAAATGGTTCATGGCAGCCAGCATAGCCAATAACTCTTTGCGAGTGACGCAATAATTTCTCTCGGGCCTACTTAAGGCCCGACTATAATAACCAATCACTCTCTCCACGCCCTCCTGTGTCTGAGACAAAACTGCGCCCAATCCTTCCTGGCTCGCATCCGTGTCCAGGGTAAATGTCCCGTCACTAGTGGGGTAAGCTAGAAGGGGTGCGGATGTTAGACACCCCTTCAATTTTTGGAAGGCCTCGTGGCACTCCCGTGTCCAATTAAATCGCGTCCCCTTCTCCGTAAGCCGGTGGAGGGGACGGGCCAACTCCGCAAATTTCGCCACAAAGCGCCGGTAGTAGGAGCAGAGTCCCAAAAATCCCCGCACCTCTTTGATGGTACGTGGTGCGGGCCACTCCTCTACCGCTTTAATTTTGTCTGGGTCTGTTTTTACCCCCTCGCGGCCAATCACGTGACCTAGATAGGCCACCTCTCTTGCAAACAAAGTGCACTTACTCGGGTTCAGCTTCAACCCTGCCTGTCTGAGGCACCCGAACACCTGGTCCAAATTAGCTAGTGCCTGGGGGAACGTTTGGGCATGTACCAGGACGTCATCCAGGTACACCAGGCATGATTGCCATGGCATGCCGCCTAGTACATGCTCCATCAATCTCTCAAAGGTGGCGGGGGCGTTACACAAACCAAACGGCATCACAGTAAACTGATACAGTCCCTTACCTGTGGAAAATGCCGTTTTCTCCTTCCCTGCCCTATCCATCTCCACCTGCCAATACCCACTCTTGAGGTCCAAAGTTGTGAACCAATTTGAGCCCGCAACGGCATCGAGGGTGTCATCAATCCTTGGCAGGGGATATGAGTCCTTGAGTGTCACGTTGTTTAGCTGGCGATAGTCCACGCAGAACCGCGTGGTCCCATCCTTCTTTTTGACCAGCACAACAGGTGACATCCAAGGACTTCCCGAGGGCTCGATCACACCTGCGTCGAGCATTTTTGCAACCTGCTCATCAGCTTCCGCCCTCTTGCTCCAAGGGAGCCGTCGGGCGGCCTGACGAATAGGCCGGGCCTCACCGGTGTGGATCTGATGTTTCACCAGGCCCGTACGTCCAATATCCTCGGTGGACAAGGAGAAGAGGTCCAAATGGGACCCAACCAGTTTGTGTAAGGCCTCCCTCTGGGTACCTCCCAACTCTACGCTGCTACGATTTACCATCTCGCAAATGGGATCGGGCCAATTCCTACTTGTCATTGAAGGCTCCCCCCGGGGTCGGCTCGGCTGGACGTTCTCGCCCCTCACTGTCGCGACTTCCTCAACGGGGGTGCAGCCAGCTACCCTCGTGCCCCTTACTATAGTGCGTGGTTCTGTACTCATATTTATTACTCGGACGGCCACTACCGGTCCGTTCGTTTTTACAAGGGTGCGGCCCACGATTAAACCCGGTATGGACTGCGCTGCCACCGGTTCGACCAGGCCGCAGGACTCCTGCCATGTTGGGCGAGCTGCCCATCGGGCCGGCACTATCGCCTCGGCCCTTGGGGGGATGGTCACGGCCTCGGAAGCCTCCAGCTCCGCTCTCTCGGCCGTGCTCACTCCCCCTAACGGCAGCTCTTCTACTCCCACCTGCAGGATCCCCCGGCACAAGTCGATTTTACAACCGCTGGCAGTCAACAGGTCCAACCCTATTAAACATGGGTCGCACACCTCCGCCACCCAAACATCTATCTCCCTCCTTACCGACCCTAACTTGAGGGTCACAGAACCACGCCCTATGATCGGGGCCGTTACCCCGGTAGCAAGCTGCAAACTATAATTTTGCAGGCGCTGGATCTTATCCCAGCCACCTGCACTCGAATCAAGGACCACAGGGCTGATGATCGTGGCGCTAGCTCCTGTGTCCACTACGGCGTCTACCCCCACGCCGGCAATTTTGCATCTAATTGTCAGGCTACCGGTTCCAATTTGGCCACAATAAATGACCTGTCGCGTCAATGAGGGCTCTCCTCCATCCTCTGCTGCCGAACACCGCCCTACGTGCCCGACACCTTCTAGTTTCCCGGGGTCTGGCGGGGGGGTGTCTGGGGTCGGCTAACCCGCTCCCCCCTGGGCGGAGTTGAGGACCTCAACTGCCGGGGATCATCCCGGCACGCGTTTCGACAGTGCCGCGCCAGGTGACCCAGGCGGTTGCAGGTATAGCACCTCACCTGGTAAGGTGCTTGCCTCCGGAATTCCAAATTCCCCCCCCTGTAGGTCCGAATTGGATTACCCGCTCGTGGTCCACCGCGGGCCACCTCCGGGGCCGCCTGCCATGGTCCAGGTCCTGCCAGGCGCTGGTCCACCAGCCTCCGGACCATGCCCGCCAGGTCAGGACCCACGTCGGGGGCGGGCCCCCTAAGGGGTCCGCCCTCCATCGGGGGTCCCATCTGGCGGACCGCCATTGCGAGACGCTCGCCCCCCCCGGGCCAGGGGCCTCGCTGCTTCCCAACGGGCCGCAGCGTCAGCCGCCTGGCTCAGAGTCTGCGGGCGCCACATGGCGAGCTGTTGCCGGAGCTCAATATCCGGGAGGGCCTGGATAAAATGGTCCAGCGCCAGGCTTTCCCGGGAATCCGCTGCCATGCTAGCATGTGCGATCCCCACTGCGCGGCGAATGTCGTGGGCAAGTTCCCCGATGGCTTCCTGGGGCTTGCGCTTTCGCAGCGCGAGCTGAGCTTTAACAAGCTCGCTCTGCTGTTCTATTCCAAATCGATTAATTAGGGCGTCGCGGAGGGCTGGCAGGGTGAGAGCACCCGCTGGTAATGCCGTCAGCACCTCCGCCGCCGCGCCGCGCAATGCGGCCACCAGGTGTACTCCACCTTCGTCCTCACCCCAACCGTTACCCTTACACACACAGTCGAACTGCGCCAGGTACGCGCGTAGATCACTCTTGCCGTCATACGGCGCGAGTGGGACCTTGTGGGACCACCTCGTATGCGAGTCGTTGCCCGCCGGCCGGACCCCGTGCGTCGCCCCTTGCGGGGTCAGCGCGGGGCCGAACCGGCCGGGCCCCCACAGTACATTACCCCCAAGGGGCTCTCGTGCCTCCCCGGTCCCTCCAACAACTACCCCTGTTGGTGTCGATGCATGGGTCACACCTCCGCAACCCGCTACCCATTCCATACCACCACAACCTTGCTCACCCACACCTCGCACCTCTCGTTCCATACCCTCCGGACCAGCCATACACCTCACTCTTGGCCTCTCACGAACATCCGGGTCTATCTCGACCCCCAAGCTTATTAAATCACCTGGCGCATCATACGCACGACCATATTGGTCACCACTTACACCGGGTCCTCTTTCTCTTCGCTTCTCCTCCATCACCTGCGAATCCCTCATCCGGTTAATGAGCACATCATCACGATCCGAACACAGACTCTGGACCAATTCTTTTACCTCCTCTTTTATCTCTTTCTTATCCTCTCTCCGTCGCTTTTTAATTTCGCTCACCCCTTCTTCCACTTCTTCTAATTTTTGCTTCATCTCCTTCATCTCTTCGTGCGCCCCTTTAAGTTCTTCCTCTAACTCCACTTTATTTTTTTCTATGTGCTCCCGCACCTCCCGCTCTTTAACCTCCATTACCTCTACCACCTTGTCCATTTTCCTCGTCAGGTCCTCATGTACCGTCTGACACTCTTTTTTAATTACCCCTACGTCCTTTTTCATCTCCTTCTGTGTCGATTTTAAACCCTCTATTACCGCTGTGTTCTTCTTTACCTGGTCCCCCAACTCCTTTTGTCCCACTGTCAGTTGTTCTACTCCCAGCGTCAACTCCTCTATACCACCTTGCAATTTTACAGTCCCCTTTCTCACCTCTTTCTCCATGCGCTCCTTACAGTGCCTCACCTCCTCGCGCACTCCTCCGACCTCCTCACTCACTCCTCTTCTGATCTCCTCTCCCATCACTTGCATCTCCTGCCCAGATGCCACCCTCATCTGCTCCATTTCCTCCCTGTGAGCATCCAGTTTGGTTTCTACCCCCATTCTGACCCCCTCTATCTGCTGCTCCATTTGTTTAACTTCCCTTTCCGCTTGGTCCCTCATGTCCCTCAATTTGCCTTCCATACTGTTTTCTAACCCCTCTAACCCATTTTTCACTCCCTCTATCTGATTCTCCTGGGCAGCCATTCTGTTTTCTACCCCCGTTAACCCATTTTTCACTCCCTCTATCTGATTCTCTTGAGCGGCCATTCTGTTTTCTACCCCCGTTAACCCATTTTTCACTTCTTTTATCCCGTTGTCTAACCCCTCAAAATTATTGTCTAACTTCCCAAATTTCTTGTCTAACCCCTCACCAGTACCCCTCGCTTCGTCCCTCATTACTCCCAATTGCTCACTCTGAGCATCCATCCGGTTCCCCATTACCCCCATTTGGTTTTCCAATCGCTCACTATTCTTTTCCATAAGGGCCGTCATTTGTATAAAAAAAAGTTCCAATCTTCCCAGCGGCGCTACTTCGGTCGCGGGCACGGTGACCAGCGAGGCGCCATTTTGCGCGCCCGCTTCTTCGTGCGTGACGGCGCTATTTTGCGAACCTGCCGCCCTCACTGCTTCGCTCTCCTCCTGTCCCTCATTTTGGTCCTGGATCGACCCTACCTCACTCTCCTTTACCGGACCCCAGCTGTCTTGATCCGCCATAGCGCGACTTTCAAAATTCGGTTTTTATTTTTTATTTTCGTAAAACAAATTCAAATTTCGCCGTTATAATTTCGCGCGGGAAACGCGCTCCGAATCGATTCGGTCGAGCGCCGTACGCGCTCCGGCTCGATTTTCCCTCCCAAAATTTGGGCCTAACTAATTTAGTCCCGGGTTCGAATTCCACTCCTCGACACCAATTGTTACAGACGTGGCTTGGATGTTATTTACCGAGCGGTTTTATGGTATGACCACGTCTGCACAAGTTACCCGATTGTGCCCGAACGTTGACTAATCGCGCTATGCAAGACCAATGAAGGAAAAAGAAGACACACGGCTGGAATTAATACGACACGACACCAGGGATACGGTTCTCAAAGGTTGTTATTACAATAATGCGGAAGGTTTAGATTACAGGGACAAGAGGGAAACATAGGAAGGTGGGCACTTAAACACACTTATATTAACCCCAACAGACGACAGATAAACGGGACAAGGCTCACTCACACGGGGTTTGATGCAAAGGACAGGCGGGTAGCGATCGCTCCAGGTGCACCTGGGCTCAGGGCAGGATCACGTACGGTCCAGTTTAAGAGATGCGGTGGAGGTATTGCAGCGCTCGAGGGGTGACGACTTCTCTCTCCAGGCTGGGGGCGCATCTGACGTCACATCCGGCGCGGGGCCGCGTATATCCGGCGGGGAGTGACACGCCCTCGGCTCGTTAGCTCCGCCTCGTGGAATCGGCACGTTGCTTCTCATTGGGTGCGTGGGGGGGTTACTGGCTCCGCCCCTGACGAGGAGCTGACAGCCAGCCCCTTCGGGGTAACGCCGTGGAGCGTATGGTCATGGCGGGTAACCGAGCCGGTGTGAGGACGCACACTCCCCGCCCCTCTGTTGTTGTAGTCGTAGTTGTAGTTGTAATTGTTGTTGTAGTTGTTGTTATTGTTGTTGTTTGGGGAAGAAGATGGGAGGAGGTATGGGAAAGGTCCTAAACTCACTACTGATGCCATATAATCACATTCTGGTGCAACGAAGAGTCATAATTAATGGAAACGAGGCCTTAACTGACATAGATTAAGAATAACTAGGAAGATGTCCGAAAGTTGGCTACGTGTGGTGCGGTGGACCTGGGCACGACATTTAATGGGGGAATAAGGGGAAGGTCGGCTCTACTGATTGTTATTTACATGCAATGGGACTAGGGAATGGGGGATTGGGGAAAGTTGGGGAGTATTGGAGAAAATAGGGGAATATTTACAAGCGGATATGGAGGCCAAATTCCATATTCGCAACAATATATATATATATATATATATATATATATATATATGTGTGAAGAAGCAGCTCTTCGTTTGGAAAGGAAGTCCACAAATAGCCTGAATGACGCAGCTTTTTATTAAAACCAACTTATACAGATCCGGAGGAGACAAGACATCTACAGCAAGAACCAGCTTCATGCCAAGTCAAGCCTTCCTGGAAACACATTGATTCTCATTCACTTATATATGAATACGATTATCAGAAAATCTCCGAGAGGACAAAGCGACTGGCGAGAGTCCCTTCCACCGTTATCCCTAGCCCCCACCGTCATCCGCTGTCATTCGGGGGAGTCAGCCCTTCCTTATCATTCGGACCAAATGTTTCTCTGGGCTCCGAGAAAACAGAAATGTAACTCACAGAGAGAAGAGTGCATGCTTGGCCAAACAAACCCATATATTTTATGGGTTTGTTTACATGAGTAATTCAAAGCATGTTTATACAGAGTCATGCGTCGCTGTGATTAATACAAAATATATATGGTTAACGATAGGTTTATGTCTGCAATCTAAACATTCTACTAGCGTTACGCAAAATCACGCGCATGTGGGCGTGGTTTTACGACCGGCCTTATCTAGCCTCGAAAAAGCACACGTATACAATTTGTCCAGCACGACCGAAGCGAGCCTTTCCTCATCCAAAACTAAAACGAAGCAAAAACCCTTTATTAACTTTATGAAAATAGCATTTTTAAACAACATTTAAATCATAACACATTAGCAACCAACGTCTATAACTGAACTTTAGGCAATAACAAATCTACAACTTGACATTCCTTCCTCTTGTCTCGTCGAGACAAAGTATCTTAAGAGACAACGTGCCACATCGGGCTTTATTGAAAAATAATTGTGTAATGCGGGTATCTCCCAAGGGCATATCGTGCGCCCAAAGCGCCTCGCCCGTGCATTTGGCGAGCGTGTCGTGTGGTGCGTGCTCGGAGCCTGAGGGCTCAGAACATGAAAGTCCATTAACGTTTCGGATCCACAACGAAGGTGTCTGGTCCAGATGAGGTTCTGCTCCGCCAGAGGGCCACCACCTCCCCTGCGGAACTTGCTCCCCCCACCCTTTGCAGACCCAGTCCTTGCAGATCTTCGAAGTTAATCAACGATCATGCCCATGAGGTCCCTCACGTGCTGCTGTTCTGGGGAATACAAAATGTCGTCAGTATCTTGTGTCTCAATTTCCTGATCAGGGTACAGAGCGTAAAAATCCGATTCACTTGAAGCATTTGAACTTAAAACATTTGGAAGAAAAGAGAGGGACTTCCTTTATGTCAAAGTCTCCCATGGGCGCCTGGTCGGCTTGCGGGTCTAGGACATCCGCGTCGGGTCCCTCGACCGCCAGACCCAGTGTCGCAATCAGATCCATAGTTGGGTCGGAAGGGGGCGTGCAGCTGTCAGCTTGTAATACATAAGCAGCGTTAGCCAGTACACGCAAGGGGTTTATAGCACAAGTATCACAGTCATCACATACACCGTTACAGGCAGCAGCCAGTTCCCACATGGGATCCGCACAAGTATCACAGTCATTACAAAATTCAATGCAATTTTCTGGAGCGCCGGTCGCAACTGCCTTGTTGAAGGACCCGTTCAGGTCGACGGCCTCTGTGGTCAGAGCCATAGTCGTTGTCGGCGGCTTCTTCACTTTCCATCCTGTAAAATACTTTCTTATACAGAGGAGGACTAGAGATTTCATTAGTGCCCCCCAAATTACTACCCCGATTATCACAGCCAGTGCGGTCAATAACCACTTCACTATGGTGCCCGTCCATCCCTGGAACCAGTCAGTGAGCCAGCTAAATGTATAAGAATTTTCGCGCGCGATCCGATCGATCCAATAGTATGTCATGAGCCGTAGCGGTGTCGTTTGCCACCTTTTCTAGGGCCAAAGCCAATTTGTCTATCCGGAAACTATCCATGACTGTGCCCGCTCCTGGGAAGAAGAAACCAAACACCTTTTCCCATAGACTCCCGTGTAGTTTAGTGGTTCCATCTTCGTTCATGACTGACCTCTTATAACGCCTGTCCAAGGACTTTGGGTCTAGCTCATCCAGTATCTCAACGTCAGGAAGGACTGAACCCAGATAACATGTGCCCCCCCAATTATTTGGTAAATAGGGGTAAGCCTTGTCGCCGCATATAAACATTGTCCCATGGGGTGGGACCAGGTGGGTGGATAAGCACTGGAGTCCCTTTACCACCCCATTAATCCTACTAACCCCCCTAGAGAATGTTATAGCCGTTATGTTGTGGTTGTGTTTATCTTGCAGTACTATTCGTAATGTAATCCCCGAGCTCCCTTGTCCCAGCTTCCCGGGGAGAGTGTAGGCGCATTCTGATTCTCCCATACGCAAGTGGCCGGAACCCTGGAGGCAGACCGTCCCTTTCTGTGGTTTGACCCAGACGGGGGCAGGCCTCTCGGCCACATGGGCAATCATTGACGGGCGATAATTAAATTGTCGATTGCAACTCTTGCCGTTGTCAACCCCTTCTCTTTCCAGCGTGGTGACTAAACATGGGGAATCGATAGGTTGTGAGCAGAGGTCATTGAGGGACGAGGGTAGCACTATCATGTGTATTCCTGTGGTGCCTGCTTGGGGAAAGCGCATGCACGACCAGCAGTGTGTCCTATTTTGAATTGTTGCCACTTCCCTGGCCACTTTCCAATATGTGTTTTCACCCTTCTTTGGGGCCTTATTCTGGGGTTGTGGCGTGAGTATGTATTCGATGCATGGTATGTAGTTCTTTTCGCCACCGGCCGCGCCAGGGGTCCAGACGCTGCACCGGACCTGCATGGTCATGTCTTTCCCTAGGCGTGTGCGTGTTTGTAGCTTAAAATCAGGGGTTCCCCATTGGTATCCTGGTTGGGCCAAGGTCTTAATGCTAGCTTGCCCGTCTTCCCGGAACTCTCGTTGCTTTTGTAGTACCATGCCAACGCGTCCAGGCCCTGCCGACAGTGCTAGCCAATTTATGTTCACCCAATTTGTGTGCAGGGCTTTCTGTTCGAAACATGGTAGTGATACTCTTTGTCCCCATGTTACGGTGAGGTGTCGGGTTTCGTTTTCGCATCTATTGGAATCGGAGTTTCCCCTAGCTGCTGTCGCTATCAATAGTATTGTACCTATGATTAGGCCCATCCTTACTGTGGTTGCTGTGGTGTAGTGTCTGGTGCTTGTATGGCCAACTTACAGTGCGTGGCGTGGATCCACGAAGTCTTGCCCTCGCAAAAGACTGCCGTTGGTGTAGTCAGCAACACCTGGACTGGTCCCTTCCACCTTGGTTCCAAGGCGTTCTTGCAGGTGAAGTGCTCCACGAACACCTGGTCTACAGGTCTCCAATTCATAGATTCAATTCATTCAATTCATTGTTTCATAGAACACCTTTTCTCCAATTTCCTAATCCACTTTTTTCAAGTGGATCCAATTTTATCCAATATTCAATTTTAAATTCAATCCCATTTAATCCAGTCCAATTCAAATTAAATTCAATCCTTCTCTCAGCATCCCATTACCTGTTTCCAACATCAATAAAAATAAAATTATAAAATTAATAAAAAATCAATCATCTCAACTCTCAAATCGAATCAAAAAATAAAAATAAACGAAAATTACTTCAGCGAGAGTTTCAACTAGAATTAACACAAACAAACCACCATTAACCTCCATTAACACAAACAAACCACCATTAACCTCCATTAACACAAACAAACCACCATTAACCTCCATTAACCTCCCCCTATTATTTATTTATTTTCACGAATAAACAAATAATAGAAATAACCTAGTCTACTTCCAATTTCAATTCTGGTCAGTTCTGGTGTCTGGTCACACACAATGTTTTCCTCACCCACTGTGATTCGCTCAAAATAGATTCTCACTGTTATGTCTGAAATTCGTCTCATGAAAACCCATTCAAGAGTCCGGTGTAACAGACAGCCAAACACATAGACACGCCGAAGACCCCAGGGTACCCATCAAACTAGCTTGTCCCCAGATCCACAACACAGCGAAACATGTAACTTTACTAAAACTAGAACGGGCACTCGGTAGAGCGCATACCTTCGCCGCAGCTACTTTTGTTGCCAAAATAAAAGACTACAAGATCTGTGTAGCAAAGCCACACCTACGTTGTCATGCGGGAAGATTTGTTTCAAATTAAACCATTCTATCCCGCCAAAAATTTGATATTGTAATCACATCCATGACCTTTTCTTGACCTTGACCTTGACCTTTGACCCGATCGATTCCAAAATCTAATCAAATGGTTCCCGGATAATAACCTATCATCCCACCAAATTTCATGCGAATCGGTTGAATACTTTTTGAGTTATGCGAATAACATACACATACACACACACACAGACATACAAATACACAGCGATCAAAACATAACCTTCCGCTTTTGCGAAGGTAATAATCACTTACTCATAACTAATACTCATAATAACTCATAATTACTTATGTAATTACTCATGCCAATACTTACTTAAAATAATGTAATATCCCAATCTTCACCCCCTATGCAAATCGAAGCACCCCGGACAATCCACAACCAATATCAACCACTGTAGCCGCCTTCCCGATTCCAGGCAGCCACACGCAGCCACATACATCTCCCTCCACGTCACACAAGACAACAGCCAACGAGTGTGTCCACCACACAGAAACCTTTGGCAATGCAACAACCGAACTCCCAGACAACCAACAACAAAACCCAATCCATCTCCATGGCTCATCAAGCAGTTCCAACTTAATCCAGCTTCACATACCGATTTCCCCAAAAACTCGTGAAACTTCACCCCCATTCTGGAAAAACCCTGGACTAAACCCTGACACCCTAAATAACTTCAGACTCATCTCCAACCTTCCCTTTCTGTCAAAAGTTTTGGAACGTGCTGTGGCCACTCAACTCAAACATCACCACTCTGCCAATAACCTGTATGAAACATCCCAATCCGGATTCTGCTCCAGCCACAGTACTGAAACTGCTCTCCTCAAAATCACCAGCGACCTTTTCTCTCCTCTGATGCCGGCAACCTCAACATTTTCATCCTCCTCACCTCAACGCCTCCTTTGACATCATCAATCACACCATCCTCCTCACCCTGTTTAGACCAGCTTGTGCCTATTAAACCCAAATTAGTTCACCCCCAAGCCTACAAGGACCACCTACAGCACTGCAAAGATGTCCTCTACTCCACCTACTACCCTCAAATTATCCACTCTGGCTCCGGAATCCCAAAAGCACTCTTCTCTACAATAAACAAACTAAATAAACAAATAAATAAACAAACTTTACAACGTGAACAAAACTCCTCAGCGCCCTGGATACCACCACCTGTCATTCAGAGTAGACAACAGCATCTCCTTTCTGGCTTTCAGCATCTCCTTTCTCCTTTCTGGCATCCAAATAAAATTCTGGCTTCAAATCAACTTCCTCGAACTTAACTATGATAAATCTAAATTAATCTTCGTTTGCCCCAAAACCACTCACCAAATCCACCCATAACTTTGCCCCCAACATCGATGGTCATTTGAACACAAATTGAACAAAATTAATCGAACAAAACACTTCCATTAACTCGACATTCTTTTCACAGCACAAAGTTCACTTGAACATCCTTTTCCTGGATACTCCCTCTTTATTTTTATACCATACCATGCTTCTCCACTTGCAACCCAAATATTTTCCATGAAATAAATAAAATGAATTTTATGAATCTTCTCATTATTCGAAAGTTTACAAAATGTCCCAAATCTGTATATTATTTTCTACTGTGGTTATATTAAACCATTATTTTACAAAATCCAACTTTCAATAAACTGAAAATTGCTTCGCCATGGAATAGTCCACCACTCATATAAATAATCATAAGAGTTCTGCGAAACATCTCCATCTTTAAAACTTAGCCAACCAATTTTAAACCACATGTTTTCCCCCCAAAAAACAAGTCACATTCTTTGTATATTGCCAACATTGTTCATCGTTTAAGTATCATCCAGAACTAAATTTTTATAAACCATCAACTTGTAGATGCATTTATTTATATCCCATTAACCCAAGAACTCTCAATTGCTTGGTTATATTTTAGTAATGTCATATATCCATATTTCTTTTCCAAAATGTTCCTGATATACACATTAATCCCATCTGTCTTTGTTTCCAGATCAACTCGAATCAAGAAATCGACACAAATCCTTATTACCTCCAATCAGTCACACTGCACATTATTCCCCGTCCTTGATGGATAATTTTACATCCAGATGGGCACAGCATCCCATTTTTGGTGACCCAGCCCTGAAACAAGCCCCTGGACTCCTTGCAGGCTGGACCAAAACCCCTGGACGAGGTTGCATCCCAGTACTGACTCTGCTGCCTTCTTGCAAACCACTTCAACTCCATGAATTTTACATGTTTCGTGAACAGAACAAAGCCCTCTGTAATCGTCAGATTGAACCTGCCCCAAACCCGTCCATATAAACTCCATTGTTGTCCTGTCCATCTCTCTGTTTGTGGATCCGGTGCAAAGTTACACAAAGTTCCCGTTTACATTTTGTGACTCACAGCTCCTGCCTCCATGGAACAATGACGCCTAAGCACTCAATTAGCCCTCCCAGTACCAAAGACTTACAATCAGACCGACAGACAGACAAATAACAGAGGCATGTCGCCAGCCCCAGCACAGGACATCACCTTTCCGGGCAGGCACAATATAATCCACAGCATCGAAATGCCAATTTCTATCCGGAGCCTCGCAAAGCCAAATCGGGCATGTTCACTGCATTTCACTGCATTTCACTGACCATGACTATCCCCATTGCTCGATCACGCACGTCACTGTGCTCGGCCCGGTTAAATTAAACTCAAGCGTACTGTACCTGACGCTTCCGGTCGGCACCGGAAGTCTGTTTATTTCTTGAGACCCCTGAATCGGGACCTCAACGACAATTACAACGACAAACAGAACTCGATATTCTCTGTTCATTAATTACGTACATGATTTCAGTTTTATCCAACAATATATGTCCCGATATTCTCTCCAGATTTAAGTTCTATATCCTGTCGTTAAAGCAACACCCTGTAGACTGACTCCGCCTGTCGTTCTTCCAAGGTTAGTGAATTGCCTCTGACCTCTTACCCTTACATATCTCGAACAAAGGTCAAATAAACTTCGAAAGGTCAAACTTCAAATTGGGGTAACCAGCGCTTTATTATCCCACAAGTAATGCAAGTCCGGCGACAATGGACAAATGACCATTAATGTGGCTCTACATAGCATAATGCTAACTTCTACGAATCCAACAATCGTCACAATCCGCCCAGGAACGTCCGTACGAGGCGTGCTTTACAATGCAGCACCTCTCTACCTGGTGCACACCTTTCGCACATCCCTCCTCGTTCGCACAACGCTTCATCAACACACCTCCTCGCGCCCACACCTTGGCACAAGCCACACCACATACCGACAGTTGAAACCTCGATATTCCTCTTTCCTCGGATAAGCGTTCTGTTGAAAACGTGACATTTCTGCTCAAATTATTGAATTTTAATAACTTAACCTTACCAGCATCGCTCGCCAGCAAACCCTTTGTCCGGCGCATCGATCAACACACATGCATCGATGCATCTTCCAGCCGCCACTCCGCACTGTACCTCACTTACTGTATGGACAAGACTTCCTGTTGGAACTTGTCACCGGAAATTAATTACTCTGTCTTGAAATCGTTTATTTTAGCGTTTAGAAAATCATTCTAGAAATCGAATTTAGTTTAGAAATCGTTTCTTCCCCTTATATAAATCCATTTTAAATAACGTATTCCTTTTGTGACATTGCATGGCATGTATGTCGCAGGTGCCCACTATTCTGACATGGCTCATGACTCATGTCTAATTCTGACATGAAGATGAAGGACAAGAAGATGAAGGATGAAGGACATGACATGAAGAAGAAGATTCTGACAAGATACTGACATGAACGTCCGACATCCAGCAAAGTCGAAATGACCCACAATGCATTTGGGCACACATCCTCCTCTGAGAGTGGGCGAGTTATCGCCGGCACTCTGAGCAAATCTCATACAGCACACCCGTGACTCGCGGCTCGCTCGGCTCCTGCCCGAACGCACAATATCCCTCTACCCAAACTTCCACGGAGCCGCACGGCGGAAACACAGGTTTGTACCACACTTTAATTAAACGAACATCGCCAGGATTCTCGGATAGACGTTAATTTCACAACACACATGACAAAAATCCGATTTAAATTCAGAGATCGCCGATCGACCTGGCACAACCATCTCAACGCGACGACGCCACGCCGCCCCCCGTCCTGGCGCGCACCCTCGTGCCTCCACACGAATCCCAACACTCCCGCCTCGCGGTTTCCTGCGAGGCTCGTAGCCGTGGCAACCAAAACTGCGCGCCGCTCTCGAATGAGGGCCGTCATAACAGTGAGCTGTCAGAACTCATCCCTAGCTCGTAAACATCGCAAAAAAAAAAAGGATCTCCGACGCTTGACCTCTCTGACCCAAAATGCACTATATGACACCAATTCCAAAGGTGAGCTGCCTCAGCGATACATCCCACACATACAATCCACAATATCTGCCATTGAATGAACTCTTCAATTCAAGTAAAACACACATATTGATTCGAATTCTGAATTTAGTTCAACAAATTCCAAATCTCCGTCCGACTGCCGCTCGAAAGAAAAAAACAGCCCATCCTGCAACCATCTCCAAGAAACCGCTTCATATCAACAGTAGGTCGACAAGGGCACTCCGAGTGCTTTCCTGACCCGATTTATATCAATTCGCTTCCCAAACAACTCCCAAACAGATGAAAATCCGGACTCAGTTCAGGACCTCGCCTGTTCTCTCGGATAGACGCTAAAATGGACATTCCCGGCCTGAATTTCCCCCATGTCGAGCAGACCACTTACAAAGCTTCACACCGAAACCCTCTGCTTTGCATATGTCATACAGACAGATACATTGGCCAGATACACACGTCAATTAACATCCCAATATACATTCATTCCTCATTCATATACTCATAGAAGTCTCCCAGACTTCGCGCGAAACTCAGATCGACTCAAATCATGCCTTTCTCCAGCCACTCCCAAACAATCTTTGCTCATTCATGTTACGTCTCTCATTCAAGGAAAAGGATTTTTCGGACGGGTTGGACGGGGGTGGGTTGAGGTGAAAAAGGGAAGGCAGGGCGGGGGGTGTTGGGGTGTTGCCTAGAGCCCCGGGACTGAGCTCAGGTCTTGGGGGGGTGGGGGTTGTTGCCTAGAGCCCCGGGACTGAGCTCAGGTCTTGGGGGGTTGGGGGGTCTTGGTCTGGTATCTGGTCCAGCGGCATCACTCGCTGATTTACTTGTTTAACTGCTTACTTGTCCTCTGTCTGGTGTAGCTTCAATAACCATAGCTGCAATGCTTAAAATTTCAATATTTCAAAAACCATTCCTGTCCTTCTCACCCTGTGGCCACCTGGCCCATTTCCTGTGAGCTTATTTATTTTCTCTTGTCCACCAGATCCTGGCCTGCTTTATCTGGACCTCTGTTGCTTGCTTCCTTCTTGTCAAGCGCAAACGATCCCTCCCCTGGCCAGGGATTATTTAAATCTTTAGTTAACACAGCCCAGTCCTTTACTGGTCTTACCGCGGCAAAATGATGCCTCTTAAACATGAAAGATGCCGGGGTTCCCTTAAGGGGTTCCCCTTCTTTCATTAGCTTGCTTCCCATCTTATTGCTCTGGGCTGATCCTTCCTGGAAAGTTCTCGGCCTGGCTCAACCTTTACGGCTGTCCGACCTCACTTTTCCCCCTTCCCTTGTACCGAACGTTATCTTCACCGATATCCTGCGCAAATCCTTTTACTGGCCATGTTTTTATGGCCCTTCTAAGTTAGCCACAGCCCTTCGTTCCCTGGCATGCAATGGCATACCCCATCTTGTCTCTGGGCTGTTCCTTCCTGGAAAAATCTTGGCCACCTGGCTTCAGCCTATATGGCTGTCCGACCTCATTTTCCCCTCCTGGTGCTAACTGTAACTTTAAGCTTACTGTTAAGTCCTTACTGGTATCCTTACTTGTTTATCCTGGCTTTAACAAAGCCACGTCATTCTGAGGCCTAAAATGAGCCTTTACTTACAATTTCTGTTCGAGTGCAGGCCGCGCGGAGATAGGGAGACTGAGGCCGCTCGAGGGAGGAAGGTACGAATTTGGAATAATAGCCCTCTGATATAAAACAACTCCCACCTTTAATCAAATCAACGTGCCGGCGCCGGCCTCAGGCAGCCTTCCACCTGTCCCTCGGGCTCCGTTTCCCGTCGTCCGGTGCTGACCCCACTTCTGGTACCATCTGTGAAGAAGCAGCTCTTCGTTTGGAAAGGAAGTCCACAAATAGCCTGAATGACGCAACTTTTTATTAAAACCAACTTATACAGATCCGGAGGAGACAAGACATCTACAGCAAGAACCAGCTTCATGCCAAGTCAAGCCTTCCTGGAAACACATTGATTCTCATTCACTTATATATGAATACGATTATCAGAAAATCTCCGAGAGGACAAAGCGACTGGCGAGAGTCCCTTCCACCGTTATCCCTAGCCCCCACCGTCATCCGCTGTCATTCGGGGGAGTCAGCCCTTCCTTATCATTCGGACCAAATGTTTCTCTGGGCTCCGAGAAAACAGAAATGTAACTCACAGAGAGAAGAGTGCATGCTTGGCCAAACAAACACATATATTTTATGGGTTTGTTTACATGAGTAATTCAAAGCATGTTTATACAGAGTCATGCGTCGCTGTGATTAATACAAAATATATATGGTTAACGATAGGTTTATGTCTGCAATCTAAACATTCTACTAGCGTTACGCAAAATCACGCGCATGTGGGCGTGGTTTTACGACCGGCCTTATCTAGCCTCGAAAAAGCACACGTATACAATTTGTCCAGCACGACCGAAGCGAGCCTTTCCTCATCCAAAACTAAAACGAAGCAAAAACCCTTTATTAACTTTATGAAAATAGCATTTTTAAACAACATTTAAATCATAACACATTAGCAACCAACGTCTATAACTGAACTTTAGGCAATAACAAATCTACAACTTGACATATATATATATATATATATATACATATATATATATATACATATATATATATATATATATATATATATATATACATATATACTGTATATATATACATATATATATACATACATATATATATATATATATATATATATATATATATATATATATATACATATATACTGTATATATATACATATATATATACATACATATATATATATATATATACATATATATATATATATATATATATATATATATATATATATATATATATATTGCTGCAGTTTTGATATTGTACATATGACTTCAATAAATGCTAAAGGTTTGCCCCTCATAGTTCCATGAGCAACACGTAGGCCCATTTGTAGTATTAGTTATATCATAGTATGTGTAAGTATAGGCCATTTCCCTTATTAATATCTGCGTAGTGTAAAGACATGAGATTAAGTCCCGTTCATTTTGCATCCACCCTCCAATTCCACCTCGATGGGCGGAATCCCTCCCGCACCCCATTTGGCTCTCCCTAGTCGAGTTAACACGAGGCAGGGCCTCGAAAGCCAAAGGAGGGTTGAGATCGGCTGCAGCGGTAGGGGGACAGTAAGGGTCATCAACCAATCAGGGCTCAGGCGGCATGGCGTGAGAGGATGTGGCAGAGAACGTCTGGTGAGTTCGGGAAGGTTCGCGGGGCGGGGCTATATAAGCCCTCGCGAAAAGCCCTCAAAAGGACTTACAAGCAGGACTTTTACAGCGAGCGCATATCGAGAGGACTGGACTTGAGGGGGTGAGCGCATTGTGAGCACTTGTTGGAGTGCATCGAAAAGGACTTGTGGAGAAAACTTCATTGCGATAGCACTTTGAAGATTTGAGGACTCGCTTGCTTTGAGGCTTTGAACTGTAACTCGCCATATTAGGTACGCGCCAGAGGGGAAGAAGAAGAAGCGTTGGCGGTACGAGTACGCGGCCACAGCCAAACGCGCCGGTGGTGAATAGCGAATATTCCAGCCACGTGAGTAAACGTGGCCATAGCCGCCAGTGATTAACCGCCAACTGCACCAGAGCCCACCCCCTACCGTTCGCCCTGTAATAACCCTGTGCGTCCAAACGGCGCGCTATGAGCTCCTGCCTTCTCCTGGATCCATCTGCACGGGACGAGCCGGAGACCGGAGGAAGCTGCTTGAGAGCCATCCCTGGACGCGCTGACCATCATCCTCGGCATATCAACAGAGGTCAGAGTGACCTCGGCGTATCAACACACGTGGTCCGTGCGGGGCTTATCTCCTCGCTTCAGGGCAGCGCGAGTATTTAGGTAATAGCGAATTTCGTCCTAATACCCTATTTCGCACTGTCCGGAAGGGACGTCATAGGTCCCGGGTCCCACCAGGCCTGTCAAAGACAAGGGGACTAATCCCCCCTTGGTAAGGGGAGAAGGCCGGCGGCAGATCCGCAACAATTGATGTCAGGAGTTCGGATGGGACGCACTACGCACTCCAAATTGCGAGCGGCCGAAATTTAGTTTTTTTAATCCAAAATTTTAATTCATGCCACGGCTAGCCAAAGCGATCGAATGTCGGTGGGGGTAGAAGAAGAGGTAGATAAGGAGAGAGAATCGATAACCCAGGACCCCCGGGAAGAAGTGGGAGAAGAAGAGGCAATTGACGAAGGGCCAGCAGTAGGCGAAGAAAATGGCGGCGCCTCGCACATGGCGACGAGGGCCGTGCCCGCTGCGCAAGTGGGGGTTATAGTCAGGTTCCTTGTGTAATTTCGCCGGAATTTCATGGAGAGTAGCAAACCTATAGATTTTTGAGAAGTTTAGGATCTATTTAAATAAAAAAATGATGTTTCAGATTTTTTCAATCTGTTGGTTGCCATGGAAACAGCAGATTTGGGGTGAAAATCACTTTTTTCTAAATTTAAATTTAAAGAATTCTTAAACAATACAAGATAACCAACTGATGATGGATTACACTTAAATAGCTAACAATGGATTTTATAAGATAATGAAATGTTGCATTTGAACTGTTGGTTGCCATGGTAACAGTAGTTTTGGGGTAAAAACGCTTTTGGGGTAAAAATCTGCCAGACAGACAAATGCTGTCCAAAATGCCAAATGCAAATGCCAGACAACGATTATTTTTGGCTGCACCGGAACTGTCACGTCTGTCTTGCGAGTTTAAGGGACAGTTTGGACTCAAGGAAAGTGAGATTAGTGAGCACCATGGCCTTTCTCCAAGTGTCATCAAGCGTGAACACAATGCAATTGACCGAATCAAGACTGCCATACTTAGTCATGGGAATCCATTTGAAGTTGAGGGTAACCAGCTCTTCAATGTAGTCACCCATGCTTATGTGCCAGAAGAATTTGTACCACAGATACTGAATATTGATGAAACAGGACAGAAGCTCTATGAAGAGTTTGTTGCTGAACGGATCAATGGTGATGTCAGCCTATGGGCGCCAGTGAAGAAGGAGAAGAACAGAATGTACACGTCTGGCAATGCAACACCAGCAATCAAGATTAGGGACAAGACAGTGGATCTAAAAGAAACCAAAGATTTGTATGGTAGACTGATGGTGCTCTCCAGATCCAACAGGGATGTGAACCAAAAGGACGCAATTGGCAACTTTGAGTTCACTGTGACACCGAGGGCCCTGTTTGCACCAGACGGTAGCTTACTTTCTTGCACAGACAAGTCAAAGCTTATCCACATCTTGGAGAAGTTTACCAACGAGGCACAGTCTTCTCCAGAAGATGAGCTTGATGCCACACACATGGCACCAGTGTCTACTGATCTTGCAACCGATGGCAGTACATGCACTAGCAAGAAGCTCGCAGTCATAGATGGAATGGTTGTTGTCCAGAAAATGACCAAGAAACCAACAACGGTGGTGACTATGAAGGATCTCAGTGAATGTTTCAATGATAGGATGTTGAGTCTGACCAGGGGCTTCGAACACATAATACTTGTTTTTGATACATACAAGCAAGATTCCCTCAAGAGCACAACCAGAGCCAAACGATGTCATGGAAAGGCACCTGTCCAGTATCAGGTCAAGGATGATACCAGTATCAAACACATCACGATGAGCCGATTTCTGTCTCATGATCAAACCAAGGCTGATTTGACGGACTACTTGGCAGAGAAAACTCTAGAATACAACCGTGATTCAACCAAGGTGGTAGTTGTCTCAGCATCTGGTCGGACGTCAAGCAACAGGAGTCTCCAATTTGAGGCAGATAACCATGAGGAGGCCGACACGCTGATGATCAAGCAAGCAATAGCCGCATCACAGCAACATAAGGGAGATGTTGAACTGACGATATTCTCACCTGATACGGATGTCCTAGTTCTTGCAATAGCAAACTATCATCTGCTGCCAAGACACACATCTATCTCAATGGCATCTAGTGTTATCCAAATTGAGCCAATCTGGAAGGCCCTTGGTGAGGAGAGAGCCCAGGCATTGCCAGCCTTCCACGCTTCCACAGGTGCCGATAATACTGGGCGGTTCGCTAGACTTGGAAAGGCAAAGTGGTTCCAGTGCTATCTGAAGGCCGATGACGACATAGTAGCTGCCTTTGCTACGCTCTGTACGGATGTTGAACTGTCAGAGGACCTGTACACAACTTTAGCTAGATTTGTCTGCTCAGCTTATTGTCCAAAAGGTGTCAATATTTCCAGCATCCCTGAACTTCGGTGGCATCTCTTCTGTAAGAACATGGCTGAGAACGACAGGCTACCACCAACTGTTGGTGCTCTGAGACAGCATATCATGCGGGTGTAGGAGCTATGCTCCAACGTAAATCGAAAGAATGGATGCGACGAAAAGCTGGAATTCGTCCGAGTTTCTTTATTGTGTCAAATCAACTCGGGTACTCTGAAAAGCCCGTTTATCGGGCAGCAATATATATACACATTATCCCGGAGCGTTTGCCCGGGAAAGGCAAGAGGGGGCATGCCCGGGCGTCCTGGACGAGGCCTGGCAAGTCGAGAGCGGGCATGCCCGGGCGTGCCCAGGCATGCCCGGGCGTCCCGGACGAGGCCTGGTAAGTCGAGAGCGGGCATGGCCGGGCGTCCTGGGCGAGCCCGGCATGGTGATCGCTCCGCGTCCTCGGTAGGTGCAAGGCGATTGTGTATACCCAGCGGTAGCCGCTACACGGGTACATATCCAGGCATATGTGTGGGGTCAATCAGCCATTTCTCAGCAAACATTTCTCGATCCATTGAAGAATGGATACCACAAGAACACGTGTGATCAACTCAAACCGACTACCACAGACATTCTCCCTGCACCAAAGGCAATTATCGAGATGGTAAGGTGCCAGTGCAAGACTGAATGTTCATCACAAAGATGTTCCTGCCGGGCCAAGAACCTAACATGCACTGATCTTTGCATGTGCAGCACTTCGTGTGAGAATGACGAGAACTCACATTGAAAGGCAGGACCACGATAGCGATGATGACGATGGCAATGATGAGTGACATTGGAGTCAGTGATGCCATACCTGCTTTTGGCAAATTAGCATAATTATTGGCAGCTGTTTTAACGATGACAATAGAGTCATTCTTCTAAAGTAGAATACGTAGCATCGAGTAGATAGTTGAAACTCTAAACCAGCATTGGACAACAGTCTGGCTCAATGATTGAGTGTTGTTTGTTTTACGAATAATGCAACTGCTCCGGCCTATCGGCTTATCGGAACGTTCTCGGCATCATGCAATAATCATGTTACTACTATTATTTCAATACATATAATAAGAGTTTTATCCCAAACATAGCTTTTGGCATGACAACCTTTAAGCCAAGTTGCACTCAATTCATATTCGGACTGTCACTGATCACTATATTTTATAATGTGTTACTTGATTCAAGTACTGAAAGCAATCCATTAAAAACGTTAATTTGAACAAATTTAAAGCAGTTTCCATGGCAACCATTACTCAAAGTGCAGATATATATAATCTGTATCAAGAACAGTCCTCTAGTTAACAGTTATGCATCATCAGTTACTTCCTTGCGAGTAATTTTGAATTTTCAGAGCTAAAATTCGAAAAATTGGCTTTTTGCCCCAAAACGACCTATTTGACCATGTTATGTACATTTAAAAAATCTGAAACATGGATTTTCTGTTTTGGCATTGTTTAAACTTTCCAAAATGTGAGAGTTGGCAACTCTCCAAAATATTCCAGCGAGCGTCAGATTATGGACACAAGGAACCTGACTATTATGGACATGCAAGCCTTCATGGTGCAATTCATGGCAGAAATTAAAAAAATGATCACAAATCCACCAAAGAATTGAAAGAAATGGGAGACAAATCCACCAAAGAATTGAAAGAAATGGGAGACAAATCCACCAAAGAATTGAAAGAAATGGGAGACAAATCCACCAAAGAATTGAAAGAGATGAGGGACGAAGCAAGGTGTGATATGGGCGAACTGAAGAATGACATAAAAAAAACTCGATAAAAGAGTGGACACCCGAGGGGAGTTAATAAAAAAAATGGGGGAGGACATTGATCACATGTTGAGCGAGGAAGTCGCATTGGTACGCGACGGGGTAATGCAATGCGAGGAACGTGTGGGGAGCGAGGTAGAGCCGAGCGCGGCCAGAGTGACCGAGGGTGTAGAAATCGCGACTCGGGGTGTGGAAAAGCCGACGGCCGCCGAATTGGAGAAGGAAATTTTAAGTGCATCCGTGGTCGTTGAGGAAATAGAAAAAATAAATGAAATGGTTATAATTGAATTTGAAGAGACGGCAGAGTCAGAAATAGGAGATATAATACAGAGGGAAGAAATGGCATGCGCGCAAAGTCTGTGTTCGCATTGTGATGCCATGTTTGCTAATCCCAATAAAGGTTTGCAGTTGCGGTTGCCGGAGAAGAAGGTCCTTAAGGTGAGTAGGAGCGTGTATGGCGCCAAAATGTTTGGCGCGAAAAGATTTTTGGCGCGCTTGGGATCGCGACGTAACCCAGGCGCTCGTGGAAGGTCCGTGGTGCGATGTGTGAGGGTGAATGGCACGTGTGTGCGAACGGCACCAAAGCGCGAGTGTATAACGGAGTGTATGTGGGAAGAGTGTGAAACAGAGTGTGAGATGGCCAAAGAGAGTGTGCAGGAGTGCACACCAGAGCACGTGATTGGGTGTGTACCAGAAGAGTGCACACCCATCGTTGTTACCGAGTGTGTAACAAAAGGTTGTACGCGAGGGTGTGCAATGGCCAAGTGTGTAACGGAGTGTGTGAGCGGCATGAGTGCACCTGAGTGTGTAAGGAAAGAGAATGCACGGAAGCGTGCAGTAATAGAATGTATGGAGTGTATGGGAGGCGATGGAGCGCCTCGGTGTGCGAGAGTGGAACGGGTCGCGTGTGTTGAGAATGTGACTCAAGCATCGACCCAGACCGTGGGGTTAGCGCGTAGTGCGACAGATAGCCGACGCGAGCCCTCGGTGCATGGTGTGCTTTGTGTGCAGCGGGGACCGGCGGGGATCGTTGCCGCGGCGGCATGCACGATTCGTGCCGGGCACCGCCCTGTATGGCCGGTGCCGCGCCTTGACGGGAAAGGCGATCGGCACGGTTCGAGGGGGGGTAGGAGAGGTCGGAGCTTCACCCCCTGGCGGGCGCGATGCTCCGACTGTGGGAGGTTGGGCCATCGTGTATGGGACCGAAAGGCTCCACGTAGGGATGGTGCCTGGAACCTTGGCCCAACAAAACCTCCTCCCCTGAATCGAAAATGCAGGACGGACACAACCAACAGTAGACCCACCACCCGCATGCATTGCTCGGCTTTTCGAAGCCGAGCTGTGACGAAAATATATTGCCGCACCGAGAGGCTCAATTATAGTGGACAAATGGCAGTAGTATTGGGGAATGGTACCCGGCGTAGGGGAATGGAAGTTTTACCATCCCTCAATATTTGGGGGCACATGAGCATTCGATTATGGGGTGGCAGTGAAAACTAGCCGAGGGCGGGCTAGGATATTGTTAGGGATTTAGAGATGACAGTAGATGACGAGATTTAAGTAGAGACATTTGTACAGGTAGAGTGGATGTAGAGAGATTAGAAGGATGATAATGACGAAGGAGTGCTTAGTGTAAGAGAAGACGGGAAAGCACGAGTTTTAGAGGGAAGTAGTTAGTTAGATGATGCTGTGTGTGTGTAGTAGTGTGGAGAAATTGTGGGTGTGTCTTGGGATTGAGCAAATGAGGAATTGAATGAGAATCACTGTGTGCATGGGCTTGAGCAAATGAGGCATTGGTCGGGGATGACCAGAGGTGATGTATGAGTGGTGTATTGAGGACATATGTAGTTGTGTTGGAGTGTATGGAAAGAGGGATGTGAGCACAAGAAGTGTGCAAGAGGACTTGGTGTGTAGAATAAATGGTGTGGAATGAGTGGTGTGGAATGCATGGTGCGAAGGAGTGAATGGGGGGAGATGGACCCCTTCACGAATACCCGGGGAGGTTCGTTTAAAGTTAGGTAGAGGGTTTAGGTAAATTATTGGATATTGACACCTGTGGTACAGGTAGTGGCAATGAAGTGCTTGGATGGGTGCATGAGTCAGTGAATGGCTGGGCGTGTGGGCTTTGTTGGTGCGTATGGTTATTGGGGCACACCGCCACTGGTAGTCTGTCGGCCAGGTGAGGCCGCAGGTAGGCTCTGGGAGCCAGTTATGGTTATGAGTAGTGTTCAGTTGGGCCCGAGGATCCAGGAGAAGGACCCGGGTAGCCCAATGCCAGAGAGGGCATCAGAGGGGTGAGAGAGCCAGGAGGGGCCTTCCCCAAGTTAGGTAGTCGCAAGGAGCAAGGTAAGCTCGGGTGGCGACTTCAGTGGCGGAGGTGCGCAGGTAGGTAGACCTGCTAGTGGAGCCACACAACCCAGCCCCGAAATTGTGCAAAGGCACAGCAAGAAAAATTGGGGAGTGAGACCCAAATTCAGAGGGCACCATGGGGTGGGTCAATGTGAATTGGTTTTTAGAACCACATAGTTTAAAGATGCCAATTGGCAGGGCATGACCCCGGGTAGTGTAACTGAGTTAATGTTATTCGAGTATATTTAGGATGAGAAATCTCTTCGCACCATCCACATCCACTCATCAAGGAGAAGGAACTCCACACCAGGTTTTGTGAACGATTTGAGTGGGGGAGACGCATATCGACATGATTTGACATTGTGTGTAATTCCATCTCTTCCTTCTTGGGAGGGATTGGAAGACGAATTTGGTTTAGAGGGGGATATGGGAGACAGGACGTAGAGACGGATTTGTAAAATTGTAAAAACTGGGAGGGGCAAGGGGAGTGTAGCTGACATGGGGGGTTACGAACGGTTAAGAACAAGCTTGCTCTGCTCGCTCGCCCGCGCCCCTCATGTTGCATTGCCTTGTATTGTGTGTACCTTTGCGTCCTTTATTTTGCTAACTGTGCTTTGTCTTTCCTCCACACCCATGGACCCATTTTGGAGGGGGAGTGTGCAGGAACCCTGAACTGTGCAGCTGCACCTGGTTACACTTGTAGGGCACCCCTGCTGCATTTTGCTGCACCAATACACCTTATGGACCACACGTTCTGTGGCCTGGCATTTTTTCTGAGCAGACATTTGCTGCAAACTTACCTTGCACCTGCCGACCACTGGCTTTAAGTGGCGTCAATGTCACGCAGATGGACCATAAGATTGGCCCTGCTGGAAATAAAAACGGACACGGTTTGTACATTGTATTCTGGTGTGTCAGGAAAGAAGACCTTTAAGTTTTTATTATGGCACACCGAAGATGAAGCAGAAAGCAAGAAGATGCAGCCAAGCAGCAGCCAAACAGCAAATGTGACATTTATTATGACATTTGATTTACATTTGACATTGACATTTGATTGTGCATTTATGACATTATGTCATTAATATGGCACTATGACATTTGAACTTTTGGTGCCATATGTATTTGTGTATTGGTGCATTGCTGTGTTTTCTCTCATCCAAATTTCTTTCCACAAAAGAACAGGTCCTGGGTTATAGAGATGTAAATAATTAGTTTAGTGTTGTAAATAACATGCTCCCCACCGGCTTTATGTTTAGTTTCAAAACAATTCCGCAATTCGGTTAGCTGTGGGTGTGAGTCGGTTAGATTTAGTTACACAACGCAGTAGGTGGGACATATCGAGTGTTGTAAAACTGTCCCATACAGGGTGTTAGATTAAATGAAGAGGGAAACCACATCTAAGTGTCACACGTAATTTAAAAACTAGTCCCGAACCTTTCTCAAAACCGTTCGTTCTCACTTGTGTGGGTTTGACTCGAGGACGAGTCTGGCAAGGGAGGGGGGCAGTGCTGCAGTTTTGTGATTGTACATATGACTTCAATAAATGCTAAAGGTTTGCCCCTCATAGTTAGTTCCACGAGCAACACGTAGGCCCACTTGTAGAATTAGTTATGTCATAGTATGTGTAAGCATTGGCCATTTCCCCTATTAATATCTGCGTTGTGTAAAGACATGAGATTAGGTCCCGTTCATTTTGCGTCCACCCTCCAATTCCACCTCGATGGGCGGAATCCATCCCGCGCTCCATTTGGCTGTCCCTAGTCGAGTTAACACGAGGCAGGGCCTCGAAAGCCAAAGGAGGGTTGAGATCGGCCGCAGCGGTAGGGGGACGGTAAGGGTCATCAACCAATCAGGGCTCGGGCGGCATGGCGTGAGAGGGCGTGGCAGAGAATGTCTGGTGAGTTCGGGAAGGTTCGCGGGGCGGGGCTATATAAGCCCACGTGAAAAGCCCTCAAAAGGACTTACAAGCAGGACTTTTACAGTGAGCGCATATCGAGAGGACTGGACTTGAGGGGGCGAGCGCATTGTGAGCACTTGTTGGAGCGCATCGAAAAGGACTTGTGGAGAGAACTTCGTTGCGATAGCACTTTGAGGATTTGAGGACTCGCTCGCTTTGAGGCTTTGAACTGTAACTCGCCATATTACGTACGCGCCAGTGGGGAAGAAGAAGAGGCGTTGGCGGTACGAGTATGCAGCCACAGCCAAACGTGCCGGTGGTGAATAGCGAATATTCCAGCCACGCGAGTAAACGCGGCCATAGCCGCCAGTGATTAACCACCAACCGCACCAGAGCCCACCCCCTACCGTTCGCCCCGTAATAACCTTGTGCGTCCAAACGGTGCGCTACGAGCTCCTGCCTTCTCCTGGATCCATCTGCACGGGACGAGCCGGAGACTGGAGGGAGCTGCACGAGATCCATCCCTGGACGTGCGGACCATCATCCTGCAGCTGCAATCCCTGTGTGAGTGTGAGTGAAATGGGCCCGTAGTCTTTTGGGTATTAAGTAAGACTGTGTAAGGATTGCCCTGTGTCTCTGCTTCTGAATCATTGTGAATAGTGTAAATAAATCTTGTTCCTCCTGTTTCCAATTCGATCGCCTTTGTGATTTTGCCATTGACTAAGCGTGGCACGAATAAGACCGCTAGAACCGGGTTCACCATCTAAATGGCGCGGATCACGTGAACGCAAAACCGCTCGGCGTATCAACACACGTGGTTCGTGCGGGGCAGCGCGAGTATTTAGGTAATAGCGAATTTGGTCCTAATACCCTATTTCACGCTGTCCGGAAGGGACGTCATAGGTCCTGGGTCCCGCCAGGCCAGTCAAGGGACAAGGGGACTAATCCCCCCTTGGTAAGGGGAGAAGGCCGGCGGCAGATCCGCAACAATATATATACAGACTTGGCATTTAATATGGAATTTTTTTTTTTCTTGACTTGGGTTTACTTTCTTAACTCAGTGTATCAATCTGGTGAGTTTCTTTTACACTTTGGTAATTTATTTGGTAAAAGAACCATGTCACTGATTGTCTGTCGCAGCAGGAAGTCAACAACAGGATTATATCACAGGTGGCGTGGCAAAATGCACGGACAGGTGCATTTGATGATTGGCTTCACAGTCGGGTATACAAGGGTTGTTGCGTTCTGTATTCGTGGAAAACAACTGCTGCACGTCTCCAAAAGTTATTGCCGCTTCCTCTGGAGATGGTCCGTCAACTCGACAATGCTGTTTGTCATGGAGTGGTGGCTTTACGAAATTACGGCATGAAACAGCGTGCTATTGCTCGGTAGTATAGCGTCACTCAAGGTCAGGTGTCAAAGATCCTGAAACGAAATGCTCAGAGGGGTGTCCCTACTCCAATACCGAGGCCAGGACGTCCCCGCAGAGCCACAAGGAGGGATGATCGCCAGCTGTACCAGTTAGTCCGCAATGGCCGTACCAAGTCAGCTAATCGGCTTAGGGCTGAGTGGCAGCAACTGACAAATGTGCCTGTATCCAGAAGGCTCGTCAACCAACGACTGGTTCAAGCAGGCTATCGTGCCAGGCGTCCCCTGAGAAAGCCACACCTGACCAGACAACACCGCCAGCGCCGATTGCAGTGGGCCAGAGAGCACCGTCAATGGCAGCCAGGACACTGGAATCACGTGATCTTCAGTGGCGAGTCCAGATTTCTGGTCTATCGTCAAGATGGCCGCGTCCGGGTGCGCAGACAAGTGCATGAAGCCTACAACAAAGATTGTATAGTGCCAAGAGTCCAAGCTGGAGGTGGTGGGGTGACCGTTTGGGCTGATTTTCATGCAGGGGGCAAAACTGACCTGGTTGTTCTGAATGGAAACCTGAACCATTTCAAGTACAGGGCCATTCTGGAAGAAACATTGCTTCCATTTGCTCGTGCAGCCTTTCGAGGAAACTTTGTCTTCCAAGATGACATTGCACTGCCTCATCGTGCTCGCATGATCCAACACTTTCTTGCTGACCGTGGTGTAGAGCATATGGAGTGGCCTGCCATGTCCCCGGATATGAACCCGATAGAGAACTTGTGGGCAGAATTAACGCATCAAATCGACCACTTGGACCAGCAGCCGACCTCTGTGCGTGAATTGCAGCAGGCTATTGTCACTGCATGGCAAGCGATTCCTGTCCAAACCTTGGCAAATCTCGTGAACAGCATGCCTCAACGTGTACGTGCTCTCCTGAATGCTCGTGGGGGTTACACGAAGTACTGAACTGTAATTTTACTGTCCGTAATCCCAGTCGTAATTTAACTTTTGTTTTTGTTAAAAAAAAATGTTGGCTAATGTGCAAAATAAAGAGATACTTCTGGAAAACGTACAGAAGTTTAACACAGTACTGTCCATGAATTGAGTTCGACATCAGTTTACATCACTTTCAAGGATCAATTTATTTGTTTCGAAATGTCAAATGTGGTTTTTGTTTCTTTTAAAATACTCACATTAACAAAATCTAGAATAATTTCAACATAATTCCAATGAACTTTTGGTTCTAAGACATCTTGAAAAGTAAGTTCACCCCCACAAAAAAAATATTCCATATTAAATGCCAAGTCTGTATATACTCCTGGTGCCTATTCGTGTATATGAAATGATGGCTGTCATGTATTCTTTCTTCGATGCTGTTTGAGATTGATTCTGATTAAACTCGGAACGAGAAGTGGTTATGAGACTTTGATTTTACAACACTCAATCTATTGGGTCCAACAATCTGCTATGATCTTTCCTGGGAAAAAACACATTTCCAAGCTGGCCTCCAAAGCCAGTCGCCGACTGGGCATCCTCCATCGTGCGAAGTCCTTCCTTGGCACACGTGAGCTCCTCACCACATCTAAGGCTTTCAGCCACATCTCAATAGACCACTGTTCTCCCCTCTGTGCCTGTGCTCCTGCCTCACACCTAGCTCGGCTTCACGCTGTTGAAACCAAAGCTTTCAGAATCATTGGAATTTCCCACGATGAAACTAACTCTGAGGGCCTTTCACTCACTCACTGCAGGCAGCTTGGTGGTCTTCCTGTCTTCTACCGACTCCTCTCCGGCCTTGCTCCCCCAGCTCTGTCTGTGCTCTGTCCCCCAAATATTCCGATAGGTCGCACAAGAACTGCCAGCAACCCTCTTCTGGTGAAATTGCCAAAATCAAGACTCTCTGCTCACCTTCACTCCTTCATTCCTCTTTTCTCCCACCTCTGGAACAAACTCCCCCACTCCCGTCAATCCCACTCATCCCTCCAGGTCTTTAAAACAGCTGTTCACCACCATCTCTTATCTTTTCTACCACGGTTAATTCACCCCAGATCCACTTTTCTGAAATAGCGACTTCTTTCCTGGAAGTCCGAGCAGTGTCAATGTGTTGTTTTTTTTTACCTCTCCCACCCCCACCCCCTTTCCCACGCCTCCTCCCCATCAAGCCCTCTACCTCCCACAGATCTCCCGATGTCCCTGCTCTCAAATGTTGTACTTGTGTGCTTCCCCCTCTCTCCCCATCTTGTCTCCCGCTCCATTTATTTCGTCTCATGTGTCCATTTGTTTTCATTGTCATTAATGTTAGCTCTCACACGTTACACGAGCCTCAATCTTGTATACAAAAAAAAAAAAAGTGAAAGGAACACATGGCGGCCATTGCATGGATTTATCCAAAGTTGAAGGAACACATGGTGGCTATTGCATGGACTTATCCAAGGTGAAAGGAACACTTGGTGGCCATTGAATGGATTTATCCAAAGTTGAAGGAACACATGGCAGCTATTGCATGGATTTATCCAAGGTGAAAGGAACACATGGCGGCCATTGTATGGATTTATCCAAAGTTGAAGGAACACATGGCGGCAATTGCATGGATTTATCCAAGGTGAAAGGAACACATGGCGGCAATTGCATGGATTTATCCAAAGGTGAAGGAACACATGGCGGCCATTGCATGGATTTATCCAAAGTTGAAGGAACACTTGGCGGCAATTGCATGGATTTATCCAAAGTTGAAGGAACACATGGCCATTGCATGGATTTATCCAAAGTTGAAGGAACACTTGGTGGCCATTGCATTGATTTATCCAAAGTTGAAGGAACACTTGGCGACAATTGCATGGATTAATCCAAAGTTGAAGGAACACATGGCGGCAATTGCTTGGATTCATCCAAAGTTGAAGGAACACTTGGCGGCCATTGCATGGATTTATCCAAAGTTGAAGGAACATGGCGGCAATTGCTTGGATTCATCCAAAGTTGAAGGAACACTTGGCGGCAATTGCATGGATTTATCCAAAGTTGAAGGAACACTTGGCAGCAATTGCATGGATGTATCCAAAGTTGAAGGAACACATGGCGGCAATTTCTTGGATTTATCCAAAGTTGAAGGAACACTTGGCGGCAATTGCATGGATTTATCCAAAGTTGAAGGAACACTTGGCGGCCATTGCATTGATTTATCCAAAGTTGAAGGAACACTTGGTGGCCATTGCATTGATTTATCCAAAGTTGAAGGAACACATGGCGGCAATTGCTTGTATTCATCCAAAGTTGAAGGAACACTTGGCGGCCATTGCATGGATTTATCCAAAGTTGAAGGAACACGGCGGCATTTGCTTGGATTCATCCAAAGTTGAAGGAAAACTTGGCGGCAATTGCATGGATTTATCCAAAGTTGAAGGAACACTTGGCGGCAATTGCTTGGATTTATCCAAAGTTGAAGGAACACTTGGCAGCAATTGCATGGATGTATCCAAAGTTGAAGGAACACATGGCGGCAATTTCTTGGATTTATCCAAAGTTGAAGGAACACTTCGTGGCAATTGCATAGATTTATCCAAAGTTGAAGGAACACTTGGCGGCAATTGCATGGATTTATCCAAAGTTGAAGGAACACATGGCGGCCATTGCATGGATTTATCCAAAGTTGAAGGAACACTTGGTGGCCATTGCATTGATTTATCCAAAGTTGAAGGAACACTTGGCGGCCATTGCATGGATTTATCCAAAGTTGAAGGAACACGGCGGCAATTGCTTGGATTCATCCAAAGTTGAAGGAACACTTGGCAGCAATTGCATGGATTTATCCAAAGTTGAAGGAACACTTGGCGGCAATTGCTTGGATTTATCCAAAGTTGAAGGAACACTTGGCAGCAATTGCATGGATTTATCCAAAGTTGAAGGAACACTTGGTGGCCATTGCATTGATTTATCCAAAGTTGAAGGAACACTTGGCGGCCATTGCATGGATTTATCCAAAGTTGAAGGAACACGGCGGCAATTGCTTGGATTCATCCAAAGTTGAAGGAACACTTGGCAGCAATTGCATGGATTTATCCAAAGTTGAAGGAACACTTGGCGGCAATTGCTTGGATGTATCCAAAGTTGAAGGAACACATGGTGGCAATTTCTTGGATTTATCCAAGGTTGAAGGAACACTTGGCGGCAATTGCATGGATTTATCCAAAGTTAAAGGAACACTTGGCGGCCATTGCATTGAGTTATCCAAAGTTGAAGGAACACTTGGCGGCAATTGCATGGATTTATCCAAAGTTGAAGGAACACTTGGCGGCAATTGCATGGATTTTTTTGATTTTTTTTTGTATACTGAATCGAGGCTCGTGAAAGAGCTAACATTGACTTCACAAACAAATCAACCAGACAAACAAAATATATAAAAAGAGGGAGCGGAAAACAAGATGGGGAGAGAAGGGGAAGCACACAAACACAACATTTGAGAGCAGGGAGATGTATGGAAGGGAGAGGGCTTGGGGGGAGGAGGCGTGGGAATGGGGGGGGGGAGGGAGGGAGAAGTATAAGACACAAAGGACTTCCAGGACAGAAGTTGGTATTTCAAAAAAGTGGAATTGGGGTGAAATTAGCGGGGGTAGAAAAGATCAAGGTTTTGGATGGGGGAAGATAAGAGATGGTGGTGAACAGCTCTTTTAAAGACCTGGAGGGTGGAGTGGGATTGAAGAGAGTGAGGGAGTTTGTTCCAGAGGCGGGAGAAAAGAGGGATGAAGGAGTGAAGGTGAGCAGAGAGTCTTGATTTTGGCAGTTTGACCATAATAGGGTTGCAGGCAGATCTTGTGCGACCTGTAGGAATATTTGCGGGACAGAGCCCAGAGAGAGCTGGGGGGGCAAGGCCAGAGAGGAGTCGGTAGAAGACAGAAAGACCACGAACCTGCCTGCGGTGAGTGAGTGAGAGGCCCTTGGAGTTAGCTTCATCGCGGGAGATTCCAATGATTCTGAATGCTTTGGTTTCAACAGCGTGAAGACGAGCTAGGTGTGAGGCAGGAGCACCAGCCCAGAGGGGAGAGCAGTATTCCATTGAGCTGCGGATGAAAGCCTGGTATGTGGTGAGGAGCTCAGGTGTGCCAAGGAAGGACTTCGCACGACGGAGGATGCCCAGTCGACGACTGGCTTTGGAGGCCAGATGTGGTTTTCCCAGGAAAGATCATGGCAGATAGTGAGACCCAAAAGCTTGAGTGACAGAACTTCTTGGAGAGGATTATTCAGAAAGTGGATGGCAGAGTTGTCCAGTCGGTCTTTTCGGAGAGACATCGTAAGAGTGTGAGATTTGTCAGGATTGAAAGACATGTTCCACTTGTTTGCCCAGTCTTTGATTTTGTCCAGGTCTGCAGAGAGTGAGGAGGCTGCAGACTGCTGATCTGAGGGATGAAGAATGGAGCGACAGAGAGTAGAGTCATCAGCAAAGAGATACAGAGGATTTTCAAGAGAGTCAGAGAGATCAATGATGAAGACCAGAAAAACCACAGGGCCCAGAACACTGCCTTGTGGAAATCCAGCCTGAACAGGAGGAAGAGATGAGAGAAACCCATTCAGGGCCACACGTTGACTATGACTAGAGAGGAAGTCCGCCAGCCATGCGTGGAGATTTCCATGGATACCAAAAGAGGAGAGTTTGGTGAGCAGAGCGGGGTGCCAGACCGTATCGAAGGCACGTGATATGTCAAGGGAGACTGCTCTAATTTCCTGTTTTGCATTGAGGACCTCCATCCATTGTTGAGAAAGCAGAAGCAGCATGTCCAGAGTAGAGTGTCCAGGTCTGAAACCAAATTGATGATCAGAGATCAAGCCATTGGAGAAGAGGAAAGATTTCATAACTGAAGCAATGATGGATTCCATGACTTTGCTGATAATTGGGAGAAGGATGATTGGTCTGTAGTTGCTGGGATCTGTTTTTGCACCTTTTTGTGCAAAGCGGTGATGTTGGCAGATTTCCAAGCATATGGAAGATGACCTTGAGCAAAAGAGAGGGTGAAGAGAACAGAGAGAGGGAGTGAAAGAGCGGAAGTACAGGATTTTAGGACCTGTGGGCTGATGCCGTCAGGTCCAGTTGCAGAATCCGAGTCGAGGGTTGACAGAAACTTTTCCACCTTGTCAGGAGGAAAGGACACAGAGTCCAGGAGCAGCTGGGTACGACTGGGTATGGTGGGTACAGAGAGGGATGGGTTTGGGACACAAGATTTAGAGGCAAACACAGAGTTGAGGCATTCAGCTTTTTCACGTGCGGAGTCAGCCGTGTGGCCATTTGAGGTGAGGGAGGGGATGGAGGGGGAACAAACACCAGAAACAGATTTGACCAGACGCCACCAGGATTTGGAAGAGGGAGACAGATAAGAGAGTTCGGTCCTGAGAATGGAGAGATATTGTTTCCTGGCTCTCCTGAGGGTGGACACACACTTGTTTCGGGCTTTGTGAAAGGAAATGAGATTTCCTTCCGTTGGATTTGCTTTCCAGGAGACGAAAGCAAGTTGTTTCTGGGCAATAGCCTCACCACAAGATTCCGTGTACCATGGACGGGAGGAAGGGTATGACAACAGAAGACGAGATGGGATAAATCTGTGCATGAGAGAGAGCAGTTTGCTTTGGAAGAATTCCCAGGAAGAATTTATGTCAGAGGCAGTAGAGATGGGAGACCAGTCCAGATGATTGATGGCTGCTTGAAGACCGTGCCAGTTAGCCTGAGTGAAATGCCAGACTCGTCGATGCTGAGGAGGCTCTTTGAGAATGGTCAGAGGGATGTCCACTTTAACAAGCACATTATCAGAGAGCCGATTGGAGCAGAAGAAGAGCAGCAGACATTTTCAGGGAAGTTAGTCATAACCAAGTCCAGAAGAGAAGATGCTCCGTTGACTGAAATCCGGGTCGGGAAATTGACAGATTGTGTCAGTCCCAGTGAGTCACAGAAGTCCTTTGCTGAAGAGCCATGGCTGGTGAGAGAGGTACCCACACCCAGCCAACTGGCATGGTGACAGTTGAAATCACCACATATGAGGAAGAGAGAGTTGGGATGGGTAGATAGAAGTTGGTCCATATTCTCAGACAGCGAGATGTAGATGGAGTCATCACTGTTTGGTGGACGGTACAACACACATATGAACAAAAGGTGGGAGCGAAGGGGAAGCCGTAGCCAAAGGTATTCCTGGGGATGAGGTGGAGAGAGGGCAGTGCAGGGCGAGTGAGGAAGAGAGTTTTTTATAAAGATAGCAACCCCACCTCCAGGACGAGGCTCAGGTCTATCATACCAAAGTTGAATTATCCAAAGTTGAAGGAACACTTGGCGGCCATTGCATTGATTTATCCAAAGTTGAAGGAACACTGGGCGACCATTGCATGGATTAATCCAAAGTTGGAGGAACACTTGGTGGCCATTGCATGGATTTATCCAAAGTTGAAGGAACACTTGGCGGCCATTGCATGGATTTATCCAAAGTTGAGGAACACATGGCAGCCATTGCATGGATTTATCCAAAGTTGAAGGAACACTTGGCGGCAATTGCATGGATTTATCCAAAGTTGAAGGAACACTTCGCGACCATTGCATGGATTTATCCAAAGTTGAATGAACACTTGGCGGCCATTGCATGGATTTATCCAAAGTTGAAGGAACACTTGGCGGCAATTGCTTGGATTTTTCCAAAGTTGGAGGAACACATGGTGGCCATTGCTTGGATTTATCCAAAGTTGAAGGAACACATGGTGGCCATTGCTTGGATTTATCCAAAGTTGAAGGAACACATGGCGGCCATTGCTTGGATTTTTCCAAAGTTAAAGGAACACATGGCGGCCATTGCATGGATTTATCCAAAGTTGAAGGAACACTTGGCGGCCATTGCATGGATTTATCCAAAGTTGAAGAAACACTTGGCGGCAATTGCTGGATTTGTCCAAAGTTGGGGGAACACATGGCGGCCATTGCATGGATTTATCCAAAGTTGAAGGAACACTTGGCGGCCATTGCATGGATTTATCCAAAGTTGAAAAAACAATTGACGGCAATTGCACGGATTTATCCAAAGTTGAAGGAACACTTGGCGACCATTGCATGGATTTATCCAAAGTTGAAGGATCACTTGGCGGCCATTGCATGGATTTATCCAAAGTTGAAGGAACACTTGGCAACCATTGCATGGATTTATCCAAAGTTGAAGGAACACTTGGCGGCCATTGCATGGATTTATCCAAAGTTGAGGAACACATGGCGGCCATTGCATGGATTTATCCAAAGTTGAAGGAACACTTGGCGGCAATTGCATGGATTTATCCAAAGTTGAAGGAACACTTCGCGACCATTGCATGGATTTATCCAAAGTTGAATGAACACTTGGCGGCCATTGCATGGATTTATCCAAAGTTGAAGGAACACTTGGCGGCAATTGCTTGGACTTTTCCAAAGTTGGAGGAACACATGGCGGCCATTGCTTGGATTTATCCAAAGTTGAAGGAACACATGGTGGCCATTGCTTGGATTTATCCAAAGTTTAAGGAACACATGGCGGCCATTGCTTGGATTTTTCCAAAGTTAAAGGAACACATGGCGGCCATTGCATGGATTTATCCAAAGTTGAAGGAACACTTGGCGGCCATTGCATGGATTTATCCAAAGTTGAAGAAACACTTGGCGGCAATTGCTGGATTTGTCCAAAGTTGGGGGAACACATGGCGGCCATTGCATGGATTTATCCAAAGTTGAAGGAACACTTGGCGGCCATTGCATGGATTTATCCAAAGTTGAAAAAACAATTGACGGCAATTGCACGGATTTATCCAAAGTTGAAGGAACACATGGCGGCCATTGCATGGATTTATCCAAAGTTGAAGGAACACTTGGCGGCCATTGCATGGATTTATCCAAAGTTGAAGAAACACTTGGCGGCAATTGCTGGATTTATCCAAAGTTGGGGGAACACATGGCGGCCATTGCATGGATTTATCCAAAGTTGAAGGATCACTTGGCGGCCATTGCATGGATTTATCCAAAGTTGAAGGAACACTTGGCGGAAATTGCTTGGATTTATCCAAAGTTGAAGGAACACTTGGCGGAAATTGCTTGGATTTATCCAAAGTTGAAGGAACACTTGGCGGCCATTGCATGGATTTATCCAAGGTGTCCACACTCTCCATCGAAATCGAAGTTAAGTAATTGTTCCCATTTGTATTTTCGTTATAACTGTATTTATTTTATGGTGTTGTACGTATCGTGTGTCCCGAGGAAGATTTTCGGTGCAAATCTTTCATACCTGTAGAGTAAATCGTGCCGTGTCTTTTGAGGCCTTGTACAGTGTCCAACCTTGAGGCTTCGTTTTCCTCTCAACGGTCCATCTTTTGTGCTCCAATAACTTTCGTTCTCTGCTTTTCCCAGTCTTTTCACCCCATAGCCTACTTCCTTGTTTAAAATCAACTCAAAAAACATTTCCTTCTCTGTTCTTACTCTTTGTTCTGATTCGTTTATTCGTTCGTTCATTCTTCGAACGACGTTTCACTGTTATTACTGTTACTGTAATAACAGTTATTACTGTTCACTGTTAACGTTCACTGTTATTAACCTTAACATGTTTATACTTTCCCCTCAAGTTCTGTATTCCGTCATCTATTATAACACCTTTTTCTTCTTCTTCTTTAAAAGGCTGCTTTCGACTTGCTCACCAAATCTATCCATCCCAAAAAAAAATTCCATCTCTTTCAGTGCCTCTTTTCTACATTCCCTAAACTCTCCTGCACTCCATCCTCCCTCCAGCGTCCTTAAACGTATTTTTGACTCGAAGGTCACAAGAAACTCATTTTGCAATAAATGTTCGTTTCCCATTAATCGTACACTTTCTAAAATCCAATCTCACCCCTCCCCTCCAAATCTTCCCCATAACCCCTCCCATCCAAATCTTCCCCATCACCCCTCCCCTCCAAATCTTCCCCCTTGCCACTCCCCTCCTAATCCTCCCCATCACCCATCCCTTTCAAATCTCCCCCCTTGCCCCTTCTCTCCTAAACTCCCCCCACACCCCTCCCCTCCAAGACTCCCCCTCGCCCCACCCCTCCTAGACTCCCCCTCACCCCTCCCCTCCAAATCTCCCCCATATCCCATCCCTTTCAAATCCCTCCCTTTGTCCCTTCCCTCCTAAACTCCCCCCTCGCCCCTCCCCTTCAAATCTGCCCACCCTCATTTCTTCTCAATTTCCCCCCTCTCACTCCCCCTCGTCAAAGCGTCCTCCCGCTTCTTCCCCCTTCCAACTCTCACCTCCATCTCCCCCAACCTTCTGCCTCGCTCTTCCCCGTCCTCAAATAACACCTCATTGTGCCTCATCCAATCACCATCAAACCTTTTGTCCGCCCCATCCTTCCCTTTCTCCGAGCTATTCTGAAATCTCTGACACACCTTCAACAGCTCTCCCTACCTCTTCCACCTCTTCCACATCTTACCCTACCCCTCCTCCCCTCTGTTTTGTATCCGATGCTCCCCCTTCCTCTTCATTAACGGTATGGACCTCAAACATCCGGGGCCTTCGTTCAAACTCAACTGATCTCTCCATACAGGTTTCTTCTGTCAAACCAGACGTGATCTGCTTAACAGAAACTTTCCTCCTTCATGATGTCTCTGATTCCTTAGTATCTCTCCCGGGTTACTCCCTCCTCCGGTATGATAGACCTGAGCCTCGTCCTGGAGGTGGGGTTGCTATCTTTATCAAAAACTCTCTTCCTCACTCGCCCTGCACTGCACTCTCTCCACCTCACCCCCAGGAATACCTCTGGCTACGGCTTCCCCTTCGCTCCCACCTCTTGTTCATATGTGTTCCGTTTCCGGTCCGGTCGTGAGAGGACGCTGGCGTCACTTGCTCGCCACTTCTCTGACTGGACCATTGTCCGTATCTTGCTTTCCTGGTGGTCGTGGCGGATTTTTGGCCATTGAGTCTTCCTCTGCACGGTCCCGGCTCTGCTCTGCTGCTCCTGGCTTCACCTGCTCGGCTCCTTCGCTGTTTCCTCGGGCCCACTCTCGTGGGTTGTGTCACCCATTGTTTGCAGCGGCGGTGGTGGCGGTTTGCCGCCGTGATCTTGATTAGCGGCGGCGGTCGTTTGCCGCTGCATTTGCCGCTTTGCCTCCTCAACCTTGGCCTCGTGCTCGTCTCTTCGCTCCTGTCTGCCCTCTGCATGGTCCCGGCTCTGCTCCTGGCTTCACCTGCTCGGCTCCTTCGCTGTTTCCTCGGGCCCACTCCCGTGGGTTGTGTCGATTGTTTCGCCTCCTCACCCTTGGCCTCGTGCTCGTCCCTTCGCTCCTGCTGGCATGGCTCTGCGGTACTCCGCCGCAAGGCTTCTCCTGCTTAAAACCCGCTCCACCCAATCATGCATCTCTGCAATCAAATCGAATGGACTCCTGCGTCGACCCAGGTACATTCACCGTGGCTCCGGTCGTAAGTTTGTTTATTTACAATCAGGTCACTCCATCCCCATCCTCTGGTCGGCTCAGCGCACTCCCACTCATCGTCCCAACACACCTGGTCACAACAACGCACAAAATCGCACCTCCTGTCTGCGAACCCTGGCCAAATCACCTGGATTCATACCCGCCGTACAAAACAACATCAAGCTCACCCTGTTCAATACCCGGTCCCTCAACAACAAATGCCTCATCCTGAACGACTACATCCTGGAAAATAAACTGGACTTTCTCTGTCTCACTGAGACCTGGCAACAACCACTGGACTACTATACGCTCAACCTCACCACACCCAATGGATATTCTTACATCAATAAACCACGCTCGGAGGGCCGAGGTGGTGGAATTGCCGTTATTCACCGACAAGACATCAAGACCAACCTCATCTCCATCTCATCTGCTCCATCATTTGAACACCTGGCTTTTAAACTCTCTGGTCACACACAGTCAGTCATGGCTGTTGTCTACCGCCCTCCCAAACCACACCCATCATTCCTGTCTGACTTCTCCTACTTTCTGACCCAGCTATGTTCCCTCTCCCCCTCAATCCTCCTCCTTGGTGATTTCAATATCCACATGGACTCCACTGACTCCATGCTAACCACTGACTTCACTGATTTACTCACCTGCTTTAACCTCACTCAACATGTCAACTTTCCTACCCATAACCGTGGTCACATTTTGGACCTTGTCTGCTCTACTGGACTAATTTTGCACCATCTCTCTGGCTCCGACCTCACTCTCTCTGACCACCTAGCCATCACTCTGGCCATCAACATCCCCACCCCAGCACCAAGGCATTATCGCACTATCAACTTCCGTAAGCTAAACGCTCTTTCACCTGCCTCATTCTCATCGACCCTCTCTGAAAAAATGTCCACTTCTCCCTTCGTTGACCTCCACACCCCTTCTGACCTCACTGACTACTACAACCACACTCTCTCCTCCTGCCTTGACCAACTTGCGCCTATAAAAACCAAAACAGTTTCTTTCACCCATTCTGCTCCCTGGTTTACCCCTGAACTCCGCCTGATGAAAACTCGTGCTCGCCAACTTGAAAGACTCCGCAATAAAACAGGTCTCACAGTTCACTCCCAGGCCTACAAGGACCACATACAACACTATAAAGATGCCCTCTCCCGCTCCGCCTACTACTCTCAAATTATCCACTCTGGCTCCGGAAACCCAAAAGCACTCTTCTCTACAATAAACAAACTCCTCAGCCCCCTGAACACCACCACCCAGTCATTCACAATAGACAACTGCATCTCCTTCCTTTCATTCTTCCAACGCAAAATTGAAAACATCTACAACAGCTTGACCACCGCCGCACCCGCTCCCCCTCAAACCACCTGCCCCCCCTTATCCTGCCATCCCCTGTCTCAATTCTACCCAGTCTCCCCTACTGACCTCTCTGAACTCCTCATCGGAATGAAAACTGCCACCTGCACTCTTGACCCCATCCCCTCCAGCTTTGTCAAGGCCTCCCTTCCTGCTCTCTCTCCACTTATCATTGCAACAATAAACTCCTCCCTGTCTACAGGCATCGTCCCACCATCCCTCAAAATTGCTGCTGTTACCCCCATTCTGAAAAAACCTGGACTAAACCCTGACACCCTAAATAACTTCATACCCATCTCCAACCTACCCTTTCTGTCAAAGGTTTTGGAACGCGCTGTAGCCACTCAACTCAAACATCACCTCTCTGCCAATAACCTGTATGAAACATTCCAATCCGGATTCCGCTCCAACCACAGTACTGAAACTGCTCTCCTCAAAATCACCAACGACCTTCTCCTCTCCTCTGACGCTGGCAACCTCAACATTCTCATCCTCCTCGACCTCAGCGCCGCCTTTGACACCATCGATCACACCATCCTCCTCACCCGACTTGAAACCACCTTTAACATTACCGGCACTGCCCTCTCTTGGATTAAATCATACCTCTCTGACAGACGTCAGTTCATCTCCATCAATAACTGCAAATCCCCCACTGCTCCCCTCCCCCAAGGTTCAGTTCTTGGCCCCCTCCTCTTCATCCTTTACCTGTCCCCCTTCGGTCACTTAATCCGCCGTCATGGTCTCCAATTCCACTGCTTCGCCGATGACATCCAGCTTTTCATCTCCACCGCCACCCACTCTATCCTGACAAACTGCATCACTGAAATAAAATCCTGGCTTCAAATCAACTTCCTCAAACTTAACTGTGATAAATCTGAAATAATCATCATTGGCCCAAAAACGCTCACCAAGTCCACCCATAACTTTGCCCTCAACATCGACGGTTTCCCAGTATCCACCTCCCCTCACATCCGGAATCTTGGCATCATCTTTGACCAAACCCTCTCCTTCGCCAAATACACTAAACAGATCACAAAGACAGCCTGCTTTCACCTGAAAAACATCGCCCGTCTCCGTCCATCCCTCTCCTCCGTGGCTGCAGAAACCCTCATCCACGCCTTCATCACTTCCCATCTGGACTACTGCAATAGCCTCCTTTATGGTTCACCCTCAACAATCACCAATAAACTCCAATACATTCAGAACTCCGCTGCCCATCTACTCACCCATTCCCGGACCCGTGACCACATCACCCCCATCCTTTACAAGCTTCACTGGCTCCCCATCTCCCAGAAAATCCAGTACAAAATCCTCCTCTTGACCTACAAAGCCCTCCATAACCTGGCCCCATCCTACCTGGCTGACCCTCCTCTCCAGACACACTCCCACCCGCAACCTCCGCTCTGCTGGTACGAACCTCCTGACCCCCCCCCCCCCCCATCCGGACCAAATTTAGATCCTGGGGGGACAGGGCCTTCTCCATCGCTGCTCCCACCCTCTGGAACTCACTACCTCACACCATCAGAGACTCCTCCTCACTCACCACATTCAAAACATCACTCAAGACCCACCTGTTCAACACTGCATTCAACATTTAACCCACAGCATCTAACCCCTGACTATCTCCTCTCCTTCTCCCTCATTTGTGCTTTGAATATTTCCCTATTGATTCTTCTTTTTTTGCAATTGTCTTTATGTTTTGCTATGCATTATGTTTTGCACTCTGTCAAAGCGTCTTTGGGCTTCCTGAAAAGCGCTATATCAAATAAATGCATTATTATTATTATTATTATTATTATTATATGTGTGTTGTACCGTCCACCAAACAGTGATGACTCCATCTACATCCAGCTGTCTGATAATATGGACCAACTTCTGTCTACTCATCCTAACTTTCTCTTCCTCATATGTGGTGATTTCAATTGTCACCATGCCAGTTGGCTGGGTGTGGGTACCTCTCTCACCAGCCATGGCTCCTCAGGAAAGGACTTCTGCGACTCACTGGGACTGACACAATCTGTCAATTTCCCGACCCGGATCTCACTCAACGGAGCATCTTCTCTTCTGGACTTGGTTATGACTAACTTCCCTGAAAATGTGTGCTGCTCTTCTTCTGCTCCAATCGGCTCATCTGATCATGTGCTTGTTAAAGTGGACATCTCTCTGACCATTCTCAGGGAGCCTCCTCAGCGTCGACGAGTCTGGCATTTCACTCAGGCCAACTGGCACGGTCTTCAAGCAGCCATCAATCATCTGGACTGGTCTCCCATCTCTACCACCTCTGACATCAACTCATCCTGGGAATTCTACCAAAGTAAATTGCTCTCTCTCATGCACAGATTTATCCCATCTCGTCTTCAGTTGTCATACCCTTCCTCCCGTACATGGTACACGGAATCTTGTGGTGAGGCTGTTGCCCAGAAACAACTTGCCTTCGTCTCCTGGAAAGCAAATCCAACTGAAGGAAATCGCATTTCCTTTCACAAAGCCCAAAACAAGTGTGTGTCCACCCTCAGGAGAGCCAGGAAACAATATCTCTCCATTCTCAAGACCGAACTCTCTAATCTTTCTCCCTCTTCCAAATCCTGGTGGCATCTGGTCAAATCTGTTTCTGGTGTTTGTTCCCCCTCCATCTCCTCCCTTACCTCAAATGTCTACACAGCTGACTCCGCACGTGAAAAAGCTGAATGCCTCAACTCTGTGTTTGCCTCTAAATCTTGTGTCCCAAACCCAGCCCTCTCTGTACCCACCGTACCCAGTCGTACCCAGCTGCTCCTGGACTCCGTGTCCTTTCCTCCTGACAAGGTGGAAACGTTTCTGTCAACCCTCGACTCTGATTCTGCAACTGGACCTGACGGCATCAGCCCACGGGTCCTAAAATCCTGTTCTTCCGCTCTTTCACTCCCTCTCTCTGTTCTCTTCACCCTCTCTTTTGCTCAAGGTCAACTGCCATCTGCTTGGAAATCAGCCAACATCACCGCTTTGCACAAACAAGGTGCAAAAACAGATCCTAGCAACTACAGACCAATCAGCCTTCTCCCAATTATCAGCAAAGTCATGGAATCCATCATTGCTTCGGATATGAAATCTTTCCTCTTCTCCAATGGCTTGATCTCTGATCATCAATTTGGTTTCAGACCAGGTCACTCTACTCTGGACATGCTGCTTCTGCTGTCTCAACAATGGATGGAGGTCCTCAATGCCAAACAGGAAATTAGAGCTGTCTCCCTCGACATATCACGTGCCTTCGATACGGTCTGGCACCCCGCTCTGCTCACCAAACTCTCCTCCTTTGGTATCCATGGAAATCTCCACGCATGGCTGGCGGACTTCCTCTCTCGTCGTAGTCAACGTGTGGCCCTGAATGGATTTCTCTCATCTCCTCTTCCTGTTCAGGCTGGAGTTCCCCAAGGCAGTGTTCTGGGCCCTGTGCTTTTTCTGGTCTTCATCAATGATCTCTCTGACTCTCTTGAAAATCCTCTCTATCTCTTTGCTGATGACTCCGCTCTCTGCCGCTCCATTCCTCATCCCTCAGATCGGCTGTCTGCAGCCTCCCCACTCTCTGCAGACCTGGACAAAATCACAGACTGGGCAAACAAGTGGAACATGTCTTTCAATCCTGACAAATCTCACACTCTTACGATGTCTCTCCGAAAAGACTGACTGGACAACCCTCCCATCTACTTTCTGAATAATCCTCTCCAAGAAGTTCTGTCACTCAAGCTTTTGGGTCTCACTATCTGCCATGATCTTTCCTGGGAAAACCACATTTCCAAGCTGGCCTCCAAAGCCAGTCGCCGACTGGGCATCCTCCGTCGTGTGAAGTCCTTCCTTGGCACACCTGAGCTCCTCACCACATACAAGGCTTTCATCCGCAGCTCAATGGAATACTGCTCTCCCCTCTGGGCTGGTGCTCCTGCCTCACACCTAGCTCATCTTCACGCTGTTGAAACCAAAGCGTTCAGAATCATTGGAATCTCCCGCGATGACGCTATCTCCGAGGGCCTTTCACTTACTCACCGCAGGCAGGTTGGTTGTCTTTCCATCTTCTACCGACTCCTCTCCGGCCTTGCTCCCCCAGCTCTCTCCGGGCTCTGTCCCCCAAATATTCCTGCAGGTCGCACAAGATCTGCCTGCAACCCTCTTATGGTTAAACTGCCAAAATCAAGACTCTCTGCTCACCTTCACTCCTCTTTTCTCCCACCTCTGGAACAAACTCCCTCACTCTCTTCAATCCCACTCCTCCCTCCAGGTCTTTAAAACGGCTGTTCACCACCATCTCTTATCTTCCCCAATCCAAAACCTTGATCTTTGCTACCCCCGCTAATTTCACCCCAAATCCACTTTTTTGAGGTGACTTTTGTCTTCTTTCCTGGAAGTCCTTGGTGTCCTTGCGTTTTATACCTATCCTGCCTCCCCCCAGGCCCTCTGCCTCCCACAAATCTCCCGATGTCCCTGCCCTCAAATGTTGTGTTTGTGTGCTTCCTCCCCTTCTCTCCCCATCTTGTCGACCGCTCCCCTTTTTATTTACTTTCTTTGCTTGTTTGTTTGATTTGTTTGTTTGATAAATGTTAGCTCTTTCACGAGCCTCGACTCTGTATACCAAAAAAAAAAAAAAAAAAAAAAAGGTGAAAGGAACACATGGCAGCCATTGCATGGATTTATCCAAAGTTGAAGGAACACATGGCAGCCATTGCTTGGATTTATCCAAAGTTGAAGGAACACTTGGCGGCCATTGCATGGATTTATCCAAAGTTGAAGGAACACATGGCGGCCATTGCATGATTTATCCAAAGTTGAAGGAACACTTGGCGGCAATTGCATGGATTTATCCAAAGTTGCAGGAACACTTGGCGGCCATTGCATGGATTTATCCAAAGTTGAAGGAACACATGGCAGCCATTGCATGGATTTATCCAAAGTTGAAGGAACACTTGGTGGCCATTGCATGGATTTATCCAAAGTTGAAGGAACACTTGGCGGCCATTGCATGGATTTATCCAAAGTTGAAGGAACACTTGGCGGCAATTGCATGGATTTATCCAAAGTTGAAGGAACACATGGCGGCCATTGCATGGATTTATCCAAAGTTGAAGGAACACGGCGGCCATTGCATGGATTTACCCAAAGTTGAAGGAACACATGGCGGCAATTGCATGGATTTATCCAAAGTTGAAGGAAAACTTGGCGGCCATTGCATGGATTTATCCAAAGTTGAAGGAACACTTGGCGGCCATTGCATGGATTTATCCAAAGTTGAAGGAACACTTGGCGGCCATTGCATGGATTTATCCAAAGTTGAAGGAACACTTGGCGGCCATTGCATGGATTTATCCAAAGTTGAAGGAACACTTGGCGGCAATTGCTTGGATTCATCCAAAGTTGAAGGAACACTTGGCGGCAATTGCATGGATTTATCCAAAGTTGAAGGAACACTTGGCGGCAATTGCTTGGATTTATCCAAAGTTGAAGGAACACTTGGGGGCAATTGCATGGATTTATCCAAAGCTGAAGAAACACTTGGCGGCAATTGCATGGATTTATCCAAAGTTGAAGGAACACTTGGTGGCCATTGCATGGATTTAACCAAAGTTGAAGGAACACTTGGCGGCAATTGCTTGGATTTATCCAAAGTTTAAGGAACACTTGGCGACAATTGCATGTATTTATCCAAAGTTGAAGGAACACTTGGCGGCAATTGCATGGATTTATCCAAGGTGAAAGGAACACATGGCAGCCATTGCATGGATTTATCCAAAGCTGAAGGAACACATGGCGGCCATTGCTTGGATTTATCCAAAGTTGAAGGAACACTTCGCGGCAATTGCATGGATTTATCCAAAGTTGAAGGAACACATGGCGGCAATTGCATGGATTTATCCAAAGTTGAAGGAACACTTGGCGGCAATTGCTTGGATTCATCCAAAGTTGAAGGAACACTTGGCGGCCATTGCATGGATTTATCCAAAGTTGAAGGAACACTTGGCGGCAATTGCATGGATTTATCCAAAGTTGAAGGAACACTTGGCGGCAATTTCTTGGATTTATCCAAAGTTGAAGGAACACTTGGCGGCCATTGCATGGATTTATCCAAAGTTGAAGGAACACTTGGTGGCCATTGCATGGATTTATCCAAAGTTGAAGGAACACTTGGCGGCAATTGCATGGATTTATCCAAAGTTGAAGGAACACTTGGCGGCAATATCTTGGATTTATCCAAAGTTGAAGGAACACTTGGCGGCCATTGCATGGATTTATCCAAAGTTGAAGGAACACTTGGCGGCCATTGCATTGATTTATCCAAAGTTGAAGGAACACTTGGTGGCCATTGCTTGGATTTATCCAAAGTTGAAGGAACACTTGGTGGCAATTGCAGGGATTTATTCAAAGTTGAAGGAACACTTGGCGGCAATTGCATGGATTTATCCAAAGTTGAAGGAACACTTGGCGGCCATTGCATTGATTTATTCAAAGTTGAAGGAGCACTTGGCGACCATTGCATGGATTAATCCAAAGTTGTAGGAACACTTGGCGACCATTGCATGGATTTATCCAAAGTTGAAGTAACACTTGGCGACCATTGCATGGATTTATCCAAAGTTGCAGGAACACTTGGCGGCCATTGCGTGGATTTATCCAAAGTTGAAGGAACACATGGCGGCCATTGCATGGATTTATCCAAAGTTGAAGGAACACTTGGCGGCAATTGCATGGATTTATCCAAAGTTGAAGGAACACTTGGTGGCCATTGCATGGATTTATCCAAAGTTGAAGGAACACTTCGCGACCATTGCATGGATTTATCCAAATTTGAACGAACACTTGGCGGCCATTGCATGGATTTATGCAAAGTTGCAGGAACACTTGGCGGCAATTGCCTGGATTTTTCCAAAGTTGAAGGAACACATGGCGGCCATTGCTTGGATTTATCCAAAGTTGAAGGAACACATGGCGGCCATTGCTTGGATTTATCCAACGTTGAAGGAACACATGGCGGCCATTGCATGGATTTATCCAAAGTTGAAGGAACACATGGCGGCCATTGCATGGATTTATCCAAAGTTGAAGGAACACATGGCGGCCATTGCTTGGATTTATCCAAAGTTGTAGGAACACATGGCGGCCATTGCATGGATTTATCCAAAGTTGAAGGAACACATGGCGGCCATTGCATGGATTTATCCAAAGTTGAAGGAACACATGGTGGCCATTGCTTGGATTTATCCAAAGTTGAAGGAACAGTTGGCGGCCATTGCATGGATTTATCCAAAGTTGAAGGAACACTTGGCGACCATTGCATGGATTTATCCAAAGTTGAAGGAACACTTGGCGGCAATTGCTTGGATTTATCCAAAGTTGAAGGAACACATGGCGGCCATTGCATGGATTTATCCAAAGTTGAAGGAACACATGGAGGCCATTGCATGGATTTATCCAAAGTTGAAGGAACACATGGCGGCCATTGCATGTATTTATCCATAGTTGAAGGCCACTTGGCGGCCATTGCATGGATTTATCCAAAGTTGAAGGAACACTTGACGGCCATTGCATGGATTTATCCAAAGTTGAAGGAACACTTGGCGGCCATTGCATGTATTTATCCATAGTTGAAGGAACACTTGGCGGCCATTGCATGGATTTATCCAAAGTTGAAGGAACACTTGGCGGCCATTGCATGGATTTATCCAAAGTTGAAGGAACACTTGGCGGCCATTGCATGGATTTATCCAAAGTTGAAGGAATACTTGGCAGCAATTGCTTGGATTTATCCAAAGTTGAAGGAACACATGGCGGCCTTTGCATGGATTTATCCAAAGTTGAAGGAACACTTGGCAGCAATTGCATGGATTTATCCAAAGTTGAAGGAACACTTGGCGGCCATTGCATGGATTTATCCAAAGTTGAAGGAACACTTGGCGGCCATTGCATGGATTTATCCAAAGTTGAAGGAACACTTGGCGGCCATTGCATGGATTTATCCAAAGTTGAAGGAACACTTGGCGGCCATTGCATGGATTTAACCAAAGTTGAAGGAACACTTGGCAGCAATTGCTTGGATTTATCCAAAGTTGAAGGAACACTTGGCGGCCATTGCATGGATTTTTCCAAAGTTGAAGGAACACTTGGCTGCCATTGCATGGATTTATCCAAAGTTGAAGGAACACTTGGCGGCCATTGCATGGATTTATCCAAAGTTGAAGGAACACTTGGTGGCCATTGCATGGATTTATCCAAAGTTGAAGGAACACTTGGCAGCAATTGCTTGGATTTACTCAAAGTTGAAGGAACACTTGGTGGCCATTGCATGGATTTATCCAAAGTTGAAGGAACACTTGGCGGCCATTGTCTGGATTTATCCAAAGTTGAAGGAACACTTGGCGGCCATTGCATGGATTTATCCAAAGTTGAAGGAACACTTGGCAGCAATTGCTTGGATTTACCCAAAGTTGAAGGAACACTTGGCGGCCATTGTCTGGATTTATCCAAAGTTGAAGGAACACTTGGCGGCCATTGCATGGATTTACCCAAAGTTGAAGGAACACTTGGCGGCCATTGCATGGATTTATCCAAAGTTGAAGGAACACTTGGCAGCAATTGCTTGGATTTACCCAAAGTTGAAGGAACACTTGGCGGCCATTGTCTGGATTTATCCAAAGTTGAAGGAACACTTGGCAGCAATTGCTTGGATTTACCCAAAGTTGAAGGAACACTTGGCGGCCATTGTCTGGATTTATCCAAAGTTGAAGGAACACTTGGCAGCAATTGCTTGGATTTACCCAAAGTTGAAGGAACACTTGGCGGCCATTGTCTGGATTTATCCAAGGTGAAAGGAACAAACTTCGAAGTAACATTTTGGGGAATTTTTTTTTTCCCACAAAACAAGCCATTTGCTCTCTGTGGCATTTTTGTTTCCAGCAATCACATTTGATGATGATCACAGTGATTTGGAATTTTTTCTGAATTTGAATCATTGTTCCTAACACTCAGCTCCAGCTGGTGTTGGCTGGTGGCAAGCTCCAGCTGGTGGCAAGTCATTCCCATTTGAGGTTTAAATATAATTATTGAGGAAACAGACGTGTGTGCAGAACTTCATTTTAATGCATGAATAACGTTCGTTGATTGGTTCATAAAGTAGTATCATTTGCTAATCCCGATAGATTAATCAGTCAGTAGTACAATCATGAATATAATTGTTTTTCATCTTTAAAACGGTGCACGTGACGATCATAAAAAGGAAAAGTGAATGGTTTTTGCCTTACCTTGCATTCCATAGCATTCATGAACAGGTGTATGGGGGGCTGGGAGTAATGGGGGGGGGGGGGGAGGGGCATGACAGCTTTACACAAATGCATGATGTTGAAGAATGACGACAAACACGTTTCTTGACAATAGGACAGAACACACGGAATCGCAAGCATTCAATCATTTGAAAGTACAGTATGTATAAAATTACACCCAAAATATTTCACATCAACCTGTGATGAGGTCGTTTTTCCTCCCGTTGGATGCTTGCGTGGACCCATCGATGGCTTTTGCTATCCGATCTACGCGTTCAAGTAGTGATTAGAGACTCGGCCTGAGTAGAGCTCTGATTGGGACGCGGCCTGAGTAGAGCTCTGATTAGAGACTCGGCCTGAGTAGAGCTCTGATTAGAGACTCGGCCTGAGTAGAGCTCTGATTGGGACTCGGCCTGAGTAGAGCTCTGATTACACTCGGCCTGAGTAGAGCTCTGATTAGAGACTCGGCCTGAGTAGAGCTCTGATTAGAGACTCGGCCTGAGTAGAGCTCTGATTGGGACTCGGCCTGAGTAGAGCTCTGATTAGAGACTCGGCCTGAGTAGAGCTCTGATTGGAGACTCGGCCCAAGTAGTGCTCTTATTGGAGACTCGGCCCAAGTAGAGCTCTGATTAGAGACTCTCCCCAAGTAGAGCTCTGATTAGAGACTCTCCCCAAGTAGAGCTCTGATTAGAGACTCGGCCCGAGTTGAGCTCTGATTAGAGACTCGGTCCGATGAGACCTCTGATTACAGATTTGATCAGAGTAGAGACCTGATGACAGACCTGGCCCGAGTAGAGCCTGCTCAATTCTCTCCAGACCCATTCAAACTAAGGTAGTAGCATAGTTGCCAACATGTTGAGAAGCAAAATCAGGAGGATGGAAAGGATCCGCAACGCGGGAGCAAAGTGACTGTGGTTGGTCTGGTAGGATGGTGCTCCCCTTCCTCCTCCCATTGTCGGGAAACTTTAAAATTTTAACCTTAAATTTGTACATTCTAAGACACTGTTATGCAAAATCAAAGCAGAACAAGTGAATCCTCTTGGATTGCGCTGAGGTTCGGGCATGGAATTTCTAGGAGGAAGTATAATTTGTATGCAATGAAAGTACATGTAATATGGGATCGAGTAAGCTTCACCAGTGCGCGTGCGCGAATTTACGTCACGTCGGCAGCGAGAAGGCGTTCCCCAACACGAACCAATCAGGAACTGCCACGCCCACTTATATGATCTCAGAATTCCTGTGACAGGAATTAGCGTTACACTGGCTGGAAGTCAATCGCTAAAGGCGCTTCCTCAGCGCCAATAATAATGTTTTTTCTGATGAATTTACACCTAAAGGCTGACAGAAACCTTGTCACAACGGAACATGAAAATCAATCAAAAACTTTGATGAGATATTATGCTGTGAAAGCGGTGTTTTTTGCTATTATTAGCAACACAATCAGTAGGCTGTTCAAGTATGCATACAAAAAGCAGTAGAAGACCACCCAGCACGATAGAATTAGGAACAATGCAGTAGTTTGTACAACACTTTGTCTAACATCTAGGCAGCCATGTTGACACGGTATGAGCAGATGGCAGCCATGTTGACACGGTATGAGCAGATGGCAGCCATGTTGACACGGTATGAGCAGATGGCAGCCATGTTGACACGGTATGAGCAGATGGCAGCCATGTTGACACGGTATGAGCAGATGTCAGCCATGTTGACATGGTATGAGCAGATGGCAGCCATGTTGACATGGTATGAGCAGATGGCAGCCATGTTGACACAGTATGAGCAGATGGCAGCCATGTTGACACGGTATGAGCAGATGGCAGCTATGTCGACACGGTATGAGCAGATGGTAACCATGTTGACACAGTATGAGCAGATGGTAATCATGTTGACACGGTATGAGCAGATGGCAGCCATGTTGTCACGGTATGATCAGATGGCAGCCATGTTGACAGGGTATGAGCAGATGGCAGCCATGTTGTCTCGGTACGAGCAGATGGCAGCCATGTTGATACTACGTGAGCAGATAGCAGCCATGTTGACATGGTATGAGCAGATGGCAGCCATGTTGTCACGGTATGATCAGATGGCAGCCATGTTGACACGGTATGAGCAGATGGCAGCCATGTTGTCACGGTATGATCAGATGGCAGCCATGTTGACACGGTATGAGCAGATGGCAGCCATGTTGTCACGGTATGATCAGATGGTAGCCATGTTGACACGGTATGTGCAGATGGCAGCCATGTTGTCATGGTATGATCAGATGGCAGCCATGTTGTCACGGTATGATCAGATGGTAGCCATGTTGACACGGTATGTGCAGATGGCAGCCATGTTGACAACGTGAGCAGATGGCAGCCATGTTGAAACGGTATGAGCAGAGACCAAGCTGTGACGGAGGTGTTGACATGGAACCTTTTCGATAAGAGTTTTGTGATTCGCTGTTTATGTTTAATGCTCTGGTTGGTGCAGTTTGGTATCACAGGTGCACACAGGTGCACACGAGGCACACGAGGCCGTGACAGCTTTGTGCATTTTTATGAAACTCACATGGAGCCAACATGGCAAATCTATGAAGCAATGTCACACCAACCTTGATTCGAAATAATATAGAATAATAAATGCACATTATGTATATTGTATTGGAAAAGAACGGAAGTAAAAAGCAACACTTGTACGCATGCGCGTGGACGAATCGACAGAGTGGAACACGAAGCCATATTGTGGGTCTTTGTCAATAATAGCTCTGGTTTTCTCGCCATGTTGTCACCCATTGTTTCTTGCTTGTCGGTCCACGAGCGTGATACCGAGGAACATGGCCGGCGTTCACCTGCCTCTCGGCCTTGCGGATGCGCACCGCGTGGTACTGGGGTGGGTTGTCGTGGTACCTGGAGCGTTTGAAAAAGCCACACTGCGGGAAGGAGCACAAGGTAGGTGTGCACAAGGAAGAAGGAACACCAGGTAATAGGTATACTGAGGTGAAGTGAGCAATCGATGTGTTAGAATTGTTGCAAACTGTGCTGGTTCAGCCTTGTTATTGATTGCAGCAAAGGTGATTATGTGCAGGTGCAGGTACACCCATTCAGCAAAAGAAAGCTTAAAAACCGCCACAGGTATGAAGTGCAGCACTTCTTCCTTGGTACACAGGTTTCTTCCTTACGAGAGCAACCATTGGCAGCCATGAACCCTCAGGTATGTTCAAATTGCAGAACCCTTCATGAAAATGGAAACCGATGAGGGATTCGAGAGATTCCATTACAAGAAGCACCGCCAATTCGGGGTGTAAACCCCAATATTTGGACTCTTTTGGGGAAAGCCAATGATTCAATCAGACATAAAGGGTTGAGAAGTGAAAAACAAATGGGAAGAAAAGTTGCTCTCGCAGGTGAAGCACAAAATCAAAGCTCAGCTTGTAAAATATTTTGCAGGTGAGTAGAAGACGCCATTTGGGGGTCAAATCGTACTGTATGTGACTCGTCACAAACACAAACATGCAGCAAACACGGCTCTACCTCGTCACTAACATGAACACACGGCACTAACACCTCTACCTCGTCACTGACACAAACATGCAGCAAACACGGCTCTACCTCGTCACTAACATGAACACATGGCACTAACACCTCTACCTCGTCGCAAACATGCAGCAAACACGGCTCTACCTCGTCACTAACATGAACACACGGCACTAACACCTCTGCCTCGTCGCAAACATGCAGCAAACACGGGGCTACCTCGTCACTAACATGCAGCAAACACGGCTCTACCTCGTCACTAACATGAACACACGGCACTAACACCTCTACCTCGTCGCAAACACAAACATGCAGCAAACACGGCTCTACCTCGTCACTAACATGAACACACGGCACTAACACCTCTACCTCGTCACAAACATGCAGCAAACACGGCTCTACCTCGTCACTAACATGAACACACGGCACTAACACCTCTACCTCGTCGCAAACACAAACATGCAGCAAACACGGCTCTACCTCGTCACTAACATGAACACACGGCACTAACACCTCTACCTCGTCACAAACATGCAGCAAACACGGCTCTACCTCGTCACTAACATGAACACACAACACTAACAGCTCTACCTCGTCACTAACACGAACACACGGCACTAACACCTCTACCTCGTCACAGACACAAACATGCAGCAAACACGGCTCTACCTCGTCACTAACATGAACACACGGCACTAACACCTCTACCTCGTCGCAAACACAAACATGCAGCAAACACGGCTCTACCTCGTCACTAACATGAACACACGGCACTAACACCTCTACCTCGTCACAAACATGCAGCAAACACGGCTCTACCTCGTCACTAACATGAACACACGGCACTAACACCTCTACCTCGTCGCAAACACAAACATGCAGCAAACACGGCTCTACCTCGTCACTAACATGAACACACGGCACTAACACCTCTACCTCGTCACAAACATGCAGCAAACACGGCTCTACCTCGTCACTAACATGAACACACAACACTAACAGCTCTACCTCGTCACTAACACGAACACACGGCACTAACACCTCTACCTCGTCACAGACACAAACATGCAGCAAACACGGCTCTACCTCGTCACTAACATGAACACACGGCACTAACACCTCTACCTCGTTAGAAGCATGAACACACAGCACTAACCACCCCGTCCTCATCACTAACACGAACACACAACACTAACAGCTCTACCTCGTCACTAACACGAACACACAACAAGAACGGCTCTACCTCGTCATAAACATGAACACACGGCACTAACAGTTCCACCTCGTTACTAACATGAAGAAATGGCACTAACAGCTCTACCGAGTCACAAACATGAACACACAGCACTAACGGCTCCATCCTCGTCACAAACATGAACACACAGCACTAACGGCTCTGTCCTCGTCACTAACCTGAATACACAGCACTAACACCTTCTTCCTCGTCACTAACACGAACACACAGCCACAACGGCTCTACTTCGTCACAAACATGAACACACGGCACAAACAGCTCTACCTCGTAACAAACATGAACACACGGCACTAACAGCTCTTCCTCGTCACAAACATGAACACATGGCACCAACGGCTCTACTTCGTCACAAACATGAACACACGGCACTAACAGCTCTACCTCGTCACAAACATGAACACACGGCACGAACATCTCCACCTCGTCATAAACATGAACATGCAGCAAACATGGCTCTACCTCGTCACAAACGTGAACATGCAGCAAACACGGCTCTACCTCGTCACAAACATGAACATGCAGCAAACACGGCTCTACCTCGTCACAAACATGAACATGCAGCAAACACGGCGCAACCTCGTCACAAACATGAACATGCAGCAAACACGGCTCTACCTCGTCACAAACATGAACATGCAGCAAACACGGCTCTACCTCGTCACAAACATGAACATGCAGCAAACACGGCGCAACCTCGTCACAAACATGAACATGCAGCAAACACGGCTCGACCTCGTCACAAACATGAACATGCAGCAAACACGGCTCGACCTCGTCACAAACATGAACATGCAGCAAACACCGCGCGACCTAGTCACAAACATGAACATGAAGCAAACACGGCGCTACATGCAGCAAACACGGCTCTACCTCGTCACAAACATGAACATGCAGCAAACACGGCTCTACCTCGTCCCAAACATGAACATGCAGCAAACACGGCTCTACCTCGTCATAAACATGAACATGCAGCAAACACGGCGCAACCTCGTCACAAACATGAAAATGCAGCAAACACGGCGCAACCTCGTCACAAACATGAAAATGCAGCAAACACGGCTCGACCTCGTCACAAACATGAACATGAAACAAACACGGCGCTACATGCAGCAAACACGGCTCGACCTCGTCACAAACATGAACATGCAGCAAACACGGCGCTACCTCGTCACAAACATGAACATGCAGCAAACACGGCTCTACCTCGTCACAAACATGAACATGCAGCAAACACGGCGCAACCTCGTCACAAACATGAAAATGCAGCAAACACGGCTCGACCTCGTCACAAACATGAACATGCAACAAACACGGCGCTACATGCAGCAAACACGGCTCGACCTCGTCACAAACATGAACATGCAGCAAACACCGCGCGACCTAGTCACAAACATGAACATGCAGCAAACACGGCTCTACCTCGTCCCAAACATGAACATGCAGCAAACACGGCGCTACCTCGTCATAAACATGAACATGCAGCAAACACGGCTCTACCTCGTCCCAAACATGAACATGCAGCAAACACGGCTCTACCTCGTCCCAAACATGAACATGCAGCAAACACGGCGCTACCTCGTCATAAACATGAACATGCAGCAAACACGGCTCTACTTCATCACAAACATGAACATGCAGCAAACACGGCTCTAGCTCGTCACAAACATGAACATGCAGCAAACACGGTGCTACCTCGTCACAAACATGAACATGCAGCAAACACGGCTCCACCTCGTCTCAAACATGAACATGCAGCAAACACGGCTCGACCTCGTCACAAACATGAACATGCAGCAAACACGGCTCGACCTCGTCACAAACATGAACATGCAGCAAACACGGCTCGACCTCGTCACAAACATGAACATGCAGCAAACACGGTGCTACCTCGTCACAAACATGAACATGCAGCAAACACGGCTCTCACCACAAACATGAACACACGGCACCAACGGCTCTACCCCGTCACAAACATGAACCACAGCACTAATGGCTCCGTCCTCATCACTAACATGAACCACAGCACGAACAGCTCCGTCCTCGTCACCAACATGAACACACGGCACGAACAGCTCCGTCCTCGTCACTAACATGAACACACGGCACCAACGGCTCTACCTTGTCACTAACATGAACACACAGCACTAACGGCTCCTTTCTCGTCACTAACATGAACACACAGCACCAACGGCTCTACCTTGTCACTAACAGGAACACACAGCACTAACGGCTCCGTCCTCGTCACTACAAATGGCTCCGTACTCGTCACTAACATGAACACACAGCACGAACGCAACGGCTTCATCTCATTATGCACATCGTTACCAAGTTAACTGCGCAATCGCATGTAAACTTGAGGTGCATTGCAAGCCAAGCAAAGGTAAAAGGCTGACTTGGAGTCCGAGGAATGGACCCGCCGCCATTTGCATTTACCAAAGGCTGGAACACACGGAGAAGCTTTTAGCTCTATGCTTCGGTAGCCATTTTCTCTTTCTCTGAGGGCTGAACCTCAATTTTGGCTTTGTGGTATTTGGCCTCGTATTGCATTTCGTGCGTTGTCCTCTTGAAGAATCCACACTGGAAAGGAAGCAATGGGACGTGAATCATGAGAATTTACTCAGTCGTAAATAACAACATGAGTCCGACACTTGTTACGGCCTGGCTTCATCATCCTGCTTTAGCACATCTCGACTAGTTTGTCAAAGCCTGGCTTCATCATCCTGCTTCAGCACATCTCGACAAGTTTGTCAAGGCCTGGCTTCATCGTCCTGCTTTAGCACATCTCGACTAGTTTGTCAAAGCCTGGCTTCATCATCCTGCTGCAGCACATCTCGACTAGTTTGTCAAGGCCTGGCTTCATCATCCTGCTTTAGCACATCTCGACTTAAGGCCTGGCTTCATCATCCTGCTTTAGCACATCTCGACTAGTTTGTCAAGGCCTGGCTTCATCATCCTGCTTTAGCACATCTCGACTAGTTTGTCAAGGCCTGGCTTCATCATCCTGCTTTAGCACATCTCGACTAGTTTGTCACGGCCTTGCTTCATCATCCTGCTTTAGCACATCTCGACTAGTTTGTCACGGCCTTGCTTCATCATCCTGCTTCAGCACGTCTCGACTAGTTTGTCAAGGCCTGGCTTCATCATCCTGATTTAGCACATCTCGACTAGTTTGTCAAGGCCTGGCTTCATCATCCTGCTTTAGCACATCTCGACTAGTTTGTCAAGGCCTGGCTTCATCGTCCTGCTTTAGCACATCTCGACTAGTTTGTCAAGGCCTGGCTTCATCATCCTGCTTTAGCACATCTCGACCAGTTTGTCAAGGCCTGGCTTCATCATCCTGCTTTAGCACATCTCGACTAGTTTGTCAAGGCCTGGCTTCATCATCCTGCTTTAGCACATCTCGACTAGTTTGTCAAGGCCTGGCTTCATCATCCTGCTTTTTTTTTCTTTTCTTTTTTTTGTATACAAGATCGAGGCTCGTGAAAGAGCTAACATTAATCACACAAAAAGACAAACCGACACACAAAACACAAAAAACAAGGGGAGCGGTAGACAAGATGGGGAGAGAGGGGGAAGGACACAAAAGAGAGGGGGAAGGACACAAACACAACATTTGAGAGCAGGGACATCGGGAGGACTTGGGGGGAGGTGGGAGAGGATTAAAACATATGAACACTGCAAGGACTCTGGGGTGAATTACCGGGGGTAGCACATCTCGACTAGTTTGTCGAGATGTGCTACCCCCGAGACATCGAGATGTGCTACCCCCGAGACATGTGCTACCCCCGAGATGTGCTTTAGCACATCTCCACTAGTTTGTCACGGCCTGGCTTCATCGTCCTGCTTTAGCACATCTCGACTAGTTTGTCAAGGCCTGGCTTCATCATCCTGCTTTAGCACATCTCGACTAGTTTGTCAAGGCCTGGCTTCATTGTCCTGCTTTAGCACATCTCGACTAGTTTGCCAAAGCCTGGCTTCATCATCCTGCTTTAGCACATCTCGACGAGCTTGTCAAGGCCTGGCTTCATCATCCTGCTTTAGCACATTTCGACTAGTTTGTCACGGCCTGGATTCATCATCCTGCTTTAGCACATCTCGACTAGTTTGTCAAGGCCTGGCTTCATCATCCTGCATTAGCACATCTCGACTAGTTTGCCAAAGCCTGGCTTCATCGTCCTGCTTTAGCACATCTCGACTAGTTTGTCACGGCCTGGCTTCGTCATCCTGCTTTAGCACATCTCGACTAGTTTGTCACGGCCTGGCTTCATCGTCCTGCTTTAGCACATCTCGACTAGTTTGTCACGGCCTAGCTTCATCGTCCTGCTTTAGCACATCTCGACTAGTTTGTCAAGGCCTGGCTTCATCATCCTGCTTTAGCACATCTCGACTAGTTTGTCACGGCCTAGCTTCATCATCCTGCTTTAGCACATCTCGACTCGTTTGTCAAAGTCTGGCTTCATCATCCTGCTTGAGCACATCTCGACTAGTTTGTCAAGGCCTGGCTTCATCATCCTGCTTTCGCGCATCTCGACTAGTTTGTCACGGCCTGGCTTCATCAGCCTGCTTTAGCACATCTCGACTAGTTTGTCATGGCCTGGCTTCATCAGCCTGCTTTAGCACATCTCGACTTGTTTGTCAAGGCCTGGCTTCATCATCCTGCTTTAGCACATCTCAACGAGTTTGTCACGGCCTGGCTTCATCAGCCTGCTTTAGCACATCTCGACTTGTTTGTCAAGGCCTGGCTTCATCATCCTGCTTTAGCACATCTCGACTAGTTTGTCACGGCCTGGCTTCATCGTCCTGCTTTAGCACATCTCGACTAGTTTGTCAAGGCCTGGCTTCATCATCCTGCTTTAGCACATCTCGACTAGTTTGTCAAGGCCTGGCTTCATCATCCTGCTTTAGCACATCTCGACTAGTTTGTCAAGGCCTAGCTTCATCATCCTGCTTTAGCACATCTCGACTAGTTTGTCAAGGCCTGGCTTCAACATCCTGCTTTAGCACATCTCGATTAGTTTGTCACGGCCTGGCTATATCATCCTGCTTTAGACATCTCGACTAGTTTGTCAAGGCCTGGCTTCATCGTCCTGCTTTAGCACATCTCGACTAGTTTGTCAAGGCCTGGCTTCATCGTCCTGCTTTAGCACATCTCGACTAGTTTGTCAAGGCCTGGCTTCATCATCCTGCTTTAGCACATCTCGACTAGTTTGTCACGGCCTGGCTTCATCATCCTGCTTTAGCACATCTCGACTAGTTTGTCACGGCCTGGGTTCATCATCCTGCTTTAGCACATCTCGACGAGTTTGTCACGGCCTAGCTTCATCGTCCTGCTTTAGCACATCTCGACTAGTTTGTCACGGCCTTGCTTCATCCTGTTTTAGCACATCTCGACTCGTTTGTCAAAGTCTGGCTTCATCATCCTGCTTTAGCACATCTCGACTAGTTTGTAAAGGCCTGGCTTCATCATCCTGCTTTAGCGCATCTCGACTAGTTTGTTAAGGCCTGGCTTCATCATCTGCTTTAGCACATCTCGACTAGTTTGTCAAGGCCTGGCTTCATCGTCCTGCTTTAGCACATCTCGACTAGTTTGTCAAGGCCTGGCTTCATCATCCTGCTTTAGCACATCTCGACTAGTTTGTCAAGGCCTGGCTTCATCATCCTGCTTTAGCACATCTCGACTAGTTTGTCAAGGCCTGGCTTCATCATCCTGCTTTAGCACATCTCGACTAGTTTGTCACGGCCTGGCTTCGTCATCCTGCTTTAGCACATCTCGACTAGTTTGCCAAAGCCTGGCTTCATCATCCTGCTTTAGCACATCTCGACGAGCTTGTCAAGGCCTGGCTTCATCATCCTGCTTTAGCACATTTCGACTAGTTTGTCACGGCCTGGATTCATCATCCTGCTTTAGCACATCTCGACTAGTTTGTCAAGGCCTGGCTTCATCATCCTGCATTAGCACATCTCGACTAGTTTGCCAAAGCCTGGCTTCATCGTCCTGCTTTAGCACATCTCGACTAGTTTGTCACGGCCTGGCTTCGTCATCCTGCTTTAGCACATCTCGACTAGTTTGTCACGGCCTGGCTTCATCGTCCTGCTTTAGCACATCTCGACTAGTTTGTCACGGCCTAGCTTCATCGTCCTGCTTTAGCACATCTCGACTAGTTTGTCAAGGCCTGGCTTCATCATCCTGCTTTAGCACATCTCGACTAGTTTGTCACGGCCTAGCTTCATCATCCTGCTTTAGCACATCTCGACTCGTTTGTCAAAGTCTGGCTTCATCATCCTGCTTGAGCACATCTCGACTAGTTTGTCAAGGCCTGGCTTCATCATCCTGCTTTCGCGCATCTCGACTAGTTTGTCACGGCCTGGCTTCATCAGCCTGCTTTAGCACATCTCGACTAGTTTGTCATGGCCTGGCTTCATCAGCCTGCTTTAGCACATCTCGACTTGTTTGTCAAGGCCTGGCTTCATCATCCTGCTTTAGCACATCTCAACGAGTTTGTCACGGCCTGGCTTCATCAGCCTGCTTTAGCACATCTCGACTTGTTTGTCAAGGCCTGGCTTCATCATCCTGCTTTAGCACATCTCGACTAGTTTGTCACGGCCTGGCTTCATCGTCCTGCTTTAGCACATCTCGACTAGTTTGTCAAGGCCTGGCTTCATCATCCTGCTTTAGCACATCTCGACTAGTTTGTCAAGGCCTGGCTTCATCATCCTGCTTTAGCACATCTCGACTAGTTTGTCAAGGCCTAGCTTCATCATCCTGCTTTAGCACATCTCGACTAGTTTGTCAAGGCCTGGCTTCAACATCCTGCTTTAGCACATCTCGATTAGTTTGTCACGGCCTGGCTATATCATCCTGCTTTAGACATCTCGACTAGTTTGTCAAGGCCTGGCTTCATCGTCCTGCTTTAGCACATCTCGACTAGTTTGTCAAGGCCTGGCTTCATCGTCCTGCTTTAGCACATCTCGACTAGTTTGTCAAGGCCTGGCTTCATCATCCTGCTTTAGCACATCTCGACTAGTTTGTCACGGCCTGGCTTCATCATCCTGCTTTAGCACATCTCGACTAGTTTGTCACGGCCTGGGTTCATCATCCTGCTTTAGCACATCTCGACGAGTTTGTCACGGCCTAGCTTCATCGTCCTGCTTTAGCACATCTCGACTAGTTTGTCACGGCCTTGCTTCATCCTGTTTTAGCACATCTCGACTCGTTTGTCAAAGTCTGGCTTCATCATCCTGCTTTAGCACATCTCGACTAGTTTGTAAAGGCCTGGCTTCATCATCCTGCTTTAGCGCATCTCGACTAGTTTGTTAAGGCCTGGCTTCATCATCTGCTTTAGCACATCTCGACTAGTTTGTCAAGGCCTGGCTTCATCGTCCTGCTTTAGCACATCTCGACTAGTTTGTCAAGGCCTGGCTTCATCATCCTGCTTTAGCACATCTCGACTAGTTTGTCAAGGCCTGGCTTCATCATCCTGCTTTAGCACATCTCGACTAGTTTGTCAAGGCCTGGCTTCATCATCCTGCTTTAGCACATCTCGACTAGTTTGTCAAGGCCTGGCTTCATCATCCTGCTTTAGCACATCTCGACTAGTTTGTCAAGGCCTGGCTTCATCATCCTGCTTTAGCACATCTCGACTAGTTTGTCAAGGCCTGGCTTCATCATCCTGCTTTAGCACATCTCGATTAGTTTGTCACGGCCTGGCTATATCATCCTGCTTTAGCACATCTCGACTAGTTTGTCAAGGCCTGACTTCAACATCCTGCTTTAGCACATCTCGACTAGTTTGTCAAGGCCTGGCTTCATCATCCTGCTTTAGCACATCTCGACTAGTTTGTCAAGGCCTGGCTTCATCATCCTGCTTTCGCACATCTCGACTAGTTTGTCAAGGCCTGGCTTCATCATCCTGCTTTAGCACATCTCGACTAATTGTGAGGTCCATGTGTGAGCTGTGCAATTACCACCACCACATGGTAATTGTGACTCGGAAGATTTTTATGCGATGACAGAGCCTGGCTTTGACTTGGATTTAACAGTGGGTTTCCAACGTGACATTCATATGGACCTGGAAATGACATGGGGCGGCCATTTTACCCACAAATCTGAAGGATAAAAGGGCTTTTCAGCATGTAAAAGGGCCCTTCCTGGGTTAGTTAACTGCGTGGTTAAGTCTTGTGAATACATTATAGGTAGTTTATAGACCTACCCTTCCAGGAACTACTACCGTATCTTTAACAGGTATAAACAATATTCGGGGCCAGTGCCATTCTATGAATGGCATCCCTTGAACATCAATCCACAGGACTAACAGGCCAGCATCTACTTGTCATTACAAACAACAAACTACCGCTCTGCCTTTGACTCGTTACAGAAATTACTACTTTGAACACCCACCTTCCATAAGAGGAGGATAAGGAGAGCCAGCATGAGGATACCAGCCAGCACTGCCAGCAATATGATCCACCATTGTATACTCTGGTATGGCTGGATTAACATCTCAGGAGACACCATGAGACGAACCTGAATGACACACAGAGTCCGTTTGGTCCATGAAAGGTACAACACACACATTTTGGTCCGTGAAAAGCACAAACACAGTCCATCAAATAACTCGAACTCCACTCAGTGGAGCGCATACTTCCACAGTGGGTGGCCGCTGCTGAGCCCTATCTTCCAATGGTAAAAAAATCCTTTAAAAAATTCCTGGATCCGGAATAATATCCTGAGCTTCACCAAAAACTAATAAATTCTTCCTTATCCCAACGGCAATCATCCCACCAACTTTCATCCAAATCCGTTCAGAACTTTTCCAGATATCTTGTTCACAAACACACGAACACACACACGGATGGACACGATCGAATGCATTACTCCCTGGCGGGAGTAAAGATTCCTTCACTGTTCTGCTCCCAAAAAACAACATGATACAGGTATGCCACACCGACTATTGCCTCATATGGATCCTAACCGATATTTCATATGGATCATAACCGATATTTCATATGGATCCTAACCGATATTTCATATGGATCCTAACCGATATTTCATATAGATCCGAACCGATATTTCATATAGATCCGAACCGATATTTCATATGGATCTTAACCGATATTTCATATAGATCCGAACCGATATTTCATATGGATCCTAACCGATATTTCATACGGATCCTAACCGATATTTCATATGGATCCTAACCGATATTTCATATGGATCCTAACCGATATTTCATATGGATCCTAACCGATATTTCATATGGATCCTAACCGATATGTCATGTGGATCCTAACCGATATTTCATATGGATCCTAACCGATATTTCATATGGATCCTAACCGATATTTCATATGGATCCTAACCGATATTTCATATGGATCCTAACCGATATTTTATATGGATCCTAACCGATATTTCATATGGATCCTAACCGATATTTCATATAGATCCGAACCGATATTTCATATGGATCCTAACCGATATTTCATATAGATCCGAACCGATATTTCATATGGATCCTAACCGATATTTCATATGGATCCGAACCGATATTTCATATGGATCCGAACCGATATTTCATATGGATCCTAACCGATATTTCATATGGATCCTAACCGATATTTCATATGGATCCGAACCGATATTTCATATGGATCCTAACCAATATTTCATATGGATCCTAACCGATATGTCATGTGGATCCTAACCGATATTTCATATGGATCCTAACCGATATTTCATATGGATCCTAACCGATATTTCATATGGATCCTAACCGATATTTCATATGGATCCTAACCGATATTTCATATGGATGCTAACCGATATTTCATATGGATCCGAACCGATATTTCATATGGATCCTAACCGATATTTCATATGGATCCTAACCGATATTTAATATGGATCCTAACCGATATTTCATATGGATCCTAACCGATATTTCATATGCATCCCAACCGATATTTCATATGGATCCCAACCGATATTTTATATGGATCCTAACCTATATTTCAACACACGTTTAATGTGCTATTAAAGATGAACAGTAGATTAGGAAACACACATTTAATGTGCTATTAAAGATGAACAGTGCATTAGGAAACACACATTTAATGTGCTATTTAAGATGAACAGTGCATTAGGAAACACACATTTAATGTGCTATTAAAGATGAACAGTAGATTAGGAAACACACATTTAACGTGCTATTAAAGATGAACAGTAGATTAGGAAACACATTCAATGTGCTATTAAAGATTAACAGTAGATTAGGAAACACACATTTAACGTGCTATTAAAGATGAACAGTGCATTAGGAAACACATTTAACGTGCTATTTAAGATGAACAGTGCATTAGGAAACACACATTTAACGTGCTACTTAAGATGAACAGTGCATTCGGAAACACACATTTAATGTGATATTAAAGATGAACAGTGCATTAGGAAACACACATTTAATGTGCTATTAAAGATGAACAGTGCATTAGGAAACACACGTTTAACATGCTATTAAAGATGAACAGTGCATTAGGAAACACACGTTTAACGTGCTATTAAAGATGAACAGTGCATTGGGAAACACACGTTTAATGTGCTATTAAAGTTGAACAGTGCATTGGGAAACACGTTTAATGTTCTATTAAAGATGAACAGTGCATTAGGAAACACACATTTAATGTGCTATTAAAGATGAACAGTGCATTGGGAACCACACATTTAACGTGCTATTAAAGATGAACAGTGCATTAGGAAACACACATTTAACGTGCTATTAAAGATGAACAGTGCCTTGGGAAACACACATTTATCGTGGTATTAATGATGAACAGTGCATTAGGAAACATATGTTTAACGTGCTATTAAAGATGAACAGTGCATTGGGAAACACACATTTAAAGTGCTATTAATGATGAACAGCGCCTTGGGAAACATACATTTAACGTGCTATTAAAGATGAACAGTGCATTGCGAAACACACATTTAATGTGCTATTGAAGATGAACAGTGCATTAGGAAACACACATTTAAAGTGCTATTAAAGATGAACAGTGCATTGGGAAACACACATTCAATGTGCTATTAAAGATGAACAGTGCATTAGGAAACACACATTTAAAGTGCTATTAAAGATGAACAGTGCATTAGGAAACACACATTTAACGTGCTATTAAAGATGAACAGTGAATTAGGAAACACACATTTAATGTGCTATTAAAGATGAACAGTGCATTAGGAAACACACATTTAACGTGCTATTTAAGATGAACCGTGCATTAGGAAACACACATTTAACGTGCTATTAAAGATGAGTGCATTAGGAAACACACATTTAACGTGCTATTAAAGATGAACAGTGCATTGAGAAACACACATTTAATGTGCTATTGAAGATGCACAGTGCATTAGGAAACACACATTTAAAGTGCTATTAAAGATGAACAGTGCATTGGGAAACACACATTCAATGTGCTATTAAAGATGAACAGTGCATTAGGAAACACACATTTAAAGTGCTATTAAAGATGAACAGTGCATTAGGAAACACACATTTAACGTGCTATTAAAGATGAACAGTGAATTAGGAAACACATTTAATGTGCTATTAAAGATGAACAGTGCATTAGGAAACACACATTTAACGTGCTATTTAAGATGAACCGTGCATTAGGAAACACACATTTAACGTGCTATTAAAGATGAAGAGTGCATTAGGAAACACACATTTAATGTGCTACTAAAGATGAATAGTGCATGAGGAAACACACGTTTAATGTGCTATTAAAGATGAACAGTGCATTCGGGAACACACATTCAATGTGCTATTAAAGATGAACAGTGCATTGGGAAACACACATTTAACGTGCTATTAAAGATGAACAGTGCATTGGGAAACACACATTTAATGTGCTATTAAAGACGAACAGTGCATTGGGAAACACACATTTAACGAGCTATTAAATATTAACAGTGCATGAGGAAACACACATTTAATGAGCTATTAAAGATGTACAGTGCATTAGGAAACACACATTTAATGTGCTATTAAAGATGAACAGCGCCTTGCTAAACACACGTTTACAGGACTGGGGATTTCAGATCTCATCGATAACCGTTTTTCGATTCCGTGATTTAAGTTTATGGGAACTGATGGGAAACGTACTTTCGGTTCCATGTTTTTGCTATCACGTTACCGACACGCTGTCTGTGTAATGAGTAGCACATACTTTGCAGCGAAGCAATGTGACCAAGCCTTCCCCAGCGCAATCCGCTTCAAAATCGTCGCTGAATGACCATTTTCGTAATGTTTTTAAGGCGACATTTTGGGGTTTTTTTGCTTAGCAACGGATGCCATTTTGAAAAGGAAGTCTGTGATTTAGACCAATGCGCATGAACGTCAAAGCGGAAGTCATATCGAGAACCTGAATGTGGGGAACTGCATGCTATCTGCTTTGCCGGCCTAATTTTGTTGAAAATAAAACTCAACTTCTAAAATAGTTTGCTGCAAATCACATCTTCAAATCACATCAAATCACATCACATCACATCACAAATGCAATCACATCAAATACTACATCTTTTGCCTTACACTGCCATTCGATCGTCTTAGTGATTTCTCAATTGGGTAAGCGTGGCACGATTGACAACCGCTCGAATCGGGTTTAGTACCTGCTAACGGCCCGGATCGCGGCTCGCTTTGCTCGGCGTGTCCACTAACGCCGTGGTTCGGGTGGGGTTATCTTCCTTGCTTCACGGCCGGTGTTAGTACTTAGGTAATAGGACTAATTCGACCAACAACCCTATTTAACACCGACCGGAAGGAACGTGATAGCCCCGGGATCGCGTCGGCCAGTAAAAGGACAAAGGGATTAATCCCCCCTTGATAAGGGGAAGGCTGACGTTTGGAGAACCGCAACAGTATATTCCCATCACGATCCAAGTGTGCAGAAGGCTTACCAAGTATCCATGAAGTTTGGCATTTTTCATGACGATGTTTGCACCTTGAGTTGTTATTCCAACCTTTGCCCTTGTGATGACTTCCATCTCGGGTAAATTGTCGAATTCCTGTGGAGAAGAGGACACCATGTCAGGTCAAATGAATGCAATCTCAGGTCAGGGAATTTCTGGTGGAGGAGTGTTATGGTTCTTATTTACTAGTGGGTCATTTGGGCATGCCCCATATAAGTAGGCCTATACAAGCATGGGGGAGTGTGTGTGTGTGTGTGTGTGGGGGGGGGGGGGGGTGTGGGGGGTTTGGGGGGTGGGGTAGGGGCATAGGATTAATTAGTGCAAATCAATCTTTTAATTAGATTTTTTGGGAATGAAGTGGCCTCACTAAATAATTATGATTTTAACATTATTACCCTCACCAAAGAAGAGGGTATTGTATTTGGGTCTATTGGTTTGTTTGTCTGTTTGTCTGCTTGTCCGTTTAGAGTGCGAGTATGTGTATTAATTACATTAGACCCTTTAGAACCCTAAGACCTTTTATACCCAGAAGATGCCCCAAGACCTTTTAGACCGCGAAGACCCCTAAGCCGTTTTTTGTTTTTTTTTGTATACAGGATCGAGGCTCGTGAAAGAGGTAACATTTATCACACAAAAAAATCAAACAGACACACAAAGTATATAATAAGGGGAGTGGTAGACAAGATGAGGAGAGAAGTGGAAGCACACAAACACAACATTTGAGAGCAGGAACATCGGGAGATCTGTGGGAGGGAGAGGGCTTGGGGGGGAAAACGAGAGGGCTTGGAAAACGATGGGAGGACAGGGACAGCAACAAGCTTTCGGGTTTCGAACCCGAAACTTTATAACCCTCAAGACCCTTAAAAACACTAACCCCCTTTAACACCCCCAAAGACTTATAAGCCCCCGAAGGCCCCCCAAGACACTTAAGACCATGCTGACTTTATATGCTCTGTTAAACCCTATAGACGCTCAAGACCTATAGACCCCATTACACCCTTTAGAACCCTCAGACCTTAAATACCCTTTAGATTGTCCTCGTCCCTTTAGAACCCCAAATACTCTTAGACTCCTTTCTACCATTTAGACCCTCACACCTTTCAGACCGTTTAATACCCTGTAAACCCCTTTGACCTTTCGACCGCTTCAGCCAATTCTGATCATTTAGACCTGGGGTGGGGAACCTCCGGCCTCCGGGCCGTATACAGCCCGCGAGACCGTTTGATCCGGCCCGCGAGGCAATTCACCTATCTATAAAAAAAAAAGTTTTTTTTTTTTTTTTTTGTCTACAAGATCGAGGCTCGTGAAAGAGCGAACATTAATCACACAGAAAGACAAACCGACACATAAAACATATAACATCGGGAGCAGTAGACAAGATGGGGAGAGGGGGAAGGACACAAACACAACATTTGAGAGCAGGGACCGAGAGACATGGAGACATCGAGAGATCTGTGAGAGGGAAAGGGCGTTGGGGGGGGGGGGCATGGGAAAGGGGGGCATGGGAAGGGGGGTGGGAGAGGTATAAAACATATGGACAATGCCAAGACTTCCAGGAAAGAAGTTGGAATTTCAAACAAGGTGGATCTGGGGTGAATTAGCGGGGGTAGAAAAGATCAAGGTTTTGGATGGGGGAAGATAAGAGATGGTGGTGAACAGCTGTTTTAAAGACCTGGAGGGAGGATTGGGATTGAAGGGAGTGAGGGAGTTTGTTCCAGAGGCGGGGGAAAAGAGGAATGAAAGAGTGAAGGTGAGCAGAGAGCCGAGATTTCGGCAGTTTAACCATCAGAGGGTGGCTGGCAGATCTTGTGCGACCTGTAGGAATATTTGGGGGACAGAGCACAGAGAGAGCTGGGGGTGTAAGGCCGGAGAGGAGTCGGAAGAAGACAGAAAGACCACCTACCTGCCTGCGGTGAGTGAGTGAAAGGCCCTCAGAGATAGCTTCATCGCGGGAGATTCCAATAATTCTGAAAGCTTTGGTTTCAACAGCGTGAAGCCGAGCTAGGTAGGGGAGAACAGTATTCCATTGAGCTGCGGATGAAAGCCTTGTATGTGGTGAGGAGCTCAGGTGTGCCGAGGAAGGACTTCGCACGACGGAGGATGCCCAGTCGGCGACTGGCTTTGGAGGCCAGCTTGGAAATGTGGTTTTCCCAAGAAAGATCATGGCAGATAGTGAGACCCAAAAGCTTGAGCGACAGAACTTCTTGGAGAGGATTGTTGAGAAAGTAGATGGGAGGGTTGTCCAGTCGATCTTTTCGGAGAGACATAGTAAGAGTGTGAGATTTGTCCTCCCTTTGCTCGAGTTCTACAAACTGTATGTACGTGCTGAGGATTTTCCCATTCTGAGGAGACGTGCACTGAAGTTTGCATCACTGTTTGGGACGACCTACAGCTGTGAGCAGTTCTTTTCAAAACTGACTCTTGCAAAGACTCGGTTTCGCTCATGACTGACTGACCCAAACCTGCAAAACCAGCTGCGAGTAGCATCATCATCACTACCACCTGACACCAAACGCCTCGCCAAAGAGAAACAGTTCCAGCCATCGCATTAGGTGAGTCCGATATATGTATTCAATAATTTAGCATGGCCCTCGAAGGATGTTCTAAAAATCGAAATGGCCCTCGACAGGAAAAAGTTTCCCCACCCCTGATTAGACCTTAGATTATACCCTTTCCAGTAAAGTGTAAAGGGAAGCGTTGCCGTAGAGTACAACAAGAAGGTGAGGGCCAGGTATGACAACTTAGCGAAGAAGCGAAAGGTTTGGAAGAGGAGTGGAAGAAGTACAGAAAGGCATTTATGGGAATTGCAGAAATGTTTTGTGGAAGGACGTCAGGAAAGCGTGCATTTTTAAGGGATATAAAGCAGGTATGGTGGACAGAGGAAGAAGCGAAGGCAGTTGGTGAAAATAAGGTTTGGTTTGGAAAAGGATAGAGGGAGGCAGCCGGATGTGGGTTACCTGTATGGGCAGAAGAAGAAAGCAACAAGGTGAGGAATGATATGGAAGAGGAGTACAAACAAGTACAACAAGTTGGAACAGGATGGGGGGAGGAAGATGATCTTTGAATTGGCTCGTGACAGGGATGAGGGTAGGAAGGACATGAAATGGGGGGGGGGGGGGGGGAGGGGGAGGTTGGGAAGGAGATTTCAAAGAGCTGTTGAACCAGGAAGGAAGCAACGGAGAGCTGGAGCTATCGAGTTATGTGGAGGGGAAAGTGGAGGTGGTGAAGATCACGGAAGAGGAAGTGCAGACGGCATTGAAGAGGATGAAAAAGGGAAGGGTGCCAGGCATTGATGAGGTGCGCACAGAGATGGTAATTGCAGCCGGAGAAGTTGGAGTCAGGTGGACGAAGAGGTTGTTCAATGTATGTATGAGAGAGGGTTCAGTTCCGGAGGATTGGAGGACAGCGTTAATTGTGCAGATATGGAAGAGGAAGGGGGATGTTCAACATGTGGGGAAGAACAGGGGAATTACACTCTTTAGTCATGTCAGGAAGGTGCTGGAGAGGGTTCAGTTCCGGAGGATTGGAGGACAGGGTTAATTGTGCCGATATGGAAGAGGAAGGGGGATGTTCAACATGTGGGGAAGAACAGGGGCATTACACTCTTTAGTCATGTCAGGAAGGTGCTGGAGAGGAAGGTGCTTAATGACTTACTGCATAATTCCCGTGTTTCCATCTCGTGACTGGGTTTAAGGATTCACTCCATAAACCCCAAGCGTTCCCCTCTCGTGACCAGGTTTAATGATTTACTGCATAATCCCCGTGTTTCCATCTCGTGACGGGGTTTAAGGATTCACGCTAGAAACCCCAAGCGTTTCAATCTCGTGCCCGGGTTAAAGGATTCACTGCATAATCCCCGTGTTTCCATCTCGTGACGGGATTTAAGGATTCACTCCATAAACCCCAGGCGTTAACCTCTTGTGACGGGGTTTAAGAATTCACTCCATAAACCACAAGCGTTTCCCTCTCATGACCGGGTTTAAGGATTCACTTTTTAAACCCAAGTGTTTCCATCTCGTGACTGGGTTGGACAACGAGGCCCAGATCATGATTTGTTGAGGATTGTGATGTCATTCAAAAGGAATGTGGAAATGACATGTTTTACCTCTTTTTCAGGTCATGATTGAACTAGAGCAATGCGACTGTCGCCAATATGCCGCCGCATAGTCCCACAACGGGTAGATGCCCTCGGTCACTGTCCTAAAAATAAACAAGTTTGATTTAAATCCCTTCAGCTGTTTTCAAGTATCACATTTTCATGAGCCATGACAGGTTTCACATCGATCGGTGAAGCGGTTTCAGAGAAGGGATTTTTTAATTATCGGCTTTCAAGCTAATATGGCTGCCATACCACGTCACATATGACCTTTAAAATGTACACTCTGCATCTGTATGTGTCAGGGATCACGTTTATGAAGTTTCTTATTGATCGGATGGAGTTCGTTTTTCTATCAAAGATGGCTGCCAAACCACATGACCTACATACGACATCATCATTTTCAAACTATGTGCAACAATGGTGTAAGATGATATTTGTAAAATTTATCATCGATAGGGTAAGCGGTTTCAGATATAGTAATTTAATATTTTCCTTCAATCCAATATGGCTGCCATACCATGTGACCAATGATGTTTTCATGACAATCTTTTAATCGCCATACCTCGTCAATGTAAAGTTTCAAGTCAATTGATTTGGTGGTTTTGAGGAGATGTTTTTTGTAAGTTTTAGGTTAAATCCAATATGGCTGCCAAACCATGTGACCTTATGATGTCATAAATTTAATATTTCAATACAAATGCGTCATAGATCATGTGCATGCAATTTCAGATTTTTAGGATAAGGAATTCGATTAAAACATTTTTGGCTGGTATACCACTTCATCTATGATGGAATCATCATCATGCTTTTGTTCCACATTGTGAGTACTTGACAATGTGGCAAGTTTCAAATTTTTCCATTCAGCGGTTTCCGAGAAATATATTTTTATTATCTGCGTTTAATTCAAGATGGCTGCCATACCACGTGACCTATGACGTCACAATTACAATAAAAACATTCTGCATGGGTGTCACTCCTATCCTGAAAGTTTCGTCTCAATCAGACATGTGGTTGCTGAGAAAGAAGAGGTTTAGCCCGTACGGACGGACGGACGGACAACCCCAAAACATAATGCCTCTGGCCACCTTCTTAGGTGGAGACATAAAAAATGGAAATGGATTTGAGTGGCCATGTTTAATTGGTGAAGGAAAACGAACAGTTTAACAATTGAGAATTTTTACAATTGATCATGATCAAATATTCACTTTGTATCTTATTTGAAAAATGCTCCAATCACTGAATTTCCCAGTAATTTTTCTGACGGTGGCCATGACCTTTTTATGATTGGCCAAAGACAATTTATGTGACGTCACACTTGTTTCACAGTCCATCGTTGCCAATTCCCCAAAAGTAATATTTATCTTGCTTTGTGAATCACTTGATTGTTCTCTCAACACCTGCATTCTTATTCAGATCATTTTTTGTTGTGATCAGATCAGGTGTTTTTGTTTCAAGGGGAGGGAAACTGGAGCAGTACTTGGACGGCTTATGAATAGCACTTGGCTAGATGTCGGAGGGACGAGAATACAATGTGGTTGGAGCAGAATGTGGGAGAGGGGCAGGGGCAATGGGAAAACAATGACTCACAAAGCATGAGCAATGCACTCAAGACATTCAGAAAACGTCTCCAGGGGCACTTTGGTAGGGCAACTGTTCAATTTTCATGACATGTAAACAGGAGTTTGTGATTGATTGTGACACATCTCGGGGATGCGGTGACACTGAGCCATGGAGAATGAATGACGATTAGTTGTGAAGGAATTGAACCTCCAGGAAGGTGGAGTCCCAGAGACGTGCACGCAGGAGCACGGAGGCTGATTGGTCCATTCCAGTCAAGGAGCACTGCAAGGTCCAACACCGTGCTGTCCCTTTCAAGCAGTCCTAGTCACAGAGGCAGTGATGACAGTATGATGCATCATTATTCATCACTCTATATATATATATATAGGAATCCCATGGGCATGGACGTGTGTGACATTTGGACATCTTCATTTAGATGCTGCTTCAGTTTTACAAAATGGTTATATTACTGGTAATTTATCAGATCCACAAAATGATGTAATCCTCACAGTGTATTTACTTCTGATAACATGTGAATGCATGTACATGCACATGGGAAATACAGTTTGAAATGTGAAATTACACCTCATGTAAAATGTGACTTCAAGAGCTCAAATCATCTCCCTCCCCACCCCAATTACTCCCACATCATGCACACTGCACAGGGGAGAGGATCACACATCAGGGAGAGGATCACACACGAGGGAGAGGATCACACACAGGGGAGAGGATCACACACAGGGGAGAGGATCACACACAGGGGAGAGGATCACACACAGGGGAGTGGATCACACACAGGGGAGTGGATCACACACAGGGGAGTGGATCACACACGGGGGAGTGGATCACACACAGGGGAGAGGATCACACACCAGGGAGATAACACCTTCCACCACCTCACCAACCTAAGGGTATATATATATGTGTCTGTCCTGTGTTCTCCTGTGTTGTCACTGAACTACTCCCTCAAACTTTTGTGAAATCGAACCAAACTTCTAGTATGCACCTATCTCTCCCATCGGTATGTCCTAAGGGTATTTTTTTTTTGAAAAAATTTGCGGTTGCGGTTTGTGTGGTTGCGATTTGTGTTGCGGTTTTGAGAACCCACACTTGTAAATATAACATCATTAAAAGTTAAAGGTTGCACCCCATAGATAGGCCACATGCAACACGTAGGTCACCTTAGGACGGTATTTATTTCTTAGTATGTGTTTAGATAAGCCCCCATGTCCAGTAGTTGCATCTGCGTTGTGTCAAACAAATAAGAGTAGGCCCCTTTTGCTCATTTTGGCAGCCTCCCTCCAAGCGACGCCATTAAGCGCTCTCCAGTCTGTGCCCCATCGGCCCTCCCAGTTTGTTACGCTCCTTGGCCAGCAGCCTTCGCTGCCCTTGGGCTTCTGCTCGAACCAGCCCAAAAGCCACGAGGTGAGGCCCAAAAAGGGGGCGGAGCGCAAGGATGGAGGTGCGGCCATGTGAAGCAGCCATCAAGGCGGAGCCGGTAAGACCACACCAGCCAATCAGGGCTAAGGTGAGATCGCCTGACAGGGCGTGGTTGGGGCTTCCAGAGCGTTCGCTGGCTTGGCTTATAAAAGCGCGGACACAAAGCCCTCATAAGGACTGACTGGGTGAGCTCGCATGAAAAGGACTGGCCAGAAGAACTTCGTGGTATAAGTACGAGAGGGAGAGACGCGTGGTGGTAACCAGCTTACAAAGGACGAGCGCGCGTCACGCATTGCCAAGAACTTCAGCGTGCAGAAGGACATTGGGGAAGGGGCGCTTGGAGCGATCAGAGTAATACCGGGAGCACGTGTAAAGGTGCCGGTACACTTATTACGTACGCGGCTAAGCGTGCAATAACCGCTAGCTTACCGACCTTTCCCCATCATGATAATTGTCCGCTCGCGCCTACGCTACACGGAGAGCTGCCTGCCGTCCACCATCGTCTGCTGGAACGAGTCGAGGACCGGGACGAGCTGTGGATGCCATCGCCGGACCTTCCACCCTACCTTCTACATCCCCGCGTGAGACTGCGTCTGAGACCGAGTCTGAGAGCGAACGGGCCCGAGTCCAAGGGATAAGTAAGACTGTTATTAAGGCTGCCCTGTGTACCTGCTTCTTCCTCTTCCTTGTACATTCTTTCTTTTCCTCTTCTTTGTACATTGTAATAAATTCCTTGTTCTTCCTGGTTTTCCTCTTAATTCGATCGTCCTAGTCTTTTCTCAATTGGGTAAGCGTGGCACGATCCCAACCGCTATAATCGGGTTAGTCATTGTTAACAGCCCGAATCGCGGCTCGCTTCGCTCGGCGTGTCCACTAACGCCGTGGTTCGGGCGGGAGTTATTTCCTTGCTTCACGGTCGATGTTAGTAATTAGGTAATAGGACTAAATTCGACCAACAACCCTATTTAACACCGACCGGAAGGAACGTGATAACTTCGGGATCGCGTCGGCCAGTAAAAGGGACAAGGGGGTTAACCGCCTCTTGATAAGGGGAGAGCCGACGTCGGAGATCCGCAACAATATTACATATATATATATATATATATATATATATATATATATATATATATATATATATATATATATATATATATATATTATATATAATATATATATAATATATATATATCTGTGCAGCGTCTGTCCTGTGTTGTCACTGAACTACTTTCTCAAACTTTTGTGAAATCGTACCAAACTTCTGGTATGCACATATCTCTCCCGTCGGTATGTCCTAAGGGTATTTAAAAAAAAAAAAAATTCCAATTAGTATTTTATTTTTTTGGGGAATTTTTTGGGAAATTTTTTTTTTTCAACTTCAATTGTTTATAAAATGTGAAATCACGTATATTACAAATACATTTGTGCAAAATAATTGTTTGAATTATGATTGGTTTAAACCATGACAAAACGGCAACTCGGGTGCAGTCATCTATATAAGGGTGTCTCAAAATACATGGAACCCATGTCACTGCTAATAATTCTGCCAATATTAATGTTCTTGTTCTTTTTTTTTTACAGATTTGAAGAGAGGAGACCATAACAACTAATAATAATTATCAATCAAAATGCCTTCGACAAAGGAGGAAAAAATATTTTGCGTCACTACTTATTTGGAGACGAAATCATTCGAAACGGTGCAAGCAAAATTTCGCAGGAAGTTCAACTTCAACAACTATCCCCAGAAAAACCAAATTTATCATTGGGCACACAAATTTCAAGCCACTGGATCAGTAAACAACCTCAACAAGAAGGCAGAAAGGCAGAAATAAGAAGTTTTCTGCCTCAAGAAGGCAGAAACACCCAGTTCTCGCAGGAAGCTGACTGCAAGATCTGACAATGTGAATGCGGTGAGACATTCTGTCGGAAGGAGCCCGAAAAGTCCATCCGAAGACGTAGCCAAGAGCTGGGTCTTTCACGTGCGTCAGTGCAAAGAATCTTGATCAAGGATCTTCAGCTGTACCCATACAAGATCCAGATCAAGCATAAACTCACACCAGCTGACATGGCAAAACGTGTTGTGATGTGCCGGTGGTTCGAGAACAAGATCGAAGAGGATCCTGACTTTCTTGATGATGTTTGGTTCAGGTGACGAAGCACACTTCTTGCTCTGTGGGCATGTCAATAGCAAGAACAATGTGTTCTGGGGCACACAAGCCCCAGACGAGGTGCTTCAGACGACCTTGCACTCTGTGAAATGCACGGCCTGGGTGGCCATCTCAAAACATGGCATAATCGGCCCGTTTTGGTTTGAAGACGCAGACGAGGAGGCAGTCACTGTCACAAAGGAGCGTTACATTGTGGTGCTCAACAAGTTCTGGAGGGGACTTTGGAGACGTCGTGGCGTGAATCGAGATGTGCAATGGTTCCAACAAGATAGGGGAAACTCCACATACAGCCAACATCACGATGGAGTGGCTGGACCACCGATTCCCTGATCGGCTGATCAGCAGGCGCCGCAAACCCGAGTGGTCTCCGCATTCACCCGATCTGATCCCCCCAGATTTTTATCTCTGGGGGTTCTTGAAGGACCACGTGTATAAGAATCGTCCTCAATCCATTTCTGAACTGAAAGTGGCCATCACCCAGAAGATTCGTGCCATCAGGAAGGAAGAGTGTGTCAGGGTGATTGACAACTTCGCTCGTCGGCTTCAAGTGTGTCTAAGGCGCAAAGCGGTCATTTGGAACATGTGCTCTAATAAATGTATCCTTTGAGCTAGAGACCTCAAATCTTCAGTTTTTTAATTGTTATCATATCAGCTTCCAGGAAATGTAATCTTTTTTGGTGTTTCTTGTCTGAGTAATAAATTATTATCATGTTAATGGGTTCCATCTATTTTGAGACACCCTTCTACACATCTGGGCAGTGTTTGTGTTGTCACTTACCGACTCTCTCAAACTTTTGTTTCCATGGTTGTGAAGTGTTTTTAATAACATTGTGGTGGTTTTGAATCACGTGGTGGTGAGGTATTTTGAATTATGTGGTGGTGAGGTATTTATAATTACGTGGTGGTGGGGCGTTTTGAATTAGTTGGTGATGAGGTGTTTTTAAATGACGTGGTGGTGAGGTGTTTTGAATTATGTGGTGGTGAGGTATTTATAATTACGTGGTGGTGAGGCGTTTTAAATTAGTTGGTGATGAGGTGTTTTTAAATGACGTGGTGGTGAAGTGTTTTTAATTTCGTGGCTGTGAGGTGTTTTATTAACTGTTTTATGGCTGTGAGGTCTTTTTATCACGTGTTTTATGGCTGTGAGGTGTTTTAAATTACTTGGTGGTGCGGTGTTTTAAATTAGTTGGTGATGAGGTGTTTTAAATGACGTGGTGGTGAAGTGTTTTTAATTTCGTGGCTGTGAGGTGTTTTATTAACTGTTTTATGGCTGTGAGGTCTTTTTATCACGTGTTTTATTGCTGTGAGGTGTTTTAAATTACTTGGTGGTGCGGTGTTTTGAAGTACTTGGTGGTGAGGTGTTTTAAATTACTTGGTGGTGAGGTGTTTTAAATTACTTGGTGGTGAGGTGTTTTGAATTACTTGGTGGTGAGGTGTTTTAAATTACTTGGTGGTGAGGTGTTTTGAATTACTTGGTGGTGAGGTGTTTTGAATTACTTGGTGGCGAGGTGTTTTGAATTACTTGGTGGTGAGGTGTTTTAAATTACTTGGTGGTGAGGTGTTTTGAATTACTTGGTGGTGAGGTGTTTTAAATTACTTGGTGGTGAGGTGTTTTAAATTACTTGGTGGTGAGGTGTTTTGAATTACTTTGTGGTGAGGTGTTTTGAATTACTTGGTGGTGAGGTGTTTTAAATTACTTGGTGGTGAGGTGTTTTAAATTACTTGGTGGTGAGGTGTTTTAAATTACTTGGTGGTGAGGTGTTTTAAATTACTTGGTGGTGAGGTGTTTTAAATTACTTGGTGGTGAGGTGTTTTGAATTACTTGGTGGTGAGGTGTTTTAAATTACTTGGTGGTGAGGTGTTTTAAATTACTTGGTGGTGAGGTGTTTTAAATTACTTGGTGGTGAGGTGTTTTAAATTACTTGGTGGTGAGGTGTTTTAAATTACTTGGTGGTGAGGTGTTTTAAATTACTTGGTGGTGAGGTGTTTTAAATTACTTGGTGGTGAGGTGTTTTAAATTACTTGGTGGTGAGGTGTTTTAAATTACGTGGTGGTGATGTGTTTTAAATTACTTGGTGGTGAGGTGTTTTAAATTACTTGGTGGTGAGGTGTTTTAAATTACTTGGTGGTGAGGTGTTTTAAATTACTTGGTGGTGAGGTGTTTTAAATTACTTGGTGGTGAGGTGTTTTAAATTACGTGGTGGTGAGGTGTTTTAAATTACTTGGTGGTGAGGTGTTTTAAATTACTTGGTGGTGAGGTGTTTTAAATTACTTGGTGGTGAGGTGTTTTAAATTACTTGGTGGTGAGGTGTTTTGAATTACTTGGTGGTGAGGTGTTTTAAATTACTTGGTGGTGAGGTGTTTTAAATTACTTGGTGGTGAGGTGTTTTAAATTACTTGGTGGTGAGGTGTTTTAAATTACTTGGTGGTGAGGTGTTTTAAATTACTTGGTGGTGAGGTGTTTTGAATTACTTGGTGGTGAGGTGTTTTGAATTACTTGGTGGTGAGGTGTTTTGAATTACTTGGTGGTGAGGTGTTTGAAATTACTTGGTGGTGAGGTGTTTTAAATTACTTGGTGGTGAGGTGTTTTGAATTACTTGGTGGTGAGGTGTTTGAAATTACTTGGTGGTGAGGTGTTTTAAATTACTTGGTGGTGAGGTGTTTTAAATTACTTGGTGGTGAGGTGTTTTAAATTACTTGGTGGTGAGGTGTTTTTTACTTGGTGGTGAGGTGTTAAATTACTTGGTGGTGAGGTGTAATCGTCCCAAACTTCCAGTCTGCACCTACCCCTCCCCTATGTATGTGCTGAGGGGTTCTTTTTTGAATATAATATATTTTTTCAACCTAAATTGCCTATAAAAATGTAATATCACAAACACTACAAATATATTTGTGCAAAATAATTGTTTGTATTATAATTGGTGTAAATCATGACAACACAGCAACTCAGGTACAGTCATTATCCTCAGCTAAAATAAGCCCGTTCCTCAGTAACATGCGCTCGCCTCACCAAGCGTCGTTACTGGGGAACGGGCTTATTTTAGCTGAGGCTAATGACTGTACCTGAGTTGCTGTGTTGTCATGATTTACACCAATTATAATACAAACAATTATTTTGCACAAATGTATTTGTAATATACGTGATATCACATTTTATAAACAAATGAAGTTGAAAACTTAAGTTGAAAAAATAAAAATTCCCCCAAAAAATTCCCCAAAAAATAAAATTCGGAAATTTTTCAAAAACAAAATACGCTTAGGACATACCGACGGGAGAGATATGTGCATACCAGAAGTTTGGTACGATTTCACAAAAGTTTGAGAAAGTAGTGCAGTGACAACACAGGACAAAACAACACAGGACAACACAACAGAACACAGGACAACACAACACAGACACTGCACAGATATATATATATATATATATGTATATAATAATAATAATAATAATAATAATTCATTTATTTTGTATAGCGCTTTTCCAGAAGCCCAAAGGCGCTTTGACAGAGTGGCAAACATAATGCATAACAATACATGAAAACAACAATTGCAAAAAGACAAGAATCAATAGGGAAATATTTAAAGTAAAAGGAGGGAGAAGGAGAAGAGATAGTCAGGGGTTAAATGCTGTGGGTTGAATGTTGAATGCAGTGTTGAACAGGTGGGTCTTTAGTGATGTTTTGAATGTGGTGAGTGAGGAGGAGTCTCTGATGGTGTGAGGTAGTGAGTTCCAGAGGGTGGGAGCAGCGATGGAGAAGGCCCTGTCCCCCCAGGATCTGAATTTGGTCCGGATGGAGGGGGTCAGGAGGTTGGTACCAGCAGAGCGGAGGTTGCGGGTGGGAGTGTGTCTGGAGAGGAGGTCAGCCAGGTAGGATGGGGCCAGGTTATGGAGGGCTTTGTATGTCAAGAGGAGGATTTTGTACTGGATTCTCTGGGGGATGGGGAGCCAGTGAAGCTTGTAAAGGACGGGGGTGATGTGGTCACGGGTCCGGGAATGGGTGAGTAGACGGGCAGCGGACTTCTGAATGTATTGGAGTTTATTGGTGATTTTTGAGGGTGAACCATAGAGGAGGCTATTGCAGTAGTCCAGACGGGAGGTGATGAAGGCGTGGATGAGGGTTTCTGCAGCCGTGGAGGAGAGGGATGAGCGGAGACGGGCAATGTTTTTCAGGTGAAAGAAGGCTGACTTTGTGATCTGTTTAGTGTATTTGTCGAAGGAAAGGGTTTGGTCAAAGATGACGCCAAGATTCCGGATGTGAGGGGAGGTGGATACTGGGATACCGTCGATGTTGAGGGCAAAGTTATGGGTGGATTTTGTGAGCGTTTTTGGGCCAATGATGATTATTTCAGATTTATCACAGTTAAGCTTGAGGAAGTTGATTTGAAGCCAGGATTTTATTTCAGTGATGCAAATATATAACTGAGGAGGCACACTAACCGTATGACATGACACTGACGTCATGTGCATAAATTATACCAACGCATCACCTCCAAACTAGGAGGCATCCGTGTGGTACTCAAGTCTTTGCAGACTGAGATTAAAGCTCTATGGTCACAAATAGACAAAGGCAGAGATGTCGATCAAGATTTCGCCCTCATTATGGGCCTTATGAGGCCTGCCTTTTTTATAATGAAAAAAGGTTTAAAAAATCAAACATCTAAACAGCCTTGGACGTGCACCGTGACCCCACGGCCAAGGTACACCGCCTATCAAGACTCCCATTGGCATACACATGCACCTCAACCCAAAGGCTGAAGCACATGGTCAATCAAAACACATGCATCCTGACCCCGAAGGGCCAGAATGCATGGTCATTCAATTGGATCCCTCATCCATAGGAGTGAGTCCCCACGACTTCAACACCATTCTGTCCCGACGAGGGCATATTTTTCCCTCATCAGGACAACATACTGCAAATTGTTTATTTGTGACCAATCTAAACCGTTAATATACACAGATTAAACCCCCTAACTTGACTATGAAGTTAGGGGGTTTAACGTCATTTTCGTTATTTAATAACGTCATTGCCGGGCACCGAAGGGGGCTCAGCAATGACGCGCGCTGAAAGGGAGTACTCAGTTTTCACTCCGGTTGTTTGTTTGTTTTCGGTTTGTTGTTCATATTTTACATATGCCAAGTATGAACAAAATCTGTCCATACATGTCCGAGATATGGTTGCGGATGGATGGACGGACAGACAGAGGGACAAGACCAAATCCATAAGCCCCCATTTCGGATTAAGTCCAACAGAGGCTAATAATGAAGAATGTACAATCTGACCCACTTTGGACATTATACTTTTGCTCAAAATAAATATAACAATACATTAATTTTATCAACATAACATTCTTCGTATCCGAATTGAGTATAACATTCCTCAGATCGGAATCCAGTGTAACATTCCTCGAATCTGAATCGAGTATAACATTCCTCAGATCCAAATCGAGTATCGTATTCATCGGATCCGAATCGAGAATAACATTCATTGGATCCGAAACCAATACAACATTCCTCTGATCCGAATCCAGTAAAACATTCCTCGGATGTAAATCGAGCATAACATTACTGTGATCCGAATTGAGTGAAACATTGCTCTGATCGGAATCCAGTATAACATTCATCAGATCTGAATCCAGTATAACATTCATCGGATCTGAATCCAGTATAACATTCCTCGGATACGAATCCAGTATAACATTCATCAGATCTGAATCCAGTATAACATTCATCGGATCTGAACCCAGAATAACATTCATCAGATCTGAATCCAGTAAAACATTCCTCGAATCTGAATCGAGTATAACATTCCTCGGATCCAAATCGAGTATTGTATTCATCAGATTCGAATCGAGAATAACATTTATTGGATCCGAAACCAATATAACATTCCTCATATCCGAATCCAGTAAAACATTCCTCGGATGTGAATCGAGCATAACATTACTGTGATCCGAATTGGGTGAAACATTGCTCTGATCCGAATGCAGTATAACATTCATCGGATCTGAATCCAGTATAACATTCATCGGATCTGAATCCAGTATAACATTCATCAGATCTGAATCCAGTATAACATTCATCGGATCTGAATTCAGTATAACATTCATCGGATCTGAACCCAGTATAACATTCATCGGATCTGAATCCAGTATAACATTCATCGGATCTGAACCCAGTATAACATTCATCAGATCTGAATCCAGTAAAACATTCCTCGAATCTGAATCGAGTATAACATTCCTCATATCCGAATCCAGTAAAACATTCCTCGGATGTGAATCGAGCATAACATTACTGTGATCCGAATTGGGTGAAACATTGCTCTGATCCGAATGCAGTATAACATTCCTCGGATCCGAATCCAGCATAACATTCATCGCATCCAAATCCAGTTTAACATTCATCGAATTCGAATCCAGTATAACATTCGTCGGATCCAAATTGAGCATAGCATTCCTTGGATCCGAATCCAGTACAACATTCATTGTATCTGAATCCAGTATAACATTCCTCGGATGTGATCCAAATTGAGTGTAACATTGCTCTGATCCGAATGCAGTATAACATTCATCGGATCTGAATCCAGTATAACATTCATCAGACCTGAATCCAGTGTAACATCCCTTAAATCTAAATCGAGTATAACATTCCTCGGATCTGAATCCAGAATAACATTCCTCTGATCATAATCCAATATAACATTCCTCGAATCTGAATCCAGTATGACATTCCTCAGATCCTAATCCAGTATAACATTCATCGGATCTGAATCCAGTATAACATTCATCAGATCTGAATCCAGTATAACATTCCTCGGATACGAATCCAGTATAACATTTATCACATTCAAATCCAGTTTAACATTCATCGAATCCGAATCCAGTATAACATTCCTCGGATCTGAATCGAGCATAACATTGCTGTGATCGGAATTTAGTGTAACATTGCTCTGATCCGAATGCAGTATAACATTCATCGGATCTGAATCCAGTGTAGCATTCATCAGATCTGAATCCAGTATAACATTCATCAGATCTGAATCCAGTATAACATTCATCAGATCTGAATCGAGCATAACATTGCTGTGATCGGAATTGAGTGTAACATTGCTCTGATCCGAATGCAGTATAACATTCATCGGATCTGAATCCAGTGTAGCATTCATCAGATCTGAATCCAGTATAACATTCATCAGATCTGAATCCAGTATAACATTCATCGGATCTGAATCCAGTATAACATTCCTCGGATACGAATTCAGTATAACATTCCTCGGATCTGAATCGAGCATAACATTGCTGTGATCGGAATTGAGTGTAACATTGCTCTGATCCGAATGCAGTATAACATTCATCGGATCTGAATCCAGTATAACATTCATCAGATCTGAATCCAGTATAACATTTCTCGGATACGAATCCAGCATAACATTCCTCGGATCTGAATCGAGCATAACATTGCTGTGATCGGAATTGAGTGTAACATTGCTCTGGTCCGAATGCAGTATAACATTCATCAGATCTGAATCCAGCATAACATTCATCATATCTGAATTCAGTATAACATTTCTCGGATACGAATCCAGCATAACATTCCTCGGATCTGAATCGAGCATAACATTGCTGTGATCGGAATTGAGTGTAACATTGCTCTGGTCCGAATGCAGTATAACATTCATCAGATCTGAATCCAGCATAACATTCATCATATCTGAATTCAGTATAACATTTCTCGGATCCGAATCCAGTATAACATTCCTCGGATACGAATCCAGTTTAACATTCTTCGGATCTGAGTCCAGTATAACATTTCTCGGATCCGAATCCAGTATGACATTCATCGGATCCGAATCCAGTATAACATTCATCAGATCTGAATCCAGCATAACATTCATCATATCTGAATTCAGTATAACATTCATCGGATCTGAATCCAGTATAACATTTCTCGGATCCGAATCCAGTATGACATTCATCGGATCCGAATCCAGTTTAACATTCTTCGGATCTGAGTCCAGTATAACATTCATCGGATCTGAATCCAGTACAACATTCATTGGATCTGAATCCAGTATAACATTCTTCGGATCTGAATCCAGCATAACATGCCTCGGATGAGAGCCACCCAACAGTTTTTTCCCACTCCTCCTTCCCCTACTCCTGTCGGTGCTCCTCTTCCCATTCTCCTGTCGGTGCTCCTCTTCCCATTCTCCTGTCCATCCTCCTCTTCCCCCGTCTCCTGTCCGTCCTCCTCCCCCACCTCCTGTCCGTCCTCTTCCCCCACCTCCTCTCAGCCTCCTCTCAACCTCCTCCTGCCCCTCCTCCTGTCTCGCCTCTTTCTCCTGTCCATCCTCTTCCTCCCCTCCTCATTCCCCTCTCCCTCCTCTACCAGTAAAATGCACAAAATTATGTTCTTATGAGTTACTCACAAGAACTCTCTTCTCCCTTTGGCCCGACCATCTCTCCACCTTGCTTTCAGACACCACAGGTTCCAGCTCGTGTGTGTGTCTCCTCTCTCGGTTCCAGTTATCTTGATTACCGATGCTCTGTGACGAATACAGTTTCATGTTAAACATAGGGGCAATACCCCTGGTGTTCACCTGGTAGAATAAACATTACACTGCACCGACTACGGTATTTTAAACCAATTTCAATGGTTTCTAGAAGACAGGGCAGCAGGTAGAATCATACTAACATAATCATTAGACTTTAAGCAAACAAAAACATATCTATTTTGGGGGGTAACCCCACTCTCCCTCCCCCATATACCTCACCAGACCCCAATTTTTCTAATGCCTTGAACAAACATTGGTACATCATGGGTGATTAAAGTTGTGGTGAAGTTTCATCAGAATTGTGAGTGTAGTTTCTGAGAAGAAAGTAATTACCTATTTTAGGGGGTCAAACCTTTAACCACTTTGACCCCCCGTAAACCCCTTTAAACTTTGATTTTCTTTGTGCCGTGAACAAACTTGGGTACATCATGGGGGATGAAGGTTGTGATGAAGGTTGTGGTCAAGTTTCATCGAAATAGTTTGTGAAGTTTCAGAGGAAACAAAAATCCTATTTTGGGGGGTCAAACCTGGATCCATTTTGACCCCTGGTAAATCCCCTTCCACCCCGATCTTTTTAATGCCGTGAACAAACTTTAGTCACAACACAATAAATATAATTTGTGCCAAATTTGGTCTCAATCCCATCAGCGGTTTCGGAGAAGTTGCAAGTGTTTACGGACGGACGGACGGATGGACAATGCCCCCATCGCATAAGCTCCCCTGAACTTCATTCCAGGTGAGATAAAAAGGAGGCTTTTTTGGTAGAGTGATGCAACCACCTCTGCACCCATGTTTCTTGCTGTGCTTCTCACTTGGTCGTAAAGTGGATTTAGCATCATGTGGTGAAAATGTATTTATGTGCAAGCTCGTCCATGTGACAGATGCTGACACATACCTGCAAGTTGAGCTCATTAATACGGTTTGCAGGATGACAAGATGTGCCCAACGTTCCGTTCACCGTCACGTTCACAAGGTACAGCAACCACTTCCCATTGGTGATCTCAGCAGGCCACGATATGTTAATGTAAGCATTTCCCAGGCTACCAATGGATTTACCTGTATTCATCACCTGACAGACACGTCATTCAATCACAATTGGCAATGTGAAATACAAGGGATGTTTTTTGGGATTCTTAGGCAATGATTATATTAACTATATAAAACAAGACCAAAAGTCTATTACAGCGGCGTAGCCGAGCTTGTAAAATATTATAAACCACAAACACATATTATTAGCTTTCAAAACGGTCGTTAATGCTGGTCATGACATTAAACGAAGAAATCTGGAGGAATCTCGACATCCATGAGGTAAGTTTTACTTACAGAACTACGGGAAGATCTACTGTAATCTATATACCCCACGACGTTTGGGTTAATAACGTGCTATCAAAAAACTGAGGCGAATTCCTTACTTCCGCAGTTGTTAGTACCGTACACCGGTTATCATTGATTCATGAACCATACACCGCTTCAATCCATTAACTTTGTATTCACGACATTGGGATTAAAGTGTTATGGGCATGTTTACTATATTATTATTATTATTACGAAAACGATACTGTACTACTGAAACTATACACCACTGTGTTAAGAAACCTGGGCTGAATTTGTCCGAAGTGGTCCGACTGGTCATGAAGCCTAAGGCCTATAGTCTATACGTACCGTATTGTTGGAAGAGACGTAACGCCGATGCTTTTGATATTTGATGATCATTTTAACAAGCGGTTTGTTTGTGTTTAACACTGATTGAAAACCGTAAAGGTAGAGCATGGCGATTGTGATATACGACAGGTTCAATGATACGTTCGGCCTGAACTAAATTGCATACAGATGGACAAACACTGTTCTACTTCTAGACGGCTTCGCCCTATGGGCGTGGTGTAAATCATTCGCAATTATTATAGAAAAACGAAACCCTCTTGAATCTAAAACTTGTGAGAAACATAGTTCTGGAATTTTGCTTCAACATGATAATATCCGAGTTTCACAACTCTCAGTTTACAACTTGGAAAACCTCGCAAACAGGATTCAAAAACGGCGATCCTACGGGGCAATAGATTCCCTCCTCCTACTGGGCAATACATTCGCTCCTCCTACTGGGCAATACATTCGCTCCTCCTACTGGTCAATACATTCGCTCCACCTACTGGTCAATACATTCGCTCCACCTACTGGTCAATACATTCGCTCCACCTACTGGTCAATACATTCGCTCCACCTACTGGTCAATACATTCGCTCCTCACATTGGTCAATAGATTCGCTACTCCGACTGGTCAATATATTCGCTCCACCTACTGGTCAATACATCGCTCCACCTACTGGTCAATACATTCGCTCCACCTACTGGTCAATACATTCGCTCCACCTACTGGTCAATACATTCGCTCCTCACATTGGTCAATAGATTCGCTACTCCGACTGGTCAATATATTCGCTCCACCTACTGGTCAATATATTCGCTTCACCTACTGGTCAATACATTCGCTCCACCTACTGGTCAATACATTCGCTCCACCTACTGGTCAATACATTCGCTCCACCTACTGGTCAATACATTCGCTCCTCACATTGGTCAATAGATTCGCTCCACCTACTGGTCAATACATTCGCTCCACCTACTGGTCAATACATTCGCTCCTCACATTGGTCAATAGATTCCCTCCTCCTACTGGGCAATACATTCGCTCCTCCTACTGGGCAATACATTCGCTCCTCCTACTGGTCAATACATTCGCTCCACCTACTGGTCAATACATTCGCTCCACCTACTGGTCAATACATTCGCTCCTCCTACTGGGCAATAGATTTGCTCCTCCTACTGGTCAATAGATTCGCTCCTCACATTGGGCAATAGATTCGCTACTCCGACTGGTCAATATATTCACTCCTACTGGTCAAAAAATTCGATCCTCCTACTGGTCAATAGATTTGCTCCTCCTACTGGTCAATAGATTCACTCCTCCTACTGGTCAATATATTCACTCCTCCGACTGGTCAATAGATTTGCTCCTCCTACTGGTCAATATATTCACTCCTACTGGTCAAAAAATTCGATCCTCCTACTGGTCAATAGATTTGCTCCTCCTACTGGTCAATAGATTCACTCCTCCTACTGGTCAATATATTCACTCCTCCAACTGGTCAATAGATTTGCTCCTCCTACTGGTCAATATATTCACTCCTACTGGTCAAAAAATTCGATCCTCCTACTGGTCAATAGATTTGCTCCTCCTACTGGTCAATAGATTCACTCCTCCTACTGGTCAATATATTCACTCCTCCGACTGGTCAATAGATTTGCTCCTCCTACTGGTCAAAAGATTCGCTCCTCCTACTGTTCAATAGATTTGCTCTTCCTACTGGTCAATATATTCACTCCTCCTACTGGTCAATAGATTTGCTCTTCCTACTGGTCAATATATTCACTCCTACTGGTCAATAGATTTGCTCCTCCTACTGGTCAATAGATTCGCTCCCCCTACTGGTTAATAGATTTTCTCCTCCTACTGGTCAATAGATGCACTCCTCCTACTGGTCAATATATTTGCTCCCCCTACTGGTCAATACATTCGCTCCACCTACTGGTCAATACATTCGCTCCACCTACTGGTCAATACATTCGCTCCTCACATTGGTCAATAGATTCGCTACTCCGACTGGTCAATATATTCGCTCCACCTACTGGTCAATACATCGCTCCACCTACTGGTCAATACATTCGCTCCACCTACTGGTCAATACATTCGCTCCACCTACTGGTCAATACATTCGCTCCTCACATTGGTCAATAGATTCGCTACTCCGACTGGTCAATATATTCGCTCCACCTACTGGTCAATATATTCGCTTCACCTACTGGTCAATACATTCGCTCCACCTACTGGTCAATACATTCGCTCCACCTACTGGTCAATACATTCGCTCCACCTACTGGTCAATACATTCGCTCCTCACATTGGTCAATAGATTCGCTCCACCTACTGGTCAATACATTCGCTCCACCTACTGGTCAATACATTCGCTCCTCACATTGGTCAATAGATTCCCTCCTCCTACTGGGCAATACATTCGCTCCTCCTACTGGGCAATACATTCGCTCCTCCTACTGGTCAATACATTCGCTCCACCTACTGGTCAATACATTCGCTCCACCTACTGGTCAATACATTCGCTCCTCCTACTGGGCAATAGATTTGCTCCTCCTACTGGTCAATAGATTCGCTCCTCACATTGGTCAATAGATTCGCTACTCCGACTGGTCAATATATTCACTCCTACTGGTCAAAAAATTCGATCCTCCTACTGGTCAATAGATTTGCTCCTCCTACTGGTCAATAGATTCACTCCTCCTACTGGTCAATATATTCACTCCTCCGACTGGTCAATAGATTTGCTCCTCCTACTGGTCAATATATTCACTCCTACTGGTCAAAAAATTCGATCCTCCTACTGGTCAATAGATTTTCTCCTCCTACTGGTCAATAGATTCACTCCTCCTACTGGTCAATATATTCACTCCTCCAACTGGTCAATAGATTTGCTCCTCCTACTGGTCAATATATTCACTCCTACTGGTCAAAAAATTCGATCCTCCTACTGGTCAATAGATTTGCTCCTCCTACTGGTCAATAGATTCACTCCTCCTACTGGTCAATATATTCACTCCTCCGACTGGTCAATAGATTTGCTCCTCCTACTGGTCAAAAGATTCGCTCCTCCTACTGTTCAATAGATTTGCTCTTCCTACTGGTCAATATATTCACTCCTCCTACTGGTCAATAGATTTGCTCTTCCTACTGGTCAATATATTCACTCCTCCTACTGGTCAATAGATTTGCTCCTCCTACTGGTCAATAGATTCGCTCCCCCTACTGGTTAATAGATTTTCTCCTCCTACTGGTCAATAGATGCACTCCTCCTACTGGTCAATATATTCGCTCCCCCTACTGGTCAATAGATTCGCTCCTCCTTCTGGTCAATATATTCACTCCCCATATTGGTCAATAGATTAGCTCCTCCTATTGGTCAATAGATTCGCTCCTCCGACTGATCAATAGATTTGCTCTTCCTACTGGTCAAAATATTCGCTCCTCCTACTGGTCAATAGATTTGCTCTTCCTACTGGTCAATATATTCACTCCTCCTACTGGTTAATAGATTTGCTCCTCCTACTGGTCAATAGATTCTCTCCCCCTACTGGTCAATGTATTCTCTCCCCCTAATGGTCAATAGATTCGCTCCTCCTACTGGTTAATAGATTTGCTCCTCCTACTGGTCAATAGATTCGCTCCTCCCATTGGTTAATAGATTCGCTCCTCCCATTGGTTAATAGATTCGCTCCTCCTACTGGGCAACGGATTTGCTCCTCCTACTGGTCAATAGATTCCTTCCTCCTACTGGTCAATACATTCGCTCCACCTACTGGTCAATACATTCGCTCCTCCTACTGGGCAATAGATTCACTCCTCCTACTGGTCAATAGATGCACTCCTTCTACTGGTCAATAGATTCGCTCCTCCCATTGGTTAATAGATTCGCTCCTCCCATTGGTTAATAGATTCGCTCCTCCTACTGGGCAACGGATTTGCTCCTCCTACTGGTCAATATATTCCTTCCTCCTACTGGTCAATACATTCGCTCCTCCTACTGGTCAATAGATGCACTCCTCCTACTGGTCAATATATTCGCTCCCCCTACTGGTCAATAGATGCGCTCCTCCTACTGGTCAATAGATTTGCTCTTCCTACTGGTCAATAGATTTGCTCTTCCTACTGGTCAATAGATTCACTCCTCCTACTGGTCAATATATTCACTCCTCCGACTGGTCAATATATTTGCTCCTCCTACTGGTCAATAGATTTGCTCTTCCTACTGGTCAACATATTCACTCCTCCTACTGGTTAATAGATTTGCTCCTCCTACTGGTCAATATATTCGCTCCCCCGACTGGTCAATATATTCGCTCCTCCTACTGGTCAATAGATTCGCTCCTCCTACTGGTTAATAGATTTGCTACTCCTACTGGTTAATAGATTTTCTCCTCCTACTGGTCAATAGATGCAGTCCTCCTACTGGTCAATATATTCACTCCCCCTACTGGTCAATAGATTCGTTCCTCCTACTGGTCAATAGATTTGCTCTTCCTACTGGTCAATATATTCACTCCTCCTACTGGTTAATAGATTTGCTCCTCCTACTGATCATTAGATTCTCTCCCCCTACTGGTCAATATATTCTCTCCCCCTACTGGTCAATAGATTCGCTCCTCCTACTGGTTAATAGATTTGCTCCTCCTACTGGTTAATAGATTTGCTCCTCCTACTGGTCAATAGATGCACTCCTCCTACTGGTCAATATATTCGCTCCCCCTACTGGTCAATAGAATCGCTCCTCCTACTGGTCAATATTGTTGCGGTTTTGAGAACCCAGCACAGGTAACATCATCAAAGGTTAAAGGTTGCACCCCATAGGTAGGCCACAAGCAACACGTAGGTCACCTTAGGACTTCAGTTATTTCATTGTATGTGTTTAGGATAAGGCCATTCCCAATAGTTGCATTGCGTTGCATAAAACAAATAAGAGTAGGCCCCTCGTCCATTTTGCAGCCTCCCTCCAAGCGACGCCAATAAGCGCTGCCTAGTCTGTAATCCATCGCCCTCGCCATTTAGGCTGCCAGCAGCCTTCGCTGCCCTTGGGCTCGCTCAAACCAGCCCAAATGCCATGAGGTAAAGCCCGAAAAGGGGGGCGGAGTGCAGGGGTGGAGGTGCGGCCACGTCAAGCAGCCATCAAGGCGGAGCCGGTAAGCCATCACCAGCCAACCAGGGCTCGAGTAAGATCGCCTGATAGGGTGTGGCTGGAGATTCGAGAGGGTTTGCTGGGCGTGGCAATATAACCCCTTGCGCGAGGCCCCCACCTCAGTCATGAGCGGGGAGAGAGAGGCTCTTGACCTACCCGAGTTACGAGTTGAGTTCCACCCAAGTTATGAGAAGGGAGAGGCGTTCGGTAGTTGAGTTGAGTACTGAAGAACCTACGTGGTATTGACGGACTATCCAAGGATCCGCGTGCATATGGCGGTGGCAAGGAACTGGGGCTTGGCTTGGCTGTGGTAACATCAGTGGGGAAGTGGCGTATTACCCAGCGATACCGGGAGCGCGTGTAAAGGCGCCAGTACACTTATTACGTACGCCGCTAAGCGTGCAATAACCGCCAGCTTACCGACCTTTCCCTGTCACAATAATTGTCCGCTCGCGCCTATGCTACGCGGAGAGCTGCCTGCCGGGTTTCGATCTGCTGCACGGAATGAGTCAAGGACCGGGACGAGCTGTGGACGCCATCGCCGGACCTTCCACCTTACCTTCTACATCCCCGCGTGAGTCTGAGTCTGAGAGCGAACGGGCCCGAGTCCAAGGGATAAGTAAGACTGTCTAAGGCTGCCCTGTGTACTTTTTCTTCCTCTTCCTTGTACATTATTTCTTTTCCTCTTCTTTGTACATTGTGAATAAATTGCCTTGTTCTTCCTGGTTTCCTCTTAATCCGACCGTCTGAGTCATTTCTCAATTGGATACCCGTGGCACGATTAGGAACCGCTATAATCGGGTCTCGTCATTGTTAACGGCCCGAATCGCAGCTCGCTTCGCTCGGCGTGTCCACTAACGCCGTGGTTCGGGCGGGAGTTATTTCCTTGCTTCACGGTCGGTGTTAGTACTTAGGTAATAGGACTAATTCGACCAACAGGCAACAACCCTATTTAACACCGACCGGAAGGAACGTGATAACTTCGGGATCGCGTCGGCCAGTAAAAGGACAAGGGGATTAATCCCCCATTGATAAGGGGAAGGTCGATGTCGGAGCTCCGCAACAATATATTCACTCCCCCTATTGGTCAATAGATTAGCTCCTCCTATTGGTGAAGAGATTCGCTCCTCCTACTGGTCAATAGATTCGCTCCTCCTACTGGTCAATAGATTCGCTCCTCCTACTGGTCAATAGATTATCTCCTCCTACTGGTCAATAGATTAGCTCCTCCTACTGGTCAATAGATTCACTCCTCCTACTGGTCAATAGATTCACTCCTCCTATTGGTCAATAGATTCACTGTTCCTCCTACTGCACTATTCCTGCTTTTCTGCACAGTGTTCCAATGCACTGTTCCTGCATTTCTGTGCAGCGTTCTGACGCACTGTTCCTGTGTTTCTGCACAGTGTTTTGACGCACTGTTCCTGTTTTTCTGCGCAGCGTTCTGACGCACTGTTCCTGTGTTATTGCACAGCGTTCTGATGCACTGTTCCTGCGTTTCTGCATAATGTTCCAAAGCACTGTTCCTGCATTTCTGCGCAGCGTTCCGACGCACTGTTCCTGTGATTCTGCACTGTCTTCTGACACACTGTTCCTGTGTTATTGCACAGCGTTCTTATGCACTGTTCCTGCGTTTCTGCATAGTGTTCAAAAGCACTGTTCCTGCATTTCCACGCAGCATTTCCACGCAGCATTCCGATGCACTATTCCTGTGTTTCTGCAAAGTGTTCCGACGCACTATTCCTGCATTTCTGTGCACCGTTCCGACGCACTGTTCCTGTGTTTCTGCGCCGCATTCCGACACAATGTTCCTGCATTTCTGCGCAGCGTTCTGACGCACTATTCCTGCGTTTCTGCACAGCGTTCTGACACACTGTTCCTGTGTTTCTGCACAGCATTCCGCCGCACTGTTCCTGCCTTTCCATGCAGCGTTCCGACGCACTATTCGTGTGTTTCTGCACAGCGTTCCGACGCACTGTTCCTGTGTTTCTGCGCCGCATTCCGACACACTGTTCCTGCATTTCTGCGCAGCATTCTGACGCACTGTTCCTGTGTTTCTGCGCCGCGTTCTGGCCCACTGTTCCTGTGTTTCTGCAAACTCATTCCGACGCACTGTTCCTGCCTTTCCACGCAGCGTTCCCACGCACTATTCCTGTGTTTCTGCACAGCGTTCCGACGCTCTATTCCTGCGTTTCTGTGCAGCGTTCCAACGCACTGTTCCTGTGTTTCTGTGCCGCATTCCGGCACAGTGTTCCTGCATTTCTGCGCAGCATTCCGACGCACTGTTCCTGTGTTTCTGCACAGTGTTCTGACGCACGATTCCTGCGTTTCTGCGCAGCGTTCTGACGCACTGTTCCTGTGTTTCTGCACAGAGTTCTGCCGCACTATTCCTGCATTTCTGCACAGCGTTCCGACGCACTGTTCCTGTGTTTCTGCGCCGCGTTCCGACGCACTTTTCCTGTGTTTTTGCGCCGCGTTCCGACGCACTGTTCCTGTGTTTCTGCGCCGCGTTCCGACGCAGTTCCTGTGTTTCTGCGCCACGTTCCGATGCACTGTTCCTGTGTTTCTGCACAGCGTTCTGACGCACTGTTCCTGCATTTCTGCACAGCGTTCCGACGCACTGTTCTTGTGTTTCTGCGCCGCGTTCCGACGCACTGTTCCTGTGTTTCTGCACAGCGTTCTGACGCACTATTCCTGCGTTTCTGCTCAGCGTTCCGACGCACTGTTCCTGTGTTTCTGCGCCGCGTTCCGACGCACTGTTCCTGTGTTTCTGCGCCGCGTTCCGACGCACTGTTCCTGTGTTTCTGCGCTGCGCTCCGACGCAATGTTCCTGCGTTTCTGCACAGTGTTCCGACGCACTATTCCATATGTGCCATCCCACACTTTGGGGTGGGCGCCCCCTGCTTCCCCCAGGTGTTTTTTTCCCGATCGTGGGTATGTCCTCTGCAAAACGTGTATAGCACATGTGCACAGCAGTCTCTCCCCATGTATACTTCAAAGTTAACATTTAGACAGATTACCAATGGCCCGATTTAGAAGATTAAATGTTGATGTTATGGGTTTCTCGACACAATACAGATTGGCAGGGAGACCCTCCTAGGTCTTTCTGAACGTGCTTCCACATGGGTCCTATGTTTTACACAGATACCTTATGATAAACATGTACAAATAAACATACACTTACGATAAACATGTACAAATGACATAACTAGTCTACATTACATCCGTTACCCTATTCATGTTCCTGCAACAATATCATCACGTGTCTGTACCTTGGAGCATTTCAGTTTTACACTTGAGATGCAATAATTGTATCACGTGTTGATATGCATTTCATACCCCGTTTTTGCGCTGCTACTATAAATATTACCAGTGTTGTATATTTAATTTGCAAACACACCTGGAATTTATATTCGATCAAACTGCCCACATCATCTTCTGTTTTCATCGCTGATTCTCCCCTCACTTCCCCTCCAAACTCCGTATGGATGGGCTTCACGACACTGAAGAGAGATTATATATATATATATATATATATATATATATATATATGTTATCCCTCTGGATAAAGCGGAGTTAATGGAATGATTGCGAGTACATAACAGGTCTCATGAAGATCTCACCCAGTGACGGCCAGAGACAGCTCAATAACCACCTTCAACTTTGCTTCCACAGCTTTCAGGCCTGCTTGTTCACTGGTCCTGTGAACACACAAACCACTTGATAACCACCTCTCAATCAAACTGCCACATACTCTCCCTTCATGGTTTCTGCTGCAACTTCCATCCTCAAAATGCAATAACAATTCAAAAATTGAACACAAACTTATTGAGTAATCACAGGACAATCTTTTGATCTCTGGTCCTTAATTTTGTGCTCGTGTCTTTGCACCTTTTTGTATACCTTGGCAAGGCTCATGGAAGAGCTGGAACACAGAACAGATCATGAAAAGAACAGCAGGAACAGAGGGTGGTGAAGAGAGAACACTGCAACAGCAGAAATGGCTGACAAAAGAGGGAGACTTGGATAAGCAATGGGTGTTGGGAGGAATGAGGAGTTCGGGGAAGACGCATGAGGTGGACAACATTGATACAGAAGCAAACTCTCAGGAAGGAAAAACTGGAAATTTGGAGGAAGTTGGCTTGGTGAGGGTAAATACGGGAAGATAAAGTCATGTTGTGGATGGGGGATGATTATACATGGTAGTGAGCAGGTGTCTTGAATCTCTGGAAAGAAGAACAATAAGATTGAAGAAACTGAAGAAGCCAGGAAAATTGCTTCAAGTCAACACATAACTCTCTGGGCCTGGATTGGGTGTGGATTCAAGATGTGTGTCCATTGGGTGTGTGTCCCTTTAGGGGTATTCAGTGCCTTTAAAGGACTTACAGGTCTTTAAGAGTCTTAATTGTATTGGGGGTCCTAAGGATATTTAGGGGTCTTCAGGGTCTAAAGAGCCTTTATGGGTCATCAGGGTATTGTGTGTCTTGAGGGTCTTCAAGAGTCTTGGGGGGTCTTCAAGAGTCTTGGGGGGTCTTTAGGGTGTTGAGGATCTGAAGGATCTTCGAGGAAAAAGGTGGGCAGAATATGGAGATGAAGATAGTGAAGCACGATCCAGACAACCTGGGACAGAAACAATGAACACAACAGAATATGCGAAAACGTAATGGACAAAGAGTAGAACAATGAACACAAAAGATGTAGAGGAGGGGGAGGGTAGAGGGGCGAATCAGGAGGCCCCTCAGACCCCGATGGAGAGACAACAAAAGGAGTATCATCAACCAGACTTCATTTACATCAGACATCATTTACATCAGACTTCGTTTACATCAGACTTGATTTACACCAGACTTGATTTACACCAGACTTCATTTACATCAGACTTCATTTACATCAGACTTCATTTACATCAGACTTCATTTACATCAGACTTCATTTACACCAGACTTCATTTACACCATACTTCATTTACACCATACTTCATTTACACCAGACTTCATTTACATCAGACTTCATTTACACCAGACTTCATTTACACCAGACTTCATTTACACCAGACTTCATTTACACCATACTTCATTTGCACCACACTTCATTTACACCACACTTCATTTACATCAGACTTCATTTACATCAGACTTCATTTACATCACACTTCATTTACATCACACTTCATTTACACCAGACTTCATTTACACCAGACTTCATTTACACCAGACTTCATTTACACCATACTTCATTTACACCATACTTCATTTACACCATACTTCATTTACACCATACTTCATTTACACCATACTTCATTTACACCATACTTCATTTACACCATACTTCATTTACACCATACTTCATTTACACCATACTTCATTTACACCATACTTCATTTACACCATACTTCATTTGCACCATACTTCATTTGCACCATACTTCATTTGAACCAGGATTCATTTGCACCAGAATTCATTTACACCACACTTCATTTCCACCAGACTTCATTTACACCAGACTTCATTTACATCACACTTCATTTACATCAGACTTCATTTACATCACACTTCATTTACATCACACTTCATTTACATCACACTTCATTTACATGAGACTTCATTTACATCAGACTTCATTTACACCAGACTTCATTTACATCACACTTCATTTACATCACACTTCATTTACATCACACTTCACTTACACAAGACTTCATTTACACCAGACTTCATTTACATCAGACTTCATTTACACCAGACTTCATTTACACCAGACTTCATTTACACCATACTTCATTTACACCATACTTCATTTACACCATACTTCATTTACACCATACTTCATTTACACCATACTTCATTTACACCATACTTCATTTACACCATACTTCATTTACACCATACTTCATTTACACCATACTTCATTTGCACCATACTTCATTTGAACCAGGATTCATTTGCACCAGAATTCATTTACACCACACTTCATTTCCACCAGACTTCATTTACACCAGACTTCATTTACATCACACTTCATTTACATCACACTTCATTTACATCACACTTCATTTACATCACACTTCATTAACATCACACTTCATTTACATCACACTTCATTTACATGAGACTTCATTTACATCAGACTTCATTTACACCAGACTTCATTTACATCACACTTCATTTACATCACACTTCATTTACATCACACTTCACTTACACAAGACTTCATTTACATCAGACTTCATTTACACCAGACTTCATTTACATCACACTTCATTTACATCACACTTCATTTACATCACACTTCACTTACACAAGACTTCATTTACACCAGACTTCATTTACACCAGACTTCATTTACATCAGACTTCATTTACATCAGACTTCATTTACATCAGACTTCATTTACATCAGACTTCATTTACATCAGACTTCATTCACCACACGTCATTGCGTTTTCAATGCAAGTGCGATTTATTTTAACTGAAAGGAATTGTCACCACACCTGGTTATTATCTTCACAAAAAAGAATGTTATTCTAACAAAGGTTTGCAAAAATGAAACTTACGTGTTTAGCTTCAAGATTGGATTGATCTCGTAAGTGTCCACGTTGATGCCCGATGTACCGAGAATCATGTAGAAAGAAATCTAGTGAAACACACAAAGTGTGTACAGAACATGCTGTGCAAATGTACAAATATAATATTGTTACGGTTTTTAGAACCGGCACTTGTAAATAATAATCCATTGTAAATAATTCCCTGTAAATATTCCCATCTTCTAAAGGTTAAAGGTCGCACCCTAATTAGTCCATATACAACACGTAAGGCACCATAGGAACTCGTTATTTCATTAGTATGTGTTTTAGGTAAGGCTCTGTTTCCAATAGTTTGAATCTGCGTTGCATTAATTAAATATGGTAGGTCCTTCAATCCCATCCATTTTGCGGCTTGACTCTCTCCAAATTGTGGTTGCGCGCCACAACGTTATGTGTTGGTAGGCACGTATTGTGCGTGTTGACTTGATTGATTAAACGTTTCTAATAATTTTTATTCGACATATGATTAAATTTTTCGGGGTCCCTCATCGTGAGTACCAGTCGATTCAAACAAAGCCAATTGAAATCCGATCCAACAAACCTGGGCATTGTATAATCATGATGTCTTGGGAAGATCAGAAAACCAAGATGGCGGCCATATTATTTCGTCTAGGTGTCGTGGTGGGTGGAGTCAAGTGTCAAATGTGGGTGGGGTCCGGCAGCTATCTGACCAATAGGTGCACATTTAAAAAATCGACTCCCAAAAAGAACAACAGCAACAACACCAACCTTGTGGAGAACAACTATCAGGGACACCTCTTCGCGGTGGTTGTGACCCCCGACACAAGTCGTGTGTGCATATGTGCATGACAAGTCAGGGGCCAAATCTTCCCCATTCTTCCCTGCTGCCAGGATTATTCAGGGCAGCGTGGTCATTGTCAGAGAGCCGATCTGTCCCCATGGACCGGCCCTTTCGCTCATGTTTCTCTCCCTCTCTCCCCCTCGCATATGTGCGTGTGTGTGTGTGCGCGCGTGTGTGTGTGTGTGTGTGTGTGTGTGTGTGTGTGTGTGTGTGTGTGTGTGTGTGTGTGTGTGTGTGTGTGTGTGTGTGTGTGCGCACGCCTGTGTGCGCGTGTGTTCATATTGCGTGTGTGTGTGTGCATATGTGCGTGTGTGTGTGTGTGTGTGTGTGTGTGTGTGTGTGTGTGTGTGCGCATGTGTGTGTGCATGGGGTCCTGGGTGGAGATACCAGTTAGCAAATAATGTAAGTATTAAATTATTTTCAAGTACTCTTCGTCTCTAAGCTGTCTGTCACCATGGAAACGAATATATTACATTGAGATGCTGGTTTATTCTGTATGTTGGTCAGTTAGTCAACACTATCAAAGTGACCTCATCACCATCCCGACACACACCACCATGTGTGTTACGGAATGAGGTGTGTTACAGCGGCCGGAGTGCCAATCCTGCCACCAACCTCCTTGAGAGGATCCAGTGGGTTGGCACTCATTTTTCCGACCCCGGAAGGATGACAGGTGAGTCAACCCCACCTGGTGTTAATTCAACACCTGACCGGGGATTCAAATTCAGGACCCTAGGATCCCAGGCCCTCCACCCTAATGGTTGAGCCAACACCAGGCTCAGGGTGGTTGGAGGCAGTCATAGGAAATGCTTCAATGTTTGAAGAGCCCTTAATCAAAGTTTTAATTATATATGATCTGGGGGGCATCCACGCCCCCCCCCCCCCCCCATCATATATCATCACCCTGTTGTCATAATTTCAGTTACCCCCCCAATCATTCAGTGTGATAATTTGCCTCAACCAGGTATATGACGTAATAGCTGGCGAATCCGGTGTTGTTAATAATAGCCGGCGAAGCCAGTGTTGTCAATGAACGCGTACGTATTATGTTGAAAACTTGATTATGCCTTGGCTCGAGAATTCCGAAGCGCAGTGGAGGCCGCCATCTTGCGGATGCGGAAGTATGCATAACAAATTTAAAACGTTCATTAGGAGTTTCTTTCACCCGTCATTGTTTGATTCACAATCTTATGCACCTCCAATGTATTATTAAAATACTTTAAGACCAACATCGGCCCGCACGGGCCTGGTTATCTTCAACGAAACGCGTCACCAAACACCGGACCCAATGAGAGTCGAGCATTTGCAAAAATATTTCTAAAATGAAATCACTCAATGGTGGCCGCCATCAACCGGATGCGGAAGTTTGCATAAAACAATTGCGAAAGAGTTCAATAGGAGTTTGTTTCACCCGTCGTCCTTTGATTCACAATCTAATGAACCTCTAATTAGTAATTAAAATACGTTAAGACCAACCTCGTTATCTTCATCGAAAATCGTCACCAAACACCAGAAGCAATGAGATTCGAGCATTTGAAAAAATATTTTTTTAAAGCTTATCCCGCGTTTCGGAGGGTGAAAACGGCATCAAATATTCTAACATTGACGAAGAATTATTTTTTAGAAATCTCGCGGCCGTAGGGGATAGTTTTTCACGGCCAGAAATACGGTATAAGCGGTTTACATATTTAGTTTAGAAATACGGATAGTTTTTCACGGCCGGAAATATCCGAAGTTGAGATGGAATTCACCGAATTAATCACTGCGAGCTAACTTCTTCTGGTGGAGGAAGCCGCAGTGCCCGGAGAGTAAGAGAACCAGCCCTGACAGCGACTGAAGTTAGAAGACTACACACATACTGTGAAAATGTATGTTAAGCCCAGTTAAAATTTCTTAAAATAGGCCTTAAGCTAGCACATCGTATAGTTACTTCCTTAAGCTTCTTGTGACATTTATTGTACTAGGGCATTGCCCGTACGTGGGTGCCCGTTCCTTGCCAATGCCCGTACTATATATATATCTAAAATTATATCCCCCCCCCCCTCTATTTACATGAAATGGTTTGGTCCATTCGCAACGACCACAGAACCCCCCCCCTCTATTTACATGCAATGGTTTGGTCCAAAGCGAACGGTTTGGTCCATTCGATGTGATTCGATGATTCGATGTGAATGGTTTGGTCCATTCGCAACGACCACAGAACCCCCCCCTCTATTTACATGAATGGTTTGGTCCATTCGCAAAGCCAAAGCGAACGACCACATAACCCCCCCCCTCTATTTACATGAATGGTTTGGTCCATTCGCAAAGCCAAAGCGAACGACCACAGAACCCCCCCCCCCCCCCCTCTATTTACATGAATGGTTTGGTCCATTCGCAACGGCAAAGCGAACGGCGAACGGCTAAATCGCCATAGCTCGGTAAGTAGTTGTCCGATTAATTTCAAACCTTGAAAAGGCACATCCTCGGGTCCCCAGCAATATACCTGGCAAGTTTCAAGTATATCGGACCGGTAGTTGTCGAGAAACAGCGGTCACAGACAAACGTACAGACGTACAGACGTACAAACGTACAAACGTACAGAGATTACTGGAATTATAGATAGATGCAGATATTGGGGAGGACTGTCTGCTCTTCTCCTTTACCAAGTCTTACCAGGTACGCTACCTACTACACCTACCTACTACCAACTACCTAACCTACTGATGCCATAGTGATGGGTAAAATAGTGGCAAGAGGCTTTGGCTTCGCCGGCTCATTGCGGCTTTGCAGTCGGTACTAGTAGCCGGCGAAGCCGGTGTTGTCAATAAACGCGTACGTATTATGTCGAAAACCAGATTATGCCTGGCTTGAGAATTCCGAAGCTCAATGGAGGCCGCCATCTTGCGGATGCGGAAGTATGCATAACAAATTGAAAAACGTTCAAAAGGAGTTTCTTTCACCCGTCGTTGTTTGATTCACAATCTTATGCACCTCTAATTTGTAATTAAAATACGTTAAGACCAACCTCGGCCCGCACGGGCCTGGTTATCTTCAACGAAAAGCGTCACCAAACACCGGAACCAATGAGATTCGAGCATTTGAAAAAATATTTCTAAAACCAAATCACTCTATGGAGGCCGCCATCGACCGGATGCGGAAGTTTGCATAAAACAATTGCGAAAAAGTTCAATAGGAGTTTGTTTCACCCGCCGTTGTTTGATTCACAATCGAATGCACCTCTCATTTGTAATTAAAATACTGTTGCGGATATGAGGAGTGCATTTTTTTTGATTGTGTGTATTGTAGTGGTAAATTGTTGTGTAACATTGGTTGGATATGGCCCCTCCTGCCTCCAGAGTTGTGTAAAGGAAAAAAGGGCGTCTCGGTAGTTAATTCCATGAAACACCACATTGAAGGACCCGATAAAACCCTTGTTCAGTAGCTTATATCTTATTGTGTGTTTTAGAGTAAGGCCTTGTCTTCCATTAAAATAATACTCCATTGCACCGAATCAATTAAGAATAGCTCCCCTTCAATACTTCCATTTCCCAGCCAAACTCTCCATCTGCGGGTAAAGCAGTTCACAAGCGTGGGGTGCACGCCCTCTCATTTCGCTGCTATAGTGAATATGTGCTCCGTGCTCTGTTTGAACAGGAAGGGCGGGGTCGCCCGGGAGAGGCAAGCCCAGGGCGCGCCACGAAGGGTGGGGCTGTTCAGCCCCATGCCCCAAATAAGGAAACAAGCCTGTGGCTCGCCACGAGGGGCGTGCCGTCGGCGCCATGCCCAAATAAGGAGACAAGCCCGTGGGATTACCATACAAGGTCACGAAACAGAGCACGGGGGGAAGGGCGGTACCGAAACCGAGGAGGGCGTGTCAGACCCGCGCTGAAGGTTTGAACAGAAGGGTGCGACGATCGCTGGGACAAGCTACACGAGAGATACGGCAGATGAGTCCAGGTGCGTAAGAGGGTTGGCAGTCCACCGGGAGAGAGTTCAGAGTTGCACCGGAGTTGCGTGAGAGATACGAAAAGCCTTTGACAAAGAGCCACTTCAACCAGCCCCGTTTCAACCAGCCGAGTGACCCTGCCGGCGTGCGCTGTAAAGCCGAATACAAGGAGCTGCCGGCGTCCGCTGTAAAGCCGAATACAAGGAGCTGCCGGCTCCTCGCTTCCCGCCCGGAGTGGACCTGCTCGCTGTGCCCTGTGATCCCACCTGCTCAGCCCTCCAAACGATTCCTACCCTTCCATCCATTTGCGTACGTGAGTTTGTTCTGTTCGTGCTGTCCTGGGTAGTAAACTAAGTCAGTATAAGCTAGTAATTTGCACTGTTACCTGCTTTTTCATGTCCGCTGTAAATACCCATGACTGCTCTTTTTGCTTATGTGTGTGTAAATAATAATAAACCCCGTTACTATTCTGTACGTCTTCTTCTTCTTCCTCTTGCATTCGTCGTCTTAGTCTTTTCCCGATTGAATAGCGGTGGCGCGATACGGCCAACGTCTGGGTGAATCGGGTGAGTCGGGGAACAACTGTTCGGTCGCGGAGCCTCCGCTCGGCAAACATACCATCCTTAACCGCGTACAGTAACAATTGGTGTCAGAAGTGTGGGATCGGACCCGAAGCGTGCTTAACGCGCTCAAAATTACGAGCTGCTGGAAATTTGTGTTTTAAAGCAAAACACGAATTTTGAAATCGTGCCATGGCTGGTCAAGGCGACGGGATGCCGGTGGGAGAGATAGACGGGGTAGAATCGACCCAGGACCTCGGGGAAATGTATATGGAGGATGTGGTTGAGGGGGTATCAGACGCACAAAATGGCGTCCTCGCGCACGTGGGTGTAGCGGCACCAAATTTAGCGGCGCCCGCGACCGTAGCAGCGCCGCTGGTGGATTTGAACCTTTTTATGATACAAATGAAGGCCCTTATGGACAAGAATAGTGAAAAAATGGAAAACAGAATGATGGGGGCCCTTATGGGACAAATGGGAGACCAAATTGGAGGATTGAAAAACAGTATGGGGGAAATGAGGGACGAAGCGAGGGCTGATAGTGAGCGACTGGGGGGCGAAATGGGGGGCAAAATGGGAGAAATTGGGGAACGGCTAGAAGCTAAATTTGAGGGGTTAGACAACGGAATAAAAGAGGTAAAGAATGGGTTAACGGGGGTGGAAAATAGAATGGCTGCCCAGGAGAATCAGATAGAGGGGGTGAAAAATGGGTTAATGGGGTTACAAAATAGGATGGAAGGCAAATTGCGGGAGATAGGGGAGCAATCCGCCCGAGAAATTAAACAAATGGGAGAGCAGATAGAGGAGGTGAAAATCGGGGAAGAAACCAAACTGGATGCTCAGAGGGATGAATTGGGACAGATGAGGGCGGCATCTACAAAAGAGAGGGAGGAGATGAAAGAGGAGATATGACGAGGTGTAAGTGAGGAGGTCTCGGGGGTACGCGAGGAGGTAAAGCGAGGCGAAAAGCGTATGGAGAAAGAGGTGAGGAATGGGACGGCAAGGTTACAAGGGGGCATAGAGGACCTGATGGAGGGGGTGGAACAGCTGACGGTGGGACAGACGGAGTTAGTGGAGCAGGTTCAAAGGAACACTGCGGTATTAGGAGGGTTGAAAGCGACACAAAAAGAAATCAAAAATGACTTGATAGCGACACAGAGGCAATGTCAGATGGTACGTGAGGGACTGACAACGAGGTTAGAAGAGGTGACAGAAGTAATGGAGACGAAGGACCGAGAGGTGAGGACGCACATAGAGACGGTCAAAATAGCCTTAGAGGACAAACTTGAGGAGACGCACCGGGAAATAAAAGAGGTGAAGCAAAAATTAGAGGGAGTGGAAGAAGAGGTGAGTGAAATTAAGAAGAGACGGACAGAAACTAAGAGAGAAATACAGGAGGAGGTGATGGAATATGTACAAGGTCGGTGCTCAACTCATAATGTTGTGCTTACTAACCAAATAAAGAGTTTGCAGGTGGTGAAAGAGGTGCGGAGACGAGGTGCCAAGGTGAGTGGCGATATACGAGGAAATGTACATGATGTGAGGGGAGCTTCAGTCGGCTTGGGGATTGATTTGGATCCGGGTGTTCGTGAAAGGCCGTTGGTGAAGTGTGCGACAGGTACGGTGTGCGAAAGAGGAGGTGTGCGAGAATGTCCGACTCTGGGGTGTGAGAGGAAAAAGTGCGCGCCGAGGAGTGAGTGTGCTGTCGAGAGTGAGTCGGTCGTAGCGCGTGTGCGAGGGAGCACATGGAAGCGCGTAGTGAGGAGTGTTACAGAGGATGTAACGAGAGAGTGTACACCTGTGGTGAGTGTTACAGAGGATGTAACGGGAGAGTGTGCGCAAGAGTGTGCGCGAGAAAGGTGTGTAACGGACGGGTGCATGGGGAAAGAGTGCGCTGTCAAAAGTAAGGAAGAATGCACACCTGTGGTGAGTGTTACAGAGGGTGTAACGGGAGAGTGTGCGCAAGAGTGTGCATGAGAAAGGTGTGCAATGGACAGGTGCATGAGGAAAGAGTGCGTTGTCAAGAGTAAGGGTGAGTGCGCTGTCAAGAGTGGTTGTGAAAGTAGTGAGAGTGACACGGAGCGTGAGTTGGTTGTGACAGGTGAGAGAGGATGTACACCTGGAATGGTAGAGCGTGTGTGGGAATGCACACTTGAGTTGGTAGTGAGGCACGTGGTTGGTTGTGCGAGTGAGAGCACACCTGTGATTGTCACAGAGGAGGTGACCGAGGAGGGGGCGCGAAGAGGTGTGTTGGTGAGGTGTGCGAACGACGAGTGTGTGCAAAGGTGTTCGGTGGTCAGGTGTGTGACCAAGTCTGTGAGCAAAAGAACGACTGCAATAGCGAAGTACGCGGGGTGTACGGGCGGCATTGGAGCACCGAGCTCGGTGAGGGTGAAAGGGGTAGCGTATGCGTGTGAGCATGCAGGTGAGGCATCGACGGTAACCGGGTTAGCGGTTAGAGCGACTTATAGCCGAATCGGGCCCTCGGTGCGTGCCGGGTTTCGCGTGCCGCGAGGACCAGCGGGGATCCGAACCACTGTGGGTTCGAAAGGACCGCCGTACGTGATCCACGCTGGGCCGCGCTTGGAACGGCCGCGTCCGTGCTCCGCTAGGCGGAACGGGCAGCCCGATAGGAAGGGTCATCATGGCGACCCCTTTTTGTTGAGGCGCTCCGGCAGGTCGAGATCGGGCCATGGGATGGCTCCGTGCCGAGGTGGTGCATGGGATCTCGGCCCGGGTAAGCGTCCTTCCCTGCACCGAGTGCCGGACGTATCCAGCCGCCGGCACCAAACAACCCGTATTCATTGCTCGGCTTTACGAAGCCGGGCTGTGGAAGTGAATTGGCGCACCGAGAGGCATTAGTAAGTAGACTGTAATGATGAGGATAGTGGTCTGGACCCGAAATTAAAAAACAAAATTTGACGATTGGCAAAGGATTGGCCGAGTGATGATTGGTAATGGTACAGTGATTGGCAGATGATTGGCAAATTTTTGATTTGTGGAAATTGGACGAGCAAAATTTATAGTAAGAGATGCCCCATGTGATGGGATGGCCAATCCACCATCCCTCACAAGGGGGGCAAAGGAGCACTAGTTTTATGGGGTGTATGGCAGTGAAAACTAGCCCGGGAGGGTTAGGATATATCGTGTGTAGGGATCTAGAGAGATGACATTAGGTAACGTTAAGATTAGTTAGTGACAATGACACCTGTAGTGGGGACGCAGGTAGATTAGTGTGGATGATAATGACGTGGGAGCGCAATAGTTTAAAGGGGCGACTGGGAAGCGCAAGTTTCAGAGGGGAGTAGTTAGATGAGATGATGCCGTGTGTTTGAGGATTGGAAGTGTATAGTGAAAAGTGTGTAAGGAACAGGTGTGATTGCACAGGTGTGCAACTGAACAGGTGTATGGAGCAGCGTATGGATGAGAGTGCTGGTGATGTGTGTTGTATTGACCAAATGGTCCAGGAAGGAAGGAGGGTGCAGGTGGCACCAGGTGTGAGTGCACAGGTTGCAACTACAGGTGAATGGAGAATGGGAGTGTGGAATACATGGAGTGTGGAATATATGGGGTATTGGAATGGATGGTCGTGGAGTGAGTATGGTGGAAACTATGGAGTGGAGTGGATGGTGCGGAGGTGTGAATGGGGGAAGAGTGGACCCCCATCACGAATACCCGGGGCGGGTAGTGTAACGGTTAGGTAGAGGGTACAGGTAAATTGTGGTTGGATATTGGCATCTGTGGTGCGGGTGGAAGAATGGTGATTGGATGGGTGCATTAGTGTTGTGGAAATGGCTGGGCGTGTAGCCTGTTAGTGTGTGTAGTTGGTTTGGGCACTCCACCACTGTAAGGATGTCGGCCAGGTGAGGCCGCAGGTGGGCTCTGGGAGCCGGTAGAGTTGTTGTGGATGGGGCCCGAGGATCCGGAGGACGGACCCGGGTGGCCCAGTGCCAGAGGGCACCAAGGGGTGACAGAGCCAGGAGGGGCCTTCCCCAGTTAGTTAGGTTAGGGTGAGGAGCTAGGTAAGCTCGGGTGGCAACTGCAGTGGTGGAGGTGTGCAGGTGGGTAGACCTGCTGGGAGAGCTGCACGACCCAGCCCAGAAATTGTGCAAGGGCACCGGGAGATGAATCGGGGGAGTGAGACCCCAAATTGAGCAGCACCACAGTTTGGTCAATGGGAATTGGTTTTTAGAACCCATAGTGTAAGTTGGCCAATGGATTGGCAGGGAGAGACCCCGGGTAGTGTAAAGTGTGTTAATGTCATTTAGAGGATAGTTAGGATTGAAGTCTCCTCGCACCATCTACATCCACTCACCTGAGGTGACAGGTACTCCACACCATGCCATGTTTAATTATTTTTATGTGCAAATGTTTTGGATTGTGAGACGCATCATGACGTGGGTGTGACATTGTGCTTGATGTTCCATCTCTCCCTCCTTATGAGGATTGATGATGAATTGGTGATAGCAAATTCTGAAGTAGAGAGATTGTGGTGACGAATTTGGTATAAGGGAAATATGGGGAAGACGTGACAGTAGCGACGAATTTGTAAATGTGTAGATTTTGTAAATATGGGGTAAGGGCAAGGGTAGTGTAGGTGACAGGGGGGTGACGTACGGTAGGGACGAGCTTTCTCACTTCGCTCTCCGTACGCACTTCGCCTTGCATTGCCTTTATTGATGTGTACCCTTGTGACCTTACCCCTCGCTCATCTGTCTCTCCCCCCTTTTGTCTCCCACATGACCTGTGCGCCATTGGGCGCCGAGGGGAGCGTGTGTCAGTCCGCCATTGTGCGCCCGGAACTCCCAGAACCAGCTGTCTGCATCGATGCACCACATTATGGACCACATGTCTGTGGCCGAGCACCACTGATGGACCCCATGGGTTGGGGCATGGCCCCTCTGCTGGAACCGGCCATGAGGGCCCGAAATCTTGCTGGCGGACCTGGGCCACAGGGCACCGATGCCCCACAGGTGAACCACACTAGTCGGCCCCTGTGGGCCATAAATAAATAAAAAGGGACACGTTGGGTGCAAGTTTTAATACAAATAGGCCACCAGCAAAGGAAAAAGACAACATCTGGAAGAACAAATAATAATAGCCAGCAGAGGGAGCCGAAGAGCAAGAGACCACCTGCAGGGTTAGGGGTTGTCGATTTATTTTATTCAGTGAACAATGATGACTTTGCACCGATTGGTGCTTGAGGGTGTGTTGGTGCGTTTTGGGTGCTTTCATGGTGCATTGATGCAGAGCAGACTGTCTCCCCCCCAGAAAGAACAATTACAGGTCCTGGGTTGCGTTTTGTAAATAAAGTAGCGTCAATTGTAAATAATGCTCCCCACCGTCAGTGTGTAGTTTGAAGACCATTCCGCAATTCGGTTAGCTGTGGGCGTGAGTCTGTTAGGCAGGGTGCAATGGAGCAGCGGGACATATTTATCTATGTTTTAAAACTGTCGCACTCAGGGTCAGGTTAAAAGTAGAGGGAACTACACCTACGTGTCACACTAAATTAAAGTTATAGGCCCGGGACGTGCCTAAGAGGAGGAGGGTGCAGTGTTGCGGATATGAGGAGTGCATTTTTTTTGATTGTGTGTATTGTAGTGGTAAATTGTTGTGTAACATTGGTTGGATAAGGCCCCTCCTGCCTCCAGAGTTGTGTAAAGGAAAAAAGGGCGTCTCGGTAGTTAATTCCATGAAACACCACATTGAAGGACCCGATGAAACCCTTGTTCAGTAGCTTATATCTTATTATGTGTTTTAGAGTAAGGCCTTGTCTTCCATTAAAATAATACTCCATTGCACCGAATCAATTAAGAATAGCTCCCCTTCAATACTTCCATTTCCCAGCCAAACTCTTCATCTGCGGGTAAAGCAGTTCACAAGCGTGGGGTGCATGCCCTCTCATTTCGCTGCTATAGTGAATATGTGCTCCGTGCTCTGTTTGAACAGGAAGGGCGGGGTCGCCCGGGAGAGGCAAGCCCAGGGCGCGCCACGAAGGGCGGGGCTGTTCAGCCCCATGCCCCAAATAAGGAAACAAGCCCGTGGCTCGCCACGAGGGGCGTGCCGTCGGCGCCATGCCCAAATAAGGAGACAAGCCCGTGGGATTACCATACAAGGTCACAAAACAGAGCACGGGGGGAAGGGCGGTACCGAAACCGAGGAGGGCGTGTCAGACCCGCGCTGAAGGTTTGAACAGAAGGGTGCGACGATCGCTGGGACAAGCTACACGAGAGATACGGCAGATGAGTCCAGGTGCGTAAGAGGGTTGGCAGTCCACCGGGAGAGAGTTCAGAGTTGCACCGCAGTTGCGTGAGAGATACGAAAAGCCTTTGACAAAGAGCCGCTTCAACCAGCCCCGTTTCAACCAGCCGAGTGACCCTGCCGGCGTGCGCTGTAAAGCCGAATACAAGGAGCTGCCGGCGTGCGCTGTAAAGCCGAATACAAGGAGCTGCCGGCTCCTCGCTTCCCGCCCGGAGTGGACCTGCTCGCTGTGCCCTGTGATCCCACCTGCTCATCCCTCCAAACGATTACTACCCTTCCATCCATTTGCGTACGTGAGTTTGTTCTGTTCGTGCTGTCCTGGGTAGTAAACTAAGTCAGTATAAGCTAGTAATTTGCACTGTGTTACCTGCTTTTTCATGTCCGCTGTAAATACCCGTGACTGCTCTTTTTGCTTATGTGTGTGTAAATAATAATAAACCCCGTTACTCTTCTGTACATCTTCTTCTTCTTCCTCTTTGCATTCGTCGTCTTAGTCTATTCCCGATTGAATAGCGGTGGCGCGATACGGCCAACGTCTGGGTGAATCGGGGAACAACTGTTTGGTCGCGGAGCCTCCGCTCGGCAAACATACCATCCTTAACCGCGTACAGTAACAATACGTTAAGACCAACCTCGTTATCTTCAACGAAAATCGTCACCAAACACCAGAACCAATGAGATTCGAGCATTTGAAAAATATTTTTAAAAAGCTTATTACGCGTTTCGGAGGGTGAAAACGGCATCAAATATTCTAAAATTGACGAAGAATTATTTTTTAGAAATCTCGCGGCCATAGTGGATAGTTTTTCATGGCCGGAAATATCCGAATTCATCTAATTAATCAAGAAGTAAATTTTATCAATTTTAATCTCATCCAGAATGCAAATGGTACCTACTACACCTACTCCACCGACTACACCTACTACACCGACGGTACCTACTACTACTACCAACTACCTAACCTACTGATGCCATAGTGATGGGTAAAATAGTGGCAAGAGGCTTTGGCTTCGCTGGCTCATTGCGGCTTTGCAGTCGGGTACTAGTAGCCGGCGAAGCCGGTGTTGTCAATAAACGCGTACGTATTATGTCGAAAACCAGATCATGCTGTATCCCTTGGCTTGAGAATTCCGAAGCGCAATGGAGGCCGCCATCTTGCGGATGCGGAAGTATGCATAACAAATTCAAAAACGTTCAATAGGAGTTTCTTTCACCCGTCTTTCTTTGATTCACAATCTAATGCACCTCTAATTGTCCCCCGTCGCTCAGCGGAGCGAAAGGGGGACTATGGCTTTCCCCTCCGTCCGTGTGTCCGTCCGTCCGTCCGTGCGTGCGGGCGGGCGTGCGTGCGTAAGCGAAGGACCGCATTCGAATTTGGTGTGTGGGTGCAACCCACGTCAAAATCCAAGATGGCCGCCGCCATGTATGTCTGATGCCATGTATGTCTGAACCTTGTAACCTGCATATCTTGAAAAATAAGCGAAGTACCAACTTCTAATCTGGTGTGTGGGTGTATCTAGGCACAAGGAAGAACGCTATTGAAAATTGGGTCGCCACGTCAAAATCCAAGATGGCCGCCGCCATGTATGTCTGAAACTTGTGAGATGAATATCTTGAAAAATAAGCAAAGTACCAACTTCTAATTTGGTGTGTGGGTGTACCTCGGCATAAGGAAGAACGCTATTGAAAATTGGGTCGCCACGTCAAAATCCAAGATGGCCGCCACCATATATATTTCTGAACCTTGTGAGCGAAATATCTTGAAAAATAAGTGAAGTACCAACTTCTAATCTGGTGTGTGGCTGTATCTAGGCACAAGCAAGAACGCTGTTTAAAATTGGGTCGCCACGTCAAAATTCAAGATGGCCGCCGCCATGTATGTCTGATGCCATGTATGTCTGAACATTGTAACCTGCATATCTTGAAAAATATGCGAAGTACCAACTTCTAATCTGGTGTGTGGGTGTATCTAGGCATAAGGAAGAACGCTATTGAAAATTGGGTCGCCATGTCAAAATCCAAGATGGCCGCCGCCATGTATGTCCGAACCTTGTGAGATGAATATCTTGAAAAATAAGCGAAGTACTAACTTCTAATTTGGTGTGTGGGTGTATCTCGGCATAAGGACGAACGCTATTGAAAATTGCGTCGCCACGTCAAAAGCCAAGATGGCCGCCACCATATATATGTCTGAACCTTGTGAGCGAAATATCTCAAAAAATAAGCGAAGTACCAACTTCTAATCTGGTGTGTGGGTGTATCTCAGCATAAGGAAGACCGCTATTGTAACGTGGGTCGCCACGTCAAAACCCAGGATGGCTGCCACCATATATATGTCTGAACCTTGTGAGCGAAATATCTTGAAAAATAAGCGAAGTACCTTCTGGTGTGTGGGTGTATCTAGGCATAAGGAAGAACGCTATTGAAAATTGGGTCGCCACGTCAAAATCCAAGATGGCCGCCTCCATGTATGTCTGACCGTTGTGAGCGAAATATCATATCATAGCATGTTTTCTGCGTGTTCCACTTTGTCAACTCACATCACTTCCCCGATGGGGGACCTAGGCATAACGCTTGTTTGTAATTAAAATACTTTAAGACCAACCTCGTTATCTTCAACGACAATCGTCACCAAACACCGGAACCAATGAGATTCGAGCATTTGAAAAATATTTTTAAAAAGCTTATTACGCGTTTCGGAGGGTGAAAACGGCGTCAAATATTCTAAAATTGACGAAGAATTATTTTTTAGAAATCTCGCGGCCGTCGGGGATAGTTTTTCATGGCCGGAAATATCCGAAATTGAGACGGAATTCACCGAATTAATCAAGAAGGAAATTTTATCAATTTTAATCTCATCCAGAATGCAAATGGTGTCATTTTAGGTTTGAATTTGCGAAATTTTGTGAGCTGACTAATCAGCGATCAGCTTAGGTCAGCCAATCAGCGCCATCGACACGGTTTGATTAACGACAGTCACACATTGCCGTTGAAACGGCGCTATCGTCTGATCTGTTGGCACTGATCTTACTGCAAGCTAACTTCTTGTGGTGGAGGAAGCCGCAGTGCCCGGAGAGAACCAGTCCTGACAGCGACTGAAGTTAGAAGACTACACACATACTGTGAAAACATATATATAATATTAAGCCCAGTTAAAATTTCTTAAAATAGGCCCTAAGCTAGTACATGTAATAGTTACTTCCTTAAGCTTCTTGTGACATTTATTGTATGTAGGTATTGGGGAGGACTGTCTGCTCTTCTCTTTTACCAAGTCTTACCAGGTATGGTACCTACTACACCTACCTACTACCAACTACCTAACCTGCTGATGCCATAGTGATGGGTAAAATAGTGGCAAGAGGCTTTGGCTTCGCCGGCTCATTGCGGCTTTGCAGTCGGGTACTAGTAGCCGGCGAAGCCGGTGTTGTGAATGAATGCATACGTATTATGTTGAAAAGCCAGATTTTGCTGGATCCCTTGAGAATTTCGAAGCTTTGACACACCAAATCGCTCAATGGAGGCCGCCATCTTCCGGATGCGGAAGTATGCATAAAAAATTGCGAAAAAGTTCAATAGGAGTTGGTTTCACCCGCCGTTGTTTGATTCACAATTCTATGCACCTCTAATTTGTAATTAAAATAATTTAAGACCAACCTCGTTCCCCAGGCCCACACCGGCCCTGGTTATCTTCAACGAAAATCATCACCAATTACCGGAACCAATGAGATTCGAGCATTTGAAAAAATATTTTAAAAAGCTTTTTACCACATTTCGGACGCTGAAAACGGCGTCAAATATTCTAAAATTGACGAAGAATTATTTTTTTGAAATCTCGCGGCCGTAGGGGATAGTTTTTCACGGCCGGAAATATCCGAAGTTGAGAAGGAATTCACCGAATTAATCAAGAAGGAAATTTTATAAATTTTAATCTCATCCAGAATGCAAATGGTGTCATTTTGAACTATGTACGGTACCTACTACACCTACGTACTACCAACTACCTAACCCACTGATGCCATAGTGATGGGTAAAATAGTGGAAAGAGGCTTTGGCTTCGCCGGCTCATTGCGGCTTTGCAGTCGGGTACTAGTATATGAACTTTCCTTAAAGGGTGTTGAAAGAAACATAACGGGCAAAGCCAAATAGCATTCATTACATTCTACCTTTCAGAAGAATAATTGTGGGTATAAAACTCACCCAATATGTAGGATAAATATGTGAGATACATACATACGGAGAGACAAACGCCATAAACACAGGAACCAAACATCTACAATCTAAAATCGTTTGTTTAATCACGAATCTGCCAGTTCTGAAAACCTCTTTGTGAGTTTGAAGAAGAGGAAGAAATGCTAATGCTTAGTTTATTCACACCGCAGTTTGAACAGAAACATTTATTATTCTACGACAGTAAAAATCCTTTAGAAGGACACGAAACGAGCATACAAAATTATTTATATATATATATATATATATATATATATATATACACAGTAGTGATATTTTGCTAAGCAATATAAAAATATATAAAACTACACAGAAAAACCCACAAACAACAACAACCACAGCCGTGACAACAATCGAGTGTTACCGGTATAATAAAAGATCCTTATTTTCAAGTGTTTTATTTCATGTGTTTCACGTGTTTGTTTGTGTTTCACACTGAATGAAAAAACCTAAAGGTAGAGCATGCAGATTGTGATCCATGACAGGTTCTACAATATGTTCGACCTGAACGGCATAGGAATCAAAATGGCGGTGTGTGGAGTCAGCCATCGTACCGCCGTAATGACATCACACCACCCCTGTAATGTGACCTGATCCTCAGCTCTGATTGGTGTACGTTTGAGGGGACATTCATGCATACATACATACGGACAGACAAACACTTTTCTAGACGGCTTTGCTCTTTGGACTACGCCATAAGAAATCGGGGCCTAAGGGGGTGAACGGAGGAGGGAGGGAAGTTGCCTCCCAGAATAGGTATTTGCTTTTTTCTCTGAAACTACGCACACAATTTCAACGAAACTTGGCCACAACCTCCACCACTCATGTTGCACCAAGTTCACGGCGTTAAAAGATTGGGGTTAATGAGGTGTGTGGGGCTGTTTGACGCACTAAAATTGTTTTTTTTTGTTTTTTAAAAAGTCTTATGATTACATTGTTATGATAATATACCATATATAACACAATGTCTATTTGTGTATCTGTCCCCCTTCATGAGGGTAGGTTTTAAACGCTTTGAGTAGCGTTTTAGGAGGAATTTGAATGGGGTTTTAATGGGCAATCTTTGAACACGACGGTGTGCCCACCAGTTAAAAGACCTAAAAGACCCCAAGGACCCAGACGAGCCCAAGGACTCTGAAGACCCAAAAGATCCCAAGGACCCAAAATACCCTGAAAGACCCCAAAGACCCAAATGACCCAGAGGATCCAAATGACCCCAAGGACACAGAAGACCAAAAAGACCCCAAAGTCTCAAAAGACACCAAAGACCAAAAAGACCCTGAAGACTGTCTCACTCGACATATCACGTGCCTTCGATATGGTCTGGCACCCAGCTCTGCTCACCAAACTCTCCTCCTATGGTATCCATGGAAATCTCCACGCTTGGCTTGCGGACTTCCTCTCTGGTCGTAGTCAATGCGTGGCCCTGAATGTATTTCTCTCATCTCCCCTTCCTGTTCTGGCTGGAGATCCCCAAGGTAGTGTTCTGGGCCCTGTGCTTTTTCTGGTCTTCATCAATGATCTCTCCGACTCTCTGGAAAATCCTCTCTATCTTTTTGCTGATGACTCCACTCTCTGCCGCTCCATTCCTCATCCCTCAGATCGGCAGCCTGCAGCCTCCTCACTCTCTGCAGACCTGGACAAAATCACAGACTGGTCACACAAGTGGAACATGTCTTTCAATCCTGACAAATCTTGCACTCTTACTATGTCTCTCCGAAAAGACCGACTGGAAAACCCTCCCATCTACTTTCTCAACAATCCTCTCCAAGAAGTTCTGTTGCTCAAGCTTTTGGCTCTCACCATCTGCCATGATCTTTCTTGGGAAAACCACATTTCCAAGCTGGCCTCCAAACCCAGTCGCCGAATGGGCATCCTCCGTCGTGCGAAGTCCTTCCTTGGCACACCTGAGCTCCTCACCACATACAAGGCTTTCATCCGCAGCTCATTGGATTACTGTTCCCCGCTCTGGACCGGTGCTCCTGCCTCACACCCAGCTCGGCTTCACGCTGTTGAAGCAAAAGCTTTCAGAATCATTGGAATCTCCTGCGATGAAGCTAACTCCGAGGGCCTTTCACTCACTCACCGCAGGCAGGTTGGTGGTCTTTCTGTCTTCTACCGACTCCTCTCCGGCCTTGCTTCCCCAGCTCTCTCTGTGCTCTGTCCCCCAAATATTCCTACAGGTAGCACAAGATCTGCCAGCAACCCTCTTATGGTTAAACTGCCAAAATCTCGGCTCTCTGCTCACCTTCACTCTTTCATTCCCCTTTTCTCCCGCCTCTGGAACAAACTCCCCGACTCCGTTCAATCCCACTCCTCCCTCCAGGTCTTTAAAACAGCTGTTCACCACCATCTCTTATCTTCCCCCATCCAAAACCATGATCTTTTCTTCCCCTGCTAATTCACCCCAGATACACTTTTTCGAAATTCCAACTTCTTTCCTGGAAGTCCTTGCAGTGTACATATGTTTTATACCTCTCCCACCTCCCCCCAAACCCTCTCCCTCCCACCTTTCTCTCGATGTCCCTGCTTTCAAATGTTGTGTTTGTGTCCTTCCCCCTCTCTCCCCATCTTGTCTACTGCTCCCCTTATTTTGTGTTTATGTGTCCGTTTGTGTCGGTTTGACTTTTTGTGTGATTAATGTTAGCTCTTTCACGAGCCTCGATCTTGTATACCAAAAAAAAGAAGAAGAAAAAAGACCCAATGCACCCCAAACACCCAAAATATCCCGAAGACCCCGAAAACCAAAATACCCTGAAGACCATTATAGACCAAAAAGACCCCAATATCCTTAAATACCCACAAAATGCAAGAGACCCTGAAAACCGAAAATTCCCCAAAGACCCATAAAGACCGTGAAGACCCAAAACATTAAAAAGACCCCAAGACCATAAAAGACCCAAAAGACCACAAAGATCCAAAATACCCTGTAGACCCTGTAGACCCTGTAGACCCTTAAATATCCTGAATATCCAAAAGACCCTTAAATACCCAGAAGACCCAAAATATCCCAAAGACCATTAAATAAACCAAAGACCCAAAAAACCCAAAAGACCGAAAATATTGAAAAGACAAAAAAGACAGAAAAGACCCTGAAGTCCCAAAAGACCCTGAAGACCCAAAATAAACCAAAGATCCAAAAGACTGAAAAGAGACTGAAACGTGATGTGCAATGTGTAGAGTAAACCGAGTTTTCATTTATATCCGTATGATCTACTATAAAAGATATATGATCTACTATTGGTCTGTGTGTCTGTCTGTGTTGCCATTTTTCTCAGAGATGGCTGAACATATCTTCGTCAAACTTTCAGAGGTTCATCAGTAAATGTCTGGGAGTGTTTTAGGCAAAAAAAAAACTTTTTTTAAAGTTCGTTTTTGGGGTTTAAAAAAAAAAATCGCTCTATAGTGCCTAAGCCTTTTTGATTAATGACAGTTATATACAAGTACACATTCGCATAAATAAATACAAAACAATCACAAGACATTTGAACACGAATAATAAAACAATTCTGGAAGCGGTCGAAGTTGGAGGTAAGGCTTCTTCTTCTTCCTAAACCTCATCATACTTAACTCAGAAACGTGATCTACGGTACATTCACCAGCATATATTCAACGAAAAGGTAAAATGATGATTTTACATTTGTGATTGATTCTGATTTGGATGTAATAATTGCTTTTCCATTATATTTGCCCTCATTTCAAATATGTTAATGTTTCTTTTTCACTTGAGCAACGCCGGGTACTCCAGCTATCAACGCTTTTGTACTTTACTCAGGGTCCAAATGCAAAAACAACTTTGTCTGGGGGGTAACATAGGTTATGTGGCTGCGGCCTCATTGGGGGTGTAGGGACCGGGAGAGGGGTGTAAATTCTCGACGTAAATGTGTACCGTGTAGCGCCACCTTGTGCTGGTGGCAGAGGGTATTACAATTTCCTTTTTTAACTCAACTGGACTACCGTGCAGTTGAGTTCATCACATACTGAACCCTCCGGCGTCCGTCGTCTGTCGTCGTCGTCTGTCGTCTGTCGTCCGTTAACTTTTCGACGTTTACACTCCAGCGTCCACAAATATCAACCGATTCTGATCAAACGTGACAAGCAGCATCCTTACCCCAAGGACCAGGTTGGTATTACATTTCAGCGCGATCCGTTGAAAAATGGCAGACTTAGGCGACCATTTTGTTTTTGGTCATGAAAACGACGTTAACACTCTTGCGTCCACAAATATTAACAGATTGTGATAAAACTTAGAATGTTTAACCCTTACCACACAAGGTAGGTTGCTATTGCATTCCAACCCGATCCGTCTAAAAATGGCCGCCATAGGCCGCCATATTGTTTTCAGCTCCGAAACGACGTTAAGACTTCAACATCACAAATATTTATGGATTTTGATCAAACTTGGTGTGTGAGACTTACCACACAAGGTAGGTTGCTGTCGCATGTCAACCCGATCTGTCACAAAATGGCCGCCATACAAGGACCATAAAATTATTACACAAGGTTTGTTGGCTTTTCATTTAAGTCAAATCTAGTACAGACAACTGACCTACTTTAAAGTTGTCCAGTCAGTTCAGTTGAGTTCTGCTTCCCTGGAAGCTCTAGTTACCTGTGCAACACTGAGGTTATGAAGCACTCTTTGCACAGGTAAATTTTTCCTCCTTCCCTTCCTCCCCTCCCCAAAACGGAGGGGGTTGTCAAAGCCACCCCACCACCCAAATATGTATATGTAGTATACCTTTCCCCTCGCGCTGCCCTCACCTCACCTCCACTTCCCCTTCCACTCCCTTCCTCACCCCTCCCTCTCCTGCTCCCCCCCCCCCCCCTTTGCCGGGTAGTCCTGCTAGTGTATAATAAATAAAGATGATGAAAGCCCACCTGACATTAGGCCCAGGCTTCAGACTTTGGCATGCTCACACGGCAGCACCGTCAAATTGTTCCAACCCGTCATTTTTGACGGGCTTTATACTGATGTCATTATAGGATTCATGGAAAAACTCATGGAAACACTAAGCAGAAACAATCATTGAAAATGATGACGTCAGATTTATGTACAATCTGATGAAAAGCATTTGAAAACAAAGCATTGTGTTCGGACATTGTACTCAGGAACAAAAAGGAAAAGACAGCATTGATGATTGAGATATCAATACCCAGCGACTTTGGCCTAAACAACGCAGAAATAAAGAAAATGACCAAATACCAGGACCTGAAAAATGAGGTCGAGATCTTGGAAGCTGAAGAGCATCGAAATTGTACCAGTGATTAAATGGAGCAACAGGAATGATGAAGAAGAAGAACCTGACTGAGATTTAAAAAACCATCTCTGGGAATATTACCACAAATTAACTGCAACTGGAAGAAATTCAGCATTCGGTGACGATCCTGAAAAGAGAACTTGGAACAAAACTCTGAAAAAGTTGAACAGCTTGGTCCATGAACCGTGATCCCTTACCGAAGAGGAGGTGGATACTTTGGGTCCTGGGAGGACTCACTTCTACCTCCTGAAACCCGCAAATGGAGATAACAACCAACAAAACACACAAACACGCACAACTACATATCGATAGATTTTCTTACTCTCTGGTCCCTCTTCATAGGGTTTCCAAGATCACAATCTGCCAAAGATCCATTTTCGTTTCCCCAACACACGAGCTGAAAATCCTGCAAGAAAAAAAGAAGAAGCATTCTCAATGCAGTATCAGCTGATCTTGATGCAAAGACATTGGAAACATTTGCACCGTACCAATATATATATATGTACATGGTTAGGCCCAGGGAGGCTAGTTCAGCTGGGGGCTACCTTCCATTTTCTTTAATTTCATCACTTTCATACTTTGAAATGTAGTTTAACAAACATATAAGAATCAAATAAATAAAGAAGAAACAGGAAAGTGGATGTTCCACCAACCGAAACACACACATACACACACACACACACACACGCACACACACACACACTCACACACACACACACAAACACAGGGACACACACACACACAAACACACACACAAACACAGACACACACACACACACACATTCACACATACACACACAAACACACACACACACAAATACACACTCACAAACACACACACACACACACACACATATATAGACACACACACACTCACACACACACATATACACACTCACACCCACACTCACAAACACACACACACACACACACTCACACACACACATATACACACTCACACCCACACTCACAAACACACACACACTCACAAACACACACCCACACTCACACAGACACACACACACACACTCTCAATCACTCACACACACACACGCACACACACACCCACACTCACATGCACACACACACACTCACACAGAGAGACACACACACACACACTCACACGCACAAACACACCCACACCCACACTCACATGCACACACACACACACACACACACACACACACACACGCACACACACAGAAGCGTATTATGCAAGATAACAGTTTTTAACTGTAAATAAACAAATCAGCTCGATGACATTTCATGTCTTCTCCCTGAACGTCGTATAAATGGCGCCATGTCCGACTCCATAATGAGGCAAATCATTGCGGAGCTCTCCAAGTTTTACCTTACCTCAGGCACATCTTTCTTCCGATGACCACCATAGCTCACGGAGTTTGGGAGAACAATTTGGAAATGTGCCTCGTAGGCATCATCACCGGTGTTTTCGACCTCAACCTCCAAAGCCAGCGTTCTCTGGTCTTTCAGCGCCAACACCTGCTGACCGTCGACTCTGCAAACCGAGAAAAGCAGAAAACGAGATTTTCAGAGCAAAGCAAACAAAGCAAGGCAAGGAAAGTGTTTGAAACAATCTGCTTGTGCAGCCTTGGCCTTGAAGTTGAAGTTACAGGCGTTTGAGCTGAGAGGACTCAGTCGTGATAGGGTGAGCCTGAGTGAGTATATCAAGACAAGAACAAGATCTAGAAGGAGGTATGTACGGTGCGATTCATATAATATATTGTTTAGCTATCGTCGATGAGGAATTTGGGGTTCGGAATGGGTGATCGGCCTGGGTGACCTGGTCTCGACTAGATGCTAGGCCGCACCTCATTTTGTTAAATAAAGTGGTCACAAAATACTCGGATCTTAATTCTGTTTTCAGATTTTTCAGTCGCTAGACTAGCTTAACACTCAATAGAATGGGGCCCGCGAAATTTCGGGGATTTTTGGTGGAATTACCTCGGGGTAAAGTTACATAGGAAAGCCCCATGTTAAATTTTCGTTGCCGAAGGACTTTATTTTTTGCGAATTTCATCCTGACTTCGCCTCTAGGAGGATACAGGGGTATCTGTGGATAACGGGAACCTTAATTTGGCGAAATTCGGACTGATATTGACCGAGTTATTCAAAATATTAACTTATATCAAATAAATCTTTTGTGATTTTGTATTTTGCGCACCTGTATCGTTGGAGGTATTGGCTTATATAGGATTGGTTTTCTAAAGCTTATATCAGAATATTAACTTATATCAAATGGGTCTTTTGAGGTGAAAGTGTGATGACGTCACCACGTCACGCGGCACGAATGCGCGCCTGTGTCGTGGGAGATACTGACTTCTATAGGGAGGCCCCATCACCCTCCCCCATCACCCTCCCCCATCACCCTGCCATCACCCTCCCATCACCCTGCCATCACCCTCCCCCATCACCCTGCCATCACCCTCCCATCACCCTCCCCCGTCACCCTCCCCCGTCACCCTCCCCCATCACCCTCTGCCATCACCCTGCCATCACCCTGCCCCATCACCCTGCCATCACCCTGCCCCATCACCTTGCCATCACCCTCCCACCACCCTGCCATCACCCTCCCACCACCCTCCCATCACCCTGCCATCACCCTCCCATCACCCTCCAATCACCCTCCCATCACCCTGCCACCACCCTCCCACCACCCTCCCATCACCCTGCCATCACCCTCCCATCACCTTGCCATCACCCTCCCACCACCCTGCAATCACCCTCCCATCACCCTCCCATCACCCTGCCATCACCCTCCCATCACCCTTTATTGGACCATTTGACTTCTGTAGGGTTGGTTTTCTAAGGCTTGTATCAAATAATCAATTTATATCAAATCTTTTAAGGTGAAAGCGCGATGACGTCACCACGTCACGCGGCACGAATGCGCACCTGTGTCGTTGGAAGTATTGGCTTATATAGGGTTGGTTTTCTAAGGCTGTAGGCCGCACCTCATTTTGTCGAATAAAGTGGTATGCGGGTGGTTCCGGTATTTGGGACCGCAGGGACGGAAAGTGCAGCCGGCCCGCTCTGAAGGTTCGGATCGGGACACCGGGATTCATTCCGGTCGCCCGGTCGGCCCGGAGGTGGGGATGCGGGGCCTGTCACGGAACGTCAACACAAACGGCCTGCCGGGGCCGCCCAAAAGTCGGGCGTGAGGGGCGCGTCCACTAATGGAACGCCTCTCGCTTCCCAGATCGAGGGCCACGTGGTCAGGAGAACCTCGTCCCTTCTGGTTGCCCTGCCGTCCCGCCGTGGGCGCTGGCAGGGTGTACTTCAAAATAAGCTTAAGTGTCAAGTGTTAGGTTCCTCCTTGCCCTCGCAAGGGAAAGGCTAGGGTCAAGCTCTTCCAAATTTCCAAACACTAGGAATCGGACATCTCAAATTAATTAATTAATTTGTTAACACATCTCAGTCGCCCGCGACCTCTCTAGCGCGGGCGTCGAACCAGTTCATTCCCGGTGCGACCGGGCCGAGTATCGGCCCGGCCGTGGCCGAAGCCGTTGATTCCGCCGTAGCACGCTAACGTGTAGGCTCGCGCGCCCCTGGTCCGCCGGGGCTCCGCGGGTGTCCTACCGTGCCTGGCTTGCCGGTGCCCGGGGACGGATCTCGCTGTCTAAACATGGTAGCGCTAGGCCAGTGGGACCGCCGGGACCCACGTGCACTCACATGGTGTTGTGCGCGTGGGCGGCAGTATCAGACCGGGGCGCCCAAAGGCGCCACGCACCCAAACGCTCCCCGGCTAAAGTTCATCCTGAAAGCGCCCACATTGTGCGGACAAACCAAGTCAAGGGCCACGTGGTCAGGAGAACCACACTGTGCCTATCGGCCGGCCTCAAAGACCGAAATTGTGACGGTGTCACCCTTAATGGCCTTGAAGTTGAAGTTACAGGCGTTTGAGCTGAGAGGACTCAGTCGTGATAGGGTGAGCCTGAGTGAGTATATCAAGACAAGAACAAGATCTAGAAGGAGGTATGTACGGTGCGATTCATATAATATATTGTTTAGCTATCGTCGATGAGGAATTTGGGGTTCGGAATGGGTGATCGGCCTGGGTGACCTGGTCTCGACTAGATGCTAGGCCGCACCTCATTTTGTTAAATAAAGTGGTCACAAAATACTCGGATCTTAATTCTGTTTTCAGATTTTTCAGTCGCTAGACTAGCTTAACACTCAATAGAATGGGGCCCGCGAAATTTCGGGGATTTTTGGTGGAATTACCTCGGGGTAAAGTTACATAGGAAAGCCCCATGTTAAATTTTCGTTGCCGAAGGACTTTATTTTTTGCGAATTTCATCCTGACTTCGCCTCTAGGAGGATACAGGGGTATCTGTGGATAACGGGAACCTTAATTTGGCGAAATTCGGACTGATATTGACCGAGTTATTCAAAATATTAACTTATATCAAATAAATCTTTTGTGATTTTGTATTTTGCGCACCTGTATCGTTGGAGGTATTGGCTTATATAGGATTGGTTTTCTAAAGCTTATATCAGAATATTAACTTATATCAAATGGGTCTTTTGAGGTGAAAGTGTGATGACGTCACCACGTCACGCGGCACGAATGCGCGCCTGTGTCGTGGGAGATACTGACTTCTATAGGGAGGCCCCATCACCCTCCCCCATCACCCTCCCCCATCACCCTGCCATCACCCTCCCATCACCCTGCCATCACCCTCCCCCATCACCCTGCCATCACCCTCCCATCACCCTCCCCCGTCACCCTCCCCCGTCACCCTCTGCCATCACCCTCTGCCATCACCCTCTGCCATCACCCTGCCATCACCCTGCCCCATCACCCTGCCATCACCCTGCCCCATCACCTTGCCATCACCCTCCCACCACCCTGCCATCACCCTCCCACCACCCTCCCATCACCCTGCCATCACCCTCCCATCACCCTCCAATCACCCTCCCATCACCCTGCCACCACCCTCCCACCACCCTCCCATCACCCTGCCATCACCCTCCCATCACCTTGCCATCACCCTCCCACCACCCTGCAATCACCCTCCCATCACCCTCCCATCACCCTGCCATCACCCTCCCATCACCCTTTATTGGACCATTTGACTTCTGTAGGGTTGGTTTTCTAAGGCTTGTATCAAATAATCAATTTATATCAAATCTTTTAAGGTGAAAGCGCGATGACGTCACCACGTCACGCGGCACGAATGCGCACCTGTGTCGTTGGAAGTATTGGCTTATATAGGGTTGGTTTTCTAAGGCTGTAGGCCGCACCTCATTTTGTCGAATAAAGTGGTATGCGGGTGGTTCCGGTATTTGGGACCGCAGGGACGGAAAGTGCAGCCGGCCCGCTCTGAAGGTTCGGATCGGGACACCGGGATTCATTCCGGTCGCCCGGTCGGCCCGGAGGTGGGGGTGCGGGGCCTGTCACGGAACGTCAACACAAACGGCCTGCCGGGGCCGCCCAAAAGTCGGGCGTGAGGGGCGCATCCACTAATGGAACGCCTCTCGCTTCCCAGATCGAGGGCCACGTGGTCAGGAGAACCTCGTCCCTTCTGGTTGCCCTGCCGTCCCGCCGTGGGCGCTGGCAGGGTGTACTTCAAAATAAGCTTAAGTGTCAAGTGTTAGGTTCCTCCTTGCCCTCGCAAGGGAAAGGCTAGGGTCAAGCTCTTCCAAATTTCCAAACACTAGGAATCGGACATCTCAAATTAATTAATTAATTTGTTAACACATCTCAGTCGCCCGCGACCTCTCTAGCGCGGGCGTCGAACCAGTTCATTCCCGGTGCGACCGGGCCGAGTATCGGCCCGGCCGTGGCCGAAGCCGTTGATTCCGCCGTAGCACGCTAACGTGTAGGCTCGCGCGCCCCTGGTCCGCCGGGGCTCCGCGGGTGTCCTACCGTGCCTGGCTTGCCGGTGCCCGGGGACGGATCTCGCTGTCTAAACATGGTAGCGCTAGGCCAGTGGGACCGCCGGGACCCACGTGCACTCACATGGTGTTGTGCGCGTGGGCGGCAGTATCAGACCGGGGCGCCCAAAGGCGCCACGCACCCAAACGCTCCCCGGCTAAAGTTCATCCTGAAAGCGCCCACATTGTGCGGACAAACCAAGTCAAGGGCCACGTGGTCAGGAGAACCACACTGTGCCTATCGGCCGGCCTCAAAGACCGAAATTGTGACGGTGTCACCCTTAATTGATACGTTACCGATAATCTTTACTTTAGTGCTCTTACAAATGTGTAAGCAAACAAATGTCCATCACACCTGTCAAGTCGATCAAAAGTATCATCCTCAGAGTGTGAGCAGTAATAGTAACGAAGACTCATTTCACTTTGGCAGATGTTGTCGTCTCCACATCCTTCTTTGATGAAATTTATCTGCAATACAAGCACTATTGTTACCCTGCGCTCGCGAAGCGAAAAGTGAGGTTAAGCATTCAGGTACGTACGTGTCTGCATTTCAGTAAAGTAAAGTGTGTGCCATGTCTGAATTACAAAAATTCATTTTCTCGGCAACGGTTGTTCCGATTGACATGAAATTTTCACCATAGGAGGGCCTCCTCCTGTAGAATATTTCAATGATTAATATGACGTCATAGGTCACGTGGTACAGGCGCCATCTTGGAAAAACTTCGCACCTCTATCTCTGAAACCACTCCATGGAAAAAAATTGAGAACTGGCTCATTGTCACCGACTCCCCATGCGGAATAAGATATGTCAATGATGATTTCATTGGTCCCTTCGTTATGACGTCATAATTCGACAAATACAACACTTATCCATCCGATCATTATTTTAAAAAATTCAGCAACTGTTGGTCTGATCGACACGAAATTTTCACCATAGGAACGCCTCCTCCTTTAGAATATTTTAATGATAATCATGACGTCATAGGTCATGTGTTACAGGTGCCATCTTGGAAAAACCGAAAAACGTTGCACCTCTATATCTCCAAAACTGCTTCATGGAAAAAATTGAAACATGGCTCATTGTAAATAACTCTATATGGTTCATAGATGTTGTTAACGATGACTTCATTGGTGCCATAATTATGACGTCATAATTCGACAGGGACAATGCTTAGTCTGATGAGTTTGAAATCTATTGAGCGTGATCTATGCAACAATTATGTAGAGAATATAAATTTATGATGTCATCGCTCACGTGGTCTGGCAGCCATAGTGGATCAAAGAAAATTAATGTTCAAAAATAGAAAAGTTGCCTCACATCAAGTTGACTGCGCAGGGTAAGTATTCTATGAATACCATCTAATTATCATGTGTTATCACTTCCTTGTGTTACGTGCTCCTCCCCAAACCCCGGTCACGTTGTACCTCCGAGCCCCGAGAGGAGTCACGGCAGAAAGATGTGTTATTCTGTGTGTCAAAGATCAATGGTGAAACCACACCAATTGTTACCAACAAACAAGTATTGTATTAAGGTCACACAAGAATAACAGCACAAAAACAACAGTAATCAATTGTACAACCAATAAATAATTCCTATGATGGTACCATCAGTTTCGTACAATATAACTCACTGTGCTCCAAGTGAGCGAAAAGAACATTCCCAATGTCTCTGTCCCAGCTTCAAACCAAAGTCGATCCACGCTCCAGTGATCATCAGAGCGATGTTGTATCGAGACCAAAATCCCGTTTGGTTGACAGTCACACTGCCAAAGATGAGCAAAGGTACCCTCCAGAGGCGACTGGGAAAACACACCTTCAGGTATGGACGTTCAACGGCTCCCAACAGGAACCGCAAATTCCCACTCAAAATCCACGTAACACACACACACACGGTTAACGGCTGGATGCGTTGAATGGTTGAAGCGATGTGAAAAACCTGGAGCAATGCGAAATCAAGCGCGAGGCAAAATGGCCAACGGTCCGTTCTCGAGACGTAACGGCACTCCAATGATTCTCTTCGGAATCAACCGCAAAACCTGTCACGCAGGTTTATCTGTCACAGCGATAACAACTCTGTCGCAGGAATCCCTTTCCCAGGAAACCCCAAAGTTCACTCGTGACCCTCGTTCGCCAGCGTTTGCTCAAAACCTCAACGCAGCTCGGCTCCTTCTCCGACCTCACTCGCTCCGCCTCTTTTTCCTTATCTTCTTCGTCCGGTTCCCGATCCAGTTTCCGGTTTCTTTTAAAACACTAACTTTTTTTACCTTTTGAAAACAGTAATCTCTATTTCACTTAAATGATAACAATAATAGTACATGGAACCAAAAATGTTTACAGTGGATGAAAACCACAAGATCGGAAGTGACAAATCCATAACACTTCCCCCCCCCCTCAAGAAAGAAAGTTGGAACATAGTGAAAAACTTTCTTTGCAAGCAAAAACTCTTTTACAAACCAAAGTAAAACTCACACTCCAAATGATCAATTCACATGAGCAACAATAATTAATATTCCCCAAAATAAAGCAACAAAACTTCCAAACAACCTACAGGAATTTCCAAAGTTAGTTCACTCTGGATAAAGCATCAGCAACGACATTGTCTCTGCCCTTTACATGCTCAATTTCCAAGTTGAACTCCTGCAAAGCCAAACTCCATCTCATGAACCTCTGATTTTTATTTTTCATTTTTGAATGAAGGTTAAGGGGTTGTGATCAGTGAAGACTTTTATAGGAAAGGTAGTAGTTCCCAGATACACCTCATAATGCTGAAGCGCTAGCAGGAGAGCAAGGGTCTCTTTTTCCACGGTGGCATAATTTGCCTGGTGTTTGTTAAACTTTTTGGAGTAGTAGCACACAGCGTGATCCACTCCATCCTCATCTTCCTGTAATAGAACTGCCCCAGTCCCCACATCACTTGCATCAATGGCCAACTTGAATGGTGCTTGAAAATCCGGGGCTGCTAGGACAGGAGAGCTCATTAATATCGCTTTGACGTGGGCAAAGGCAGTCTGACATTTGTCATCCCAAACAAACTTGGTCTCTTTCCTCAGCAAATTCGTTAAAGAGGCTACCACATCTGAAAAATTCCTACAGAACCGCCGGTACCAACCAGCCATACCCAAGAATCTCATAAGCTCCTTCTTCCCTTTTGGAACTTGGAAGTGATCAATGGCTTCTATCTTGGCTGTCACCAGTTGCACCTGACCCTGACCTACTACATGGCCTAGGAACACCACCTGTGCCTTTACAAACTCACTCTTAGATAAGTTGATGGTCAACCCTGCCTCGGTCAGTTTCTTGAAAAATGCATGGATTTGTTTAATATGATCTTCCATGGTCATAGTGCGGATGATGACATCATCCAGATAAGCCTCCACCCCCTCAAGGTCTGCAATAAGCTTATTAATCAGCCGTTGAAATGTAGCAGGCCCGTTTTTCAATCCAAAGGGAAGAACCTTGTACTGATACAACCCATTTGGTGTGACTAAAGCCGAGATTTCCTTGGCTCTATCAGTAAGAGGAATCTGCCAATACCCTTTCAGCAAGTCAAATTTAGCTGGGCCTATTCTATCAATACAGTCATCAATCCTCGGGATGGGATATGAGTCGGTCTTGGTCACTGCATTAACCCGTTTTAAATCCGTACAACAGCGAAAACTGCCATCGGGTTTTGGAACCAACACACATGGTGAGCTCCATTCACTGCTGCTTGGTTCGATGATGTCATTCTCCAACATATACTGAACCTCCTTCCGAAGATACTCCATCTTCACAGGGTTCATCCAATAGGGGTGTTGCTTCACAGGAGTGGCTTCCCCCACCTCAATATCATGATATACCAAGTCAGTACGACCAGGTACATCTGTGAACAAATGTGCAAACTCAAAAATTAGGCTGGACAGTTGTGCTTGTTGTTCCCTCGTCAAATGACCATATTCCTCATCTAAATGACTCAACACTTCCGTGTTCGTCAATCTGGGACAAGCCTGGTCATCAATGTTATCAAACTTCACACCGGCTTCAACCTCTGGATTCTCGTGCACCCCGACTACAGGTGAGACAGGAACCATTTTCTCCAAAGGCTTCCTCATAATATTTCTTCAGTCGGTTGACATGACACAGCTGCCGCTTTTTCCGTCGGTCGGGAGTTGTCACCACGTAATCTGTTTCATTAACTCTCCTTTGATTGCATAGGGACCAAAATACCTAGCCTGTCGTGGCTGACCTGGAACAGGAAGCAACATTAACACCCGGTCCTCAGGACGGAAATTTCTTATCTGAGGTTTGTTGTCATGTCTCTCTTTAATTTTATCCTGTGTCACTTTCAAGTTTTCTCTCGCAACTTCACAAGTCTTTGCCAATCTGTGCCTAACCGTTGACACATACTCTACCACTGTTGACTGTGACTCCTCCTGGAGCCACTGTTCTTTCACCAATTTCAATGTTCCTCGCACTGCGTGTCCAAACACAAGTTCAAAAGGACTGAATCCCAATGACTCCTGAACAGATTCCCTCATAGCAAACAACAACAAGGGTATTCCTTCATCCCAATCCTTGTCACATTCAAAACAATACGTTCTGATCATATTCTTCAATATCTGGTGAAACCTTTCCAAGGCTCCTTGGCTCTCGGGATGGTAAGTACTTGATCTTACTTGCTCCACTCCCAACAGGTGTACCACTTGCTGAAAAAGCGTTGACATGAAATTGGAACCCTGATCAGACTGGATGACCTTAGGTAGGCCAACCAAAGTGAAAAATTTAATCAAGGCCTTCGCAATAACTGCCGCAGTAATTTTTGTAAGAGGCACTGCCTCTGGGAACCTTGTGGAAGCGCACATGATGGTCAGCAAATACTGATGTCCAGCCTTAGTTTTAGGTAAAGGGCCTACACAGTCAATAATGACACGGCTGAATGGCTCTTCAAAAGCTGGAATTGGTTTTAAAGGTGCGGATGGGACTTTCTGATTAGGTTTTCCCACCAGCTGGCAAGAGTGGCAAGATTTACAGAACTCCGCCACATCATGTCGCAATCCTGGCCAGAAATATTCTGTCACATGTCTTGTTCACTCCAAGGTGTCCAGCCAAAGGTGTCTCATGCGCCAAACTCAATATCTCCTTCCGGTACGGCGGTGGCACCACAATTTGGTAATGAACTTTCCACTCATCGTTTGCTGGCACCTCCGGTGGTCTCCATTTTCTCATGAGTATTTCCCCTTTCATGAAGTAACCAACAGGTATCTTCAAAGCATCTTCCTCTGTCACGGCTTTATCAATCGAACTCCGGATCTCCGAATCTCCGTGTTGTTCTTCAACAAGTCTCTTTCGGACCAGCACCGTTTGTTCAACCTCGTTCCCAGATGTCTCTGACGGACACTCCATTTCCTCTTTTGAATTTTCCTCCAATACCTCTAAGGAACCCAAATCCACATCACCTTCCTTCTCCTTCTCTTCAGAGCGCTTCCTACCCACAGCACGAGTCACTGCACAGGATGGAAAGATAACCAGAATCTCCTGCTCTAACTGTGCGGTTTTATTTTCCATACTGGGCTTTTCAACCAACATCGGATTACCAGAAACTCTACCACCGGCCAAATCATTCCCGATAATAAAAGAGATTCCCTCTATAGGAAGAGTGGCTTGTAACCCCACAGTGACCGGTCCTGACACCAACTCAGACTTTAAATGGATGACATGAAGAGGAGCTTTAACATAGCCACCAACCCCCTGTAAAAGAACACTAACACCAGTTGCCGTCTTCTCTGACAATGGCAAAATGCCCTCAAGCATCAAAGATTGATGTGCTCCTGTGTCCCTCAATGCCCTACCAGGTCTCTGGTTCGTTAAGTCTCCATCCAGTGACACAAACCCCTCTGAAATAAAAGGTTTGTAACCCTCTTGAACAAGGTCGTTCTGTGATGCCGTAACTTTGGCATGGGAACCTTCACAAGGCACTGTCCTCCAAGGACGATTTCTCACATTGGCCAATGCATTCGGAGTTGCACTAGTTTGACTCAGCTCCTGATTTTTCCTTTTCAAGGCGTAACATTGGGACATCAAATGCCCAGGTTTCTTGCAAAAAGCGCAAGTCGGCCCGGAGGAAAAACTCGTGGTCTGCCTCGGGCCATCCGGAAGATAAGTCTGTCTTGGAACTGCAGTCTTCTGACCCCTAAAAATCGCGGTATCAGATTTGTCCCCATAGTCCTCTCTAGGCCGCCTCCATGAAAATCTGTTCTCCGAACCTGATTTACCATAACTCCCCTGGCTTAACTCTAGGCGAGAAGTTAGGTTTGTGGAACCCCATCCTGTGTGTCAAAGCATAGTCCTCTGCCACAGTTGCTGCCTCATACAACTCTGGTACTTTCTTTTCATCCAGATGTACTTTAATGTCCACATGGACACACTGTTTGAATTCCTCCACCAAGATCAATTGTCATCACAGGTTGAAGTCTTTCCCAATCTCCTTCGAGTCACACCACCTATCAAACATGGTTTCCTTCATTCTGGCAAACTCCACATGTTTCTCACTCTCCCTCTTCCTGGCATTCCTGAATTTTTGCCGGTAAGCTTCAGGGACCAATTCATAGGCTTTGAGAATGGTTTTCTTCACTATCTCATAATCTGCACATTGGTCAATCGGTAAAGCCGCAAATATATCTTGAGCTTTACCCACCAGAACACTTTGCACTAACATAGTCCAAGACCCCACAGGCCATTTTAGCATTTGAGCCACCTTCTCAAAATGTAAAAAAAACTTGGCTACCTCCTTTTCATTGAAGGGTGGAACCAGCCTCACATGCCTACCAACATCCCAAGAGTTCTCACTAGTTGTCGAACTACCCGGCATGGATACTACTTCTCTCCATTCTCCCAGTAATTCCAGCTCCTTGAGTTTAAGTTCCTTCTGATACTCCATGTCCCGTTCCTTTAACTCCCTTTCGGCTCTCCTTTCCTCTGCTCTTTCCTCTGCTCTTCTGTCTTCTTCAGCTCTCCTTTCCTCTGCTCTTCTCTCCTCGAGTTCCTTTTCAGCTCTCCTTTCCTCTGCTCTTCTTTCCTCTAACCTTTCCTGGCTCTGCAGTTGCATCTCCATTTTCCGGAGCTCCACATTTCCTTGTTCCCCTGGTAATCAATCCAAGGCTACCTCTTCCCATGTTCCTTGTCCCACTAAAGACTCCACCACCAATGTCTGAATCTCTGCTTTCTTCATACTAACTCGGACCTCCAAGTTAAAATATTTGGCCAATATCATGAGTTCCGATCTTTTTAATGCCTGGAACTGTGCCTCATTAGGGGACGCCGCAAACTTTTCTGTGGCAAACACCGTGGTAACTATCAGTTAGCACCTGTTAACCTTCACACAAAAAAAATCCAATTTTTTGAAAATTTTGGGAATGTTAGAAAATTCCAAATTTGGGAATTTTGGGAATGTTAGGGAATTCTATCCCGGACGAGGCCCCAAATTTCTGTCATGTGCTCCTCCCCAAACCCCGGTCACGGTGTACCTCCGAGCCCCGAGAGGAGTCACGGCAGAAAGATGTTTATTCTGTGTGTCAAAGATCAATGGTGAAACCACACCAATTGTTACCAACAAACAAGTATTGTATTAAGGTCACACAAGAATAACAGCACAAAAACAATAGTAATCAATTGTACAACCAATAAATCATTCCTATGATGGTACCATCAATTTCGTACAATATAACTCACTGTGCTCCAAGTGAGCGAAAATAACATTCCCAATGTCTCTGTCCCAGCTTCAAACCAAAGTCGATCCACGCTCCAGTGATCATCAGAGCGATGTTGTATCGAGACCAGAATCCCGTTCGGTTGACAGTCACACTGCCAAAGATGAGCAAAGGTACCCTCAAGAGGCGACTGGGAAAACACACCTTCGGGTATGGACGTTCAACGGCTCCCAACATGAACCGCAAATTCCCACTCAAAAACCACGTTACACACACACACCAGGTTAACGGCTGGATGCATTGAAATGGTTGAAACGAGGTGAAAAACCTGGAGCGATGCGAAATCAAGCGCAAGGCAAAATGGCCAACGGTCCGTTCTCGAGACGTAACGGCACTCCAATGATTCTCTTCGGAATCAACAACAAAACCTGTCACGCAGGTTTATCTGTCACAGCGATAACAACTCTGTCACAGGAATCCCTTTCCCAGGAAACCCCAAAGTTCACTCGTGACCCTCGTTCCCCAGCGTTTGCTCAAAACCTCAACGCAGCTCGGCTCCTTCTCCGACCTCACTCGCTCCGCCTCTTTTTCCTTATCTTCTTCGTCCGGTTCCCGATCCAGTTTCCGGTTTCTTTTAAAACACTAACTTTTTTTACCTTTTGAAAACAGTAATCTCTATTTCACTTAAACGATAACAATAATAGTACATGGAACCAAAAATCTTTACAGTGGATGAAAACCACAACAACGGAAGTGACGAATCCGTAACATTTGTTAGTTAGTTAAAGGAGAAAGAGACAATCACACTGAGAGCTGTTCAGAGTGTAATCATAAACTCACACCCAAACGTTTCATGCTCTTAATCATGTTACATTACATTGACATAATACAAAACCCATTTCTTGAGTTCCGCATTTCCGGCGTTTGGTAGTGGCAGACCTGTAAAAAGACCCTAAAAACCCTTTTCTGGAAATATTTGTGCCCAAGGACGATTGTTATTTTATGACATCTACATTGGATACTGAATACAAAACACACGTGTAAGAAATGAAAATCATCGACATTTGCATATAAGAAGGGTCCTTATAAGGGTTCACAAAGGGTCGGTCTTAATGAAAAATTTGCGCCCGAGATTTTTTTTTGTTGCAATCTGCTCTATTGTAATGGTATGAAACAAATATGCAACGTAAGAAAAATTCTGACCCGGATCCATTGTAAGGCCGAATGGGCTCAAAGGGATCAGAAAGGGTCTCAGAAATGATTCAATCAAAATGCCAAGCCCTCGCAAATTTCCACTTTCAATACATCAGAAAGATATATTTCACTATTGATTCGGTGTATAAGAAGTTTTCATATTGTTAATTTGCATATAAGGACCCCAAAAAGGGTTCAAAAAGGGTCTTAATCAGAATATTGCACCCGATAATTTTTTTTGTTGCAAACTGCCCTATTCTAATGGTATGAGACGAAAATGCAACGTAAGAAACCTTCTGATTTGGCACTTTCAGATAAGAAGGTCCCCGAGGCACGAAGGGCCCATAAGAGTCCTTGTACCATTCCATTAGAACATACGGCCACACACGCAAGTGGCGGATGACAGGAGAAGTAACACGGAGCGGAGTGTTTCATCAATTGAACAACATTGATAGTAACAGTAACACTTCAATGGATTCATCCCAGTCATTATTGGACATAAGGACATTTTCACTCTCTCTTTATATGGTGTAAGATGTGCATGTGTTTCCTGAACACACACGATTGTTTCAAGTCTACATACGATCAGTACTAATGTTAGTGCAATTCCAATTATTGGCATTTTATATAATGCACAAGTGCGTTTTGAAGTCAACCATTGCCTTACATGTATTTACTCCATTAACATGCACCGCGCATGTTTTCATACACGCCGGCTTCGGAGATATCCAATCTTCCGAAAAGCCTGTAGTTACCTGCTACCGAACCACACACTACGCAACCATTGGGTATGCAACTAATGGCTCCGCAAACACCACTGGTTCAACAACGAGAAACACCATGTGGAGGCACCATTAGTTCGAGAGAACAACGTTGAGTTGTTCATTCGGAACCAATTAGCACAACTGCGTGACATGGATATCTAAATATCAGCTGGACCTTATTAATATGGACACAATGCATCCTGGGTTGAGAGAACTGTTGGATGCAGGACTCTTGAGTATCCGTTGTACTGGGAATGAATTCAGTCGCATCCCTGTTGACCTTACACTGGAACAGACAGTCAACGTTTATACAGGATCACGCATGACTGGCTTCACAGCAGCCACTAACAACTACAACACGTGACTGAAGTAGAGTTTCACCAAGGACAGTCGAGCCGCATTGATAAGTCGGCCTACTCTCTATGAGATGGCTGGAATGAAAAAAAGGGATGATGTGAGGGCAGAGTTCACAAATACACACATACGACCTCGGACTAGTGATATATCGGTGGTGGCTCACTACCAACTGCTGCTACCTTGGCCTAGGCTAAGCCTATGATATCACACCCGTAGGATGCTGGTGGAAAGTTTGTGTGGGGGGGAAGTGAAGGGGAGGGAGGTGGAAGGGTCGATCCTTCCCTAAAAGGTTGATGATTTGCAGGAGGCGGGGGATTAAGAAGTAGGGGCAGGTTAATACAGATTTACCCTTCCCCCCAGCCCACTTTTTTGCCCCATGGTTCAGTTGTCTTAGCTATTATACAAACAAGCATTGGTGTACCGGGGGAGCGGTGAGGAGGTGTGGGGGTACTAGCTAGCCTATTTGTAGGCCATGGCATAAATAGGTGTATGCAGTGTATGGAAAGGTGGGGTCTGGCCTACTCTTGCTCCCCCCTCACATATTTTGTACATCACAATGATGGACCACAATCTTTAGTTTTGTATTGGAGTGAAACAAAGGCTACGCTACATCCCAATCCACACAATAGTCTCGATCATTGATCCAGAAGTATGCAAGATACCTTGCTTGCACACACAAGATGTGACTTGACGATTGCGTTCAGTGACATTGGGAAGTACACAGCTTTGAGGAAGCTCCAGAAAGATGAATACCAGCAAAGGCAAGTGTCCCAGCTGGGACATAACATTCCACTACTGACAGAGGACACCGTCTAAGCAAGGGGACAGTTTGTGTGTTCCTTGTACACAACCGTTCAGGCAGCTGGTGACATGGCAGACAAAGTCAGATATTTGATATTCTGTTAGAAAAGGCAGAAGAGCGAATGCCTCCAACCAACCTCAGACAACACCTAGCTGCACATCCATTGAGCTAACTATCAGTCCTTTATCTGGAAGAAGTCACTGCTCGCCAACCAAGCGTTACCATAACCAGATGGTAATGTGTGGAGTACCCATGATGTAACTCTCCAACACACCCTAATGTCCAAAGACTCTGCCCCAGTTGGGCTGGTTGAGCTGTTAAAAAACCCCTTGACAGAGAAAACCCCTTTGGGATGAGGGGCAAATGAATTCACTACAACCTTCATTTTGTAACCTTTAGTCCTCCTGTCATGTTTGGTGGAGATTGGATAAGTAACGACAGAATGTATCACAGACAGATAGACAGACAGACCCCAAACTGCGTGTTTTAGTATGATTATGATTAGCATTATATTCAGCTAAGATTGAACGAGGTGAGCAGCAATACAAAGACTTATCTCATAACAACATAACAACAACTCTTGAGGGATCTCAGCAGGTGCTGAGCAAACAGAATTCCGCTGATTTTCCAAATTTGCGTCACAGCCACCAACTCAACTCGAAATTTGCCTTTCATTTGCTGCCACAACTAAACTGTACATCAGGGCCAGAGATGCTCCAGAAAAGTTCCCGAGCAGCCTGAAGTGGCAAAGCAACTGTGTAGTGGGTGTTGCACAAAACCCATCTTCTCGGCCTCTTTTGAGGATTGGCTTCTGGACTACATCTGCAAACAACATCTATATGTCTGCCAGGCCATGATGACTGCCAATCACCCGGAAGAGAAGTGTACGTGTGTATTGGCAATACGGAATTTGAAATATTTACATCAACAAGGCAAGATATGATTGGGTGAGGCAGGAATGAATGTGGGGAGACCGAAAACAAATGAAGAGCCTCTGGAATCTTTTACTCACCTTCGCCATGACTGTTTTACTCGTAGATATATCCAGCACTGGAGTGAGTGTGTCATCAGCCTGCAGTTGCTGGTGTTGAAAGGCCTCCTTAATGTGGTATGATAGCTCGACAGGAATTGCTCGTAGCTTGTCTTTGATATCTTCCTACAAATAAACACGAAACAGGCTGCAGTGAGCATCGCATTGCTGCTAAAATATCCTGATTTATAACAAACATAGCTCGATTTGCAGAGAAATTCAGACACTTCCGGGATGGAAACGGCAAAAATGGTGTACTTAATGTCACATGACTGAGAGGGGACATTAAGAAGGCTCCGCCATTCCTCATATAGGCAAGGGCCGTCTGTAGCCCAACAGAGTATGGCTAGCAACCCCAACTTTCTCAAGCATCCTGTGGGAGCTAAAGCTCTCAGCATTACTGGCACCTCTAGCAATGATGTGGAAACACAACGCCTGTTGATCTGAAATTGCAGACAGGTCAGTCACCTCTGTTTTCCACTGACTCTCCTCTGTTCTTCCTTCATCGCTTTCCCCTCACTCCGACCCTCATGACCGGATGCATGCATTTTTCCAGGACCCCCTCATGCTAAAACTCAACATCTAGGCTTGCTGCACACCTCCTCTCTTTTTCCTCTTTTCTCTCATTTGTGCAACAACATTATTCAGTCTATTAATCATACTCTGACCTCAAGGGATTAAAATTGGCAGTGCCCAGCCATCAAATCACTATGATTCCTTCTTTCCCATCAAATCAATCCTCTTGTACTACTCATTCATTCCCTAGCTTGTTCCATCCACCTGTTTCCCCACTGTGCCCCAATGCACGGGCTTATTTCTCCCCTTTCTCCCCATGAACCAAAACTTTGCATCCAAAAATGTTTAAACTTGCAGTTGGAAGACAAACTACACACAATATATATATATATATATATATATATATATATATATATATATATATATATATATATATATATATATATATATATATATATATATACTGAAACGCAAAAGAAACTTACCACCTTTGAAACCTTTAAATATCAACAATAACACTGCGTGTAGTAAATGTGTGAACTTATTTGTGGACAATAGTGTCCTCACTGTCAGACAAAACGGTCACGGATGGTCAATTGAACCTTCAATGGTCACTTCATAGCACAGCTGTTGAACAGCCGTTTTGACTGTCAGTGATTAGCCAAGGGGTACGGGATGATTTTAATGAGCTGCACGTGATGTCTTGATATTGGCTTTAAAAAGGCCAGTGCAAAATGGGCATTTCAATCAACATGCCACGATTGTCAAGGGATCAACGGCAGCGTGCCCTGGGCATGCTGCAAGGCGGACTGAGCTACCGTGAGGTGGCACATTGCCTTGGCTGTTCACACCAGACGATATCGGCCCTGGTGGACAGAGACACCCTCCACAACTCTGCAGATGACAGACCTCGATCAGGGAGGCCAAGAGTCACCACTGCAAGGCAGGACAGGCAGATGGTCCGAAGTCACCTGCGGGATCGATTCCGTCCAGCATCCCGCACTGCGGCAGAAACTCCGGGGCGTGCAAACCCACGGATCTCCAATGATACTGCACGAAGACGACTGCATGACTATGGTCTGACTGCCAGAAGACCATACAGAGGCCCCGTGATGACGGCTGCCCATCGCCGCAACCGACAGAGATGGTGCCAGCAGCATCAGCGGTGGACCTTGGCGCAGTGGAACGAGGTCGCTTTCAGCGATGAGTCAAGGTTCTGTGTGGACAGTCCTGATGGGCGTGATGGGCGTGTCTGGAGAAGAACTGGCGAGCGATATGCCGATTGTTGCGTGCGTCAAGCCAACAGGTGGGGTGGCCCAAGTGTGATGGTGTGGGCCGCCATATCAGGCCAGTACAGGACGCCACTGGTGGTTGTGGATGGGAATCTTAACGCCCAGCGGTATGTGGATAACATCCTGCGACCTCATCTGCTGCCATTCCTGCTAGACCACCCAGAACTGAGAACCTTTCAGCATGACAACGCTCGTCCCCATGCTGCTCGCTTTACCACTGCATTTCTCCAAGGCGAGAACATCAACACCATGCAGTGGCCTGCGCTCTCCCCTGACCTGAATCCCATAGAGCACCTGTGGGATGAGCTTGGGAGACGCGTAGTTGGCAGGGCCAGGACACGGGCAGAGCTGCTTCAGACATTGAGGACTGAGTGGGACAGAATCCAGCAGCAATCCATCCAAAGACTGGTAGGCAGTATATGCCGACGATGCACTGCCTGTATGCAAAACAATGGTGGCCACACACGCTATTGAAAGGGCCTGACATTGCACCCTGTGCTGTTCTGTACTGTAGAACAAACTGATGAGATGGTGTATCTTGGTCAAAAACTTGACATGTCATCAATAAAATGCCAATGTTTCAATTAGCAATTGTTGGTTTGTTTTATTTTGAACTGTTACAATTTTATTACATTTCAAACAAGTGGTAAGTTTCTTTTGCGTTTCAGTCAGACCATAGTCATGCAGTCGTCTTCGTGCAGTATCATTGGAGATCCGTGGGTTTGCACGCCCCGGAGTTTCTGCCGCAGTGCGGGATGCTGGACGGAATCGATCCCACAGGTGACTTCGGACCATCTGCCTGTCCTGCCTTGCAGTGGTGACTCTTGGCCTCCCTGATCGAGGTCTGTCATCTGCAGAGTTGTGGAGGGTGTCTCTGTCCACCAGGGCCGATATCGTCTGGTGTGAACAGCCAAGGCGACGTGCCACCTCACGGTAGCTCAGTCCGCCTTGCAGCATGCCCAGGGCACGCTGCCGTTGATCCCTTGACAATCATGGCATGTTGATTGAAATGCCCATTTTGCACTGGCCTTTTTAAAGCCAATATCAAGACATCACGTGCAGCTCATTAAAATCATCCCGTACCCCTTGGCTAATCACTGACAGTCAAAACGGCTGTTCAACAGCTGTGCTATGAAGTGACCATTGAAGGTTCAAGTGACCATCCGTGACCGTTTTGTCTGACAGTGAGGACACTATTGTCCACAAATAAGTTCACACATTTACTACACGCAGTGTTATTGTTGATATTTAAAGGTTTCAAAGGTGGTAAGTTTCTTTTGCGTTTCAGTATATATATGTATATATATATATATATATATATATATATTATATATATATATATATATATATATATATATATATATATAGATATATATATATATATATATATATATATATAGATACTAGTTTGGCTCGGCTCGCTACGCTCGCCTCACCATGCGTCGTAACAGAGGAACGGGCTTGTTTTAGCTGAGGCTAATGACTGTACCTGAGTTGCTGTGTTGTCATGATTTACACCAATCATAATACAAACAATTACTTTACACAAATTTATTTGTAGTGTTTGTGATATTACATTTTTATAAACAATTTAGGTTGAAGATTTATGTTGAAAAAATATACAAAAAAATCAAAAAAGAACCCCTCAGCAGATACATACGGGAGGGGTAGCTGCAGACTGGAAGTTTGGGACGATTACACCTCACCACCACATAATTTAAAACACCTCACCACCACGAAATTTAAAACACCTCACCACCACGTAATTCAAAACACCTCACCACCATGTAATTTAAAACACCTCACCACCACTTTATTAAAAACTCTTCACAACCACGAAAACAAAACTGTGAGGGAGTAGTGCAGTGATAACACAGACACTGCCCAGAAATGTAAATATATATATATATATATATATACAGTCACGTGAAAAAGTATGTACAGTGTACACCCCATGTAAAGTTTTGACTTTTTCAACATATTTCAACATGCAGCTATTTGATCTTCATTTCAACAATATTGATACATAAAGGTGATATAATATAACAAATATCATGAAACATTTACATTTTGTAGTCCATTGTATAATTCAAATAAACATAAATGCAAATTTCGCAAGTGGAAAAAGTAATGTAGAAAATGTTTTTTAAAATGTAGTAATTTCTATGGACTGTGTAACGGTAGACCTTTACCCATTGTCTCGGGCTTTGGGTATGGGGAAATACGTTGTTGTTAGAATATTCCTTGTATTCCTGGTGCAATGTCTCCCCCTTTCCAACAATCTCATTCTTTCAATTCACCTTCTGTCCATTCCAGCAATCTCTTTCTCTCAATCCACCATCGGTCCGCTTCACCAAACCTCAATTAATTCAACCTCAATTCATTGACCCCTCCTTCAACCCCACGATCAGTTTATTCTCATCCTTCGGGCCGTCTGTTCATCCAACTTCACTCTTTTATTATTTTATGATCCCATGGCTGACATTTAGAATCTCCATGCATTGTTGGGTGAGTGGAAGCAGCATATCCAAGGTGGAGTGACACTAGAGACGGACCTGACAAGGCACCACTGGTACTTAGAGGTCAGAGACTGGTTGGAGAGTTCAGATTTGAGATTTGAAAGATGGTGTTTTTTGGTTTTTCCACAGGATGGACACAAACTTGCTGTGGGCCTTAGATAATGAAATTAAGTTACCCTCAGTCAGGTTAGCGTTCCACGCTGAGAAAACAAGCTGCTTGACCACAACCGTCTTTCCATAGGATTCGGTGTACCAGTGCCTAGAGGATGGATAAGACAGCCGCCGGTGGGATAAACTTTTGCCTGAGAGAAAGTAGACTTTCGTGAAAGTATACCCAGGCTGAATGAATATCAAGTGCTGTGGAGTTGGTGGTCAAATCCTTTTGTGTGAGTGGAGATTGAAGTCCCTGGCAGTTGACCTGTGTGAACAGGTATATTCTACATCATTGAGGTTGCTCCCTTACATAGGCCAGAGAGATATTGGCTTGCACAAGCAAGTGGTCAGAAGAGACAATGGGGACAGAAGAGGGACAGGTGAGATTGGATGGAAATTTAGTCATTAGTAAGTTCAGGAAGGAGGAAGGAGCAGTTGCAGAAATCCAGGTGCAGGAGTTAAACAATTTCTACCGACAGTCCAGGCAGTACCCGGTGTGTACCCTGGTTTAGAATAGGTACACCGTATCCCTGCGTGTTGTAAGAGGCGACTAAGAGGGTTGGCGTCAGGAAGGGCATCCAGCCATAAAAACATTGCCTCAAAAAGAGAACCATGACAATTACAACTACATATGGGCAGGGTGCAGCCCGAAGTGGAGATCGGTTTCTGAGGTTTGGGACATGGAATGTAGGGACAATGACAGGGAGATCAGGAGAAGTGGTGGAAGTATTGGTCAGAAGAAGAGTGGACATATGTTGTGTGCAAGAGACGAGATGGAAGGGAAGTGGTGTGAGAATGGTGAAGGGTAGGCGGGGACAGAAATACAAGTTTGTGTGGCAAGGGTGCCCGGAGGGCGTGAATGGTGTTGGTGTCCTGTTTTCTGAGGAGCTTGTAGACAGTGTGGTGAGTGTGACTAGAGTGAGTGATAGGTTGAGTGAGCTCTTGGTGAACGTCATCTCAGGATATGCTCCGCAGGTTGGTCGGAGTGATGAAGAGAAGGACAAGTTCTGGTGTGCGATAGAGAGGATGATGGAAAACGTGAAAGATGAGGAAGTGTTGTGGTAGGAGGAGACCTAAATGGACATGTGGGAAGGAGTATGGACGGTTTTGAGGGAGTTCATGGGGGTTACGGATATGGTGTGAGAAATGGAGAAGGTGAAAGGATTTTGGAGTTTGCCGATGGAGCTGATTTGTTGATTTGTTACACTCAGTTCCTGAAAGAGTATAATAAGCTTGTTACATACACGTCAGGTGGGTCGACGACAACCGTTGACTACGTGATGGTGCGTAGGCGAGATAGGGGGTACCTCCGGGACACAAAGGTGATCCCGGGGGAGGAGGCTGTTTCACAGCACCACTTGGGTGTCTGCGACATAAGGGTGAAAGGTGCGAGGAGAGCTCGGCTGGTGAAGTACCAACCGAGAATGAAGGTGTGGAGGTTGAAAGAGGTGACAGTAAGGGAGGCATTAAAAAAGAGGCTGAGTGGGGTAGAGGATGATGTGGTTGAGCTTGAAAGTGGTTGGATGTCAATGAAAGATAGTCTGTTGGGAGCCGTTGGTGAGGTAAGTGGATGGACAAAAGGACCACCGAGGCACTCGGAAACATGGTGGTGGGATGACTAAGTTGGAAAGAGGATTGACCAGAAGAGGAAGAAGTTCAAGGAGTGGCAGAAGGTGAAGGGTACGGGAGCAGAAAAAGCAGAGCATGAAAGTTATAAGGCAGCCAAGAAGGCTGCAAAGAAAGAGGTAGCAAAGGCGCAGGAGGCATGTAGGAAAATGTTCGGAGAACGCTTGGATTCGGAAGAGGGTCAAAGCGCGGTATTCAGGATTGCAAAGCAGATAGCGAAAGGGAGTTGTGATGTGATGAGGGTGAGTTGCTTGAAGGATGAAGTGGGACAAATCGTTGTGGACCCAGATGGAATTAAAGGAAGATGAAAAAGATGTATGGAAATGCTGTTGAATACAGAGAATGAATGGGATGGCAACATAGAGAGTAACCCAGTTTTAGGACCGGCAGAGAAGATAACTGAGAAGGAAGTTGAGGAAGCGATCAAAGCAATGAAGAGTATAAAAGTGGGAGGGCCGACGGGAGTTTTTTTTTTTTTTTTTTTTTTTTTTGTATACAAGATCGAGGCTCGTGAAAGAGCGAACATTAATCACACAGAAAGACAAACAGACACATAAAACAAATAACATCGGGAGCGGTAGACAAGATGGGGAGAGAGGGGGAAAGACACAAACACAACATTTGAGAGCAGGGACCGAGAGACATGGAGACATCGAGAGATCTGTGGGAGGGAGAGGGCTTTGGGGGGAGGCATGTGAAGGGGGGGGGGGGGGGTGGGAGAGGTATAAACATATGTACACTGCCAGGATTTCCAGGAAAGAAGTTGGAATTTCAAACAAGGTGGATCTGGGGTGAATTAGTGGGGGTAGAAAAGATCAAGGTTTTGGATGGGGGAAGATAAGAGATGGTGGTGAACAGCTGTTTTAAAGACCTGGAGGGAGGAGAGGGATTGAAGGGAGTGTGGGAGTTTGTTCCAGAGGCGGGAGAAAAGAGGAATGAAAGAGTGAAGGTGAGCAGAGAGCCGAGATTTCGGCAGTTTAACCATCAGAGGGTTGCTGGCAGATCTTGTGCGACCTGTAGGAATATTTGGGGGACAGAGCACAGAGAGAGCTGGGGGAGCAAGGCCGGAGAGGAGTCGGTAGAAGACAGAAAGACCACCTACCTGCCTGCGGTGAGTGAGTGAAAGGCCCTCAGAGATAGCTTCATCGCGGGAGATTCCAATGATTTTGAAAGCTTTGGATTCAACAGCGTGAAGCCGAGCCAGGTGTGAGGCAGGAGCACCAGCCCATATGGGAGAACAGTATTCCATTGAGCTGCGGATGAAAGCCTTGTATGTGGTGAGGAGCTCAGGTGTGCCGAGGAAGGACTTCGCACGACGGAGGATGCCCAGTCGGCGACTGGCTTTGGAGGCCAGCTTGGAAATGTGGTTTTCCCAAGAAAGATCATGGCAGATAGTGAGACCCAAAAGCTTTAGCGACAGAACTTCTTGGAGAGGATTGTTGAGAAAGTAGATGGGAGGGTTGTCCAGTCGATCTTTTTGGAGAGACATAGTAAGAGAGTGAGATTTGTCAGGATTGAAAGACATGTTCCACTTGTTTGACCAGTCTGTGATTTTGTCCAGGTCTTCAGAGAGTGAGGAGGCTGCAGACTGCCGATCTGAGGGAAGAGGAATGGAGCGGCAGAGAGTGGAGTCATCAGCAAAGAGATAGAGAGGATTTTCCAGAGAGTCGGAGAGATCATTGATAAAGACCAGAAAAAGCACAGGGCCCAGCACACTTCCTTGGGGAACTCCAGCCTGAACAGGAAGGGGAGATGAGAGAAATCCATTCAGGGCCACACGTTGACTACGACCAGAGAGGAAGTCCGCAAGCCATGCATGGAGATTTCCATGGATACCATAGGAGGAGAGTTTGGTGAGCAGAGCTGGGTGCCAGACCGTATCAAAGGCCCGTGATATGTCAAGGGAGACAGCTCTGATTTCCTGTTTGGCATTGAGGACCTCCATCCATTGTTGAGACAGCAGAAGCAGCATGTCCAGAGTAGATTGACCTGGTCTGAAACCAAATTGATGATCAGAGATCAAGCCATTGGAGAAGAGGAAAGATTTCATATCCGAAGCAATGATGGATTCCATGACTTTGCTGGTAATTGGGAGCAGGCTGATTGGTCTGTAGTTGCAAGGATCTGTTTTTGCACCTTTTTTGTGTAAAGCGGTAATGTTAGCTGATTTCCAGGAAGCTGGCAGATGACCTTGAGCAAAAGATAGGGTGAAAAGAACAGAGAGAGGGTGAGATAGAGCGGCAGAGCAGGATTTTAGGACCCGTGGGCTGATGCCGTCTGGTCCAGTTGCAGAATCAGAGTCGAGGTTTGACAAAAACTCCTCCACCTTGTCAGGAGAGAAGGACACAGAGTCCAGGAGCAGTTGGGTTCGACTGGGAAAGGTGGGAACAGAGAGAGATGGGTTTGGGACTAAGGATTTTGAGGCGAACACAGAGTTGAGGCATTCGGCTTTGTCACGTGCGATGTCAACTGTGTGGCCATTTGAGGTAAGGGAGGGGATGGAGGGGGAACAAACACCAGAAACGGATTTGACCAGACGCCACCAGGATTTGGAGGAAGGAGACAGGTTTGAGAGTTCATTCTTGAGTGAGGAGAGATAGTGTTTCCTGGCACTCCTGAGGGTAGACACACACTTGTTCCGAGCTTGGTGGAAGGAACTGAGATTGCCTTCAGTTGGATTAGCCTTCCAAGAGGCAAAGGCAAGTTGTTTCAGGGCAACTGCCTCACCACAAGATTCAGTGTACCATGGACGGGAGGAAGGGTAAGACAACTGAAGGCGAGATGGGATAAATCTGTGCATGAGAGAGATCAGTTTGCTTTGGAAGAATTCCCAGGAAGAATTGATGTCAGAGGCAGTGGAGATGGGAGACCAATCCAGACGATTGATGGCTGCTTGAAGACCGTCCCAGTCGGCCTGAGTGAAATGCCAGACTCGTCGACGCTGAGGAGGCTCTCTGAGAATGGCCAGAGAGATGTCTACTTTGACAAGCACATGATCAGAAGAACCGATTGGAGCAGAATAAGAGCAGCAGACATTAGCAGGGAAGTTTGTCATAACCAAGTCTAGAAGAGAAGATACTCTGGCTGAGATCCGGGTCGGGAAATTGACAGATTGTGTCAATCCCAGTGAGTCACAGAAGTCCTTTGCTGAGGTGCCATGACTGGTGAGAGAGGAACCCACACCCAACCAGGTGGCATGATGACAGTTGAAGTCACCACATATGAGGAAGAGAGAGTTGGGATGAGTGGATAGAAGTTGGTCCATATTCTCAGACAGCGAGATGTAGATGGAGTCATCACTGTTTGGGGGACGGTACAGAACACATAGGAACAAAAGGTGGGAGCAGAGAGGAAGCCGTAACCAGAGGTATTTGTGGGAGATATGTTGAAGGGAGCAGGAAGTTGGGGTGTGAAGAGGATGACAGAGATCTGTAATCTGGGGGTGAAAGAAGGCCGCATTCCATTGGATTGGGAACTGAGTACGCTCATCCCTCTATACAAGGGGACAGGTGACCCTCTGGACTGTGGCTCGTATCGAGCGATAAAGTTATTGGAGCATGAAATGAAGGTATTGGAAAGGGTGTTGGAGAGGAGGATAAGGAAGAAGGTGAAGATCGACGAAATGCAGTTTGGATTTATGCTAGGAAGAGGAACGACAGATGCGCTCTTTATTTTGAGGCAGTTGCAGGTGAAGTACATGGAGAAGAGGAAGAAGTTGTTTCTTGGGTTTGTTGATCTGGAGAAAGCATTCGATAGGGAAGTGGCCATGTGCTGTGTGCAGGAAGGGCGTCGGAGTGAACTCTATTCAATGCACAATGTGTGCTGAGTGGGTTCATCAAAAATGTTGTGGTCTGAGAGGGTCATTAACCAGTGTGGCAGCTACATTCAAATGTAATGTGTGCAGAGAGGGAGCTGCAGATGGAGGAAATGTTGAGCTGGATCTTGGAGATGGCGTGAAGCTGGAAGGTGTGAAAATATTTTGCTACCTCGGAGACGTGCTGAATGGAGAAAGTGGATCAGACTCGGCAACGGTTGCTGGAGTGAGGTGTGCATGGAAGAAGTTTCGGGAACTGAGTGGCGTGCTGATGAGGAGGGGAGTGTCGTTGAAGCTGAAGGGAAAGGTGTATGCTGCATGTGTGAGAAGTGTTATGATATATGGGAGCGAGACATGGGTAATGAACGTAGAGCAGCAACGAAGGCTGGAAAGGGTGGAAATGCGAATGGTTCAGTGGATGTGCAGAGTATCGTTGAGAGAGAGGAAAACAAATGATGAATTGCGAAAGATGATGGGAATAGAGCCTGTGATTGATGCTGTGAAGAGGAACAGGTTGAGATGGTTTGGTCATGTGTTGAGGAAGGATGAAAGTGATTGGTTGAGAAGAGTAATGGAAATGAATGTCGAAGGAAGTAGAGGACGGGGAAGACCGAGAAAGACCTGGCTAAAGATGGTGGAAGAAGAAATGCGGGCAAGGGGGTTAATAAGGAGAGATGCAGAAAATAGGGCAAAATGGAGAAGATTGTCATGGGGACCGCAAGGCTAACCCCCGCTCTAGCAGGGAAAATGGACTTTAAAATGCATGTTGTTGTTGTGTTGTCGTCCAGGCAGTAAATTGTATTTTTTTCAGTGTACCTGCAATAACCTGGCTATTCTTTAACGTCCACCAACTAGGAAGTTGGGAGACTAGGTCCTAGTAGGAAGACTAGGTCCCCCTGCACCCCCCGGAGATATACTTCTAATCAGTGTTTCTAGATTGGAAAAAATGTGTAGAAAATGACTAGCTATGGCCCCAAGCTGAAAAAATGTCCCACATACCATTTTTATGCAAATTACTGCTGCCATTATCAAAAAAACGATTTTTGACATATCTCAGCCAACGCGAGTAAAGTGCAAGGGTGGGAGAGTTTTTGGTGTGTCGACCTTCAGGCTACGCTGTTGTGACCTATTGATGGTAGGTAGCATTCGGTCCTTGCTGCTCTCGAACCCGGGCTTGACCTCCTGCACCATGATTCCTCCAGCACTGTTTACAATGTTGCTGCCGTGCACACTGGTAGTGGTTTTATTCAAGTTGTCCCACTCACAGTGGAATACAAGGTTGCCCTCTCCTGTCACAATTTGTGGTGTACGATAAGTTGAGACTTCATCCAGGACCTTGGCGAGAGCAGTTTCCAACTCCAAGGCGAAATCGTAGCTCTCAGAGTGTCCAAGCCTGTGTAGTATTGTGGTGAGCTGTTTGCTTCGGAACAGGTGCCTTACAGTCACACAGAGGAGAATGTGCTTTGGTAACTTCCATTTTCCATCTGACACTGCACGGCACAGATCTTGTCCAATGGAGAAGACCAGACGCTTCACCTTTTCTGTCTCGATGCCCTCCTTGCCAGTCATTAGCACGCTGAGAAAGCGGACAAGGTCTGGAGGTAGGATGTCTTCAGGATTGAGCTCCATGTCTTCAGCTGTTGGTGGCCATGGTTGGTCTTTACACTCTCTGAAAGCCTGTAGAATACCCTGGCGAAGTTGGAGGGCAACATTTTGGTTCTTGTTTGTGCTTCCGAGTGTGAATGCTCGTGCGAGAGCATTGGAAACTGTTATGTTTGAGCTGTGCACAAGCCAGAAAGAAATGACATCACATTTGTCATGATCAACCTTCGTGAAGTGGATATGCTCCTTGATTGGGTCATTCTGTAGGCGTTTCAGTAGTTTCTCTGACCGATAATTTGAGTTCTCATATCCATTCAGTTTCAGTTCCTCGACATAGAGCAAGCGCAAGGAAGAAAGCTGTAGAACTTTATTCTGCTGGATGACCTGGGTTTGAATGTGTTCCAGTACTGAGTTGAATGCCTTTTCATGGGCGGCTGACATGCAAGCCTGCTCCTTTGGTGCTTCGGCTCTGTGAATCGCACGCTCATAGTTGTAGAATGCTGTGCGGAAAGCTTTAAAACATGACGGATGGTGTTTGGCCTCACATGCAAAGAGGTCTTTGTTTTTCACCTTTCGATGGAGTCGATAGAGACCCATTTTCTCAGCCCGTGTTTCGATTTGCTCCCATGCATTTTCTTTGTTTTTAAAGGATGGGAAGGTTGTAGGCCTCTCAGTATTGCGATGAGCATCTTTGGTCTCAACTTTCTCACAAAATATACACTCTGGCGGGAAGATGGGTTCAGCAGAACCTCCTGGTTTACGAGGAGAGTGATGCCATGATGAGGTTGATGGCCCTGGTTCTGTATCATCTCCCAGACGATGAAAGTGGCGGACAAAGTGCTTATAACACTTGCTGTGATATCCTACTCTTTCTAGGTCATCAGGAAGAGTTGCCGGGATCTGATCACATACTGATTGCATACGACATGGGGAGTCATGCGGTTGGTTGAGACGTCTATCCCGGATCTTTTGAAGCAGTTGCAGTTTTTCTGAAGCAGATCCTTTAATTTTACGGAGGGGCGTGAAATCCCCATGATCAGACATGGATGGTACATGAAGGATGCATGTAGGAGGAGAGCTTTGGGCTGCAGGTTCTACACTCCGTTTTCTTTTGGGCATGCTTGCTGTCGATGTCTACCATCACTGTTAAATGACAAATAAGAAATCACGAATGATGTTAAAAGTGCCTGTGAAAGGAGGCTCTGAGTTTTCAGTGAGGTAACAGAGGTTCTGAGTCATGTTCTACACTAGGGTACTTTTTAGCTGACTAAACCATGTTTAGTGGCATCAAAAGTGCTAATAGCTAAAACATCTAAATTCTTCCACACTAACGTTAGCTATCTAGGCCAATGAAACATTGTGCTAAGTTACTGTAGCTAGCTCAGCTGTCGTGCCTCTTTCTGGTTCAATTCATATACAGAAGTCAACAGATATGTCTCATGTTTGGCATTAACAAAAGTTTAAGTTACACCGACATTAGGAACATACTGTACATAGATGAGGCTAGCTTTAACGTTAGCTAACATGGTGCTAGCTGGCTCAGCTGTTATTCTGCCTGTTTATGATTTCATGCAGAAACTGAAGTCAAGAGTGTGAGTAACATTATAGTTAGCATCTTACCTGGCTAGATTGGAGGATGAATACCAAGAACAACACACAGATGGAATGGAAGACTGAACTTTCAACTGAGGTATTCAATAACATCAACGTTACCAATTGATACGAGCGCGCGACATTACCAATTGATACGAGCGCGCGAGCGCGCATGTTACATGGATGGAAATGTAAAATGGCAGCTATAGCAGCACTAATTTGGATCTCTAGTCTGTCATTTCTGCACTGTGATTGGATAACATAAAAAAATATGTTTGGGAGTTAACAGCAGGAGTTGGTAGATTTTACGTGGGCTGGGTGAGAAACCTTTAAATAAGCAAGTGAAAATCTCTCGCAATACAAAGTCAATGGTGGGAAGAAAAGTTGAGTGGTACCAATGTTACTGCCAATGTCCCGCCCCTATGCAAGACTCAGGAGCATCTTGTTGACATTTAACCTTGAAAATACCTGGGTTTAGACCCCTTATGTACCATGTTAAGTTATCTGCAGTATTAACGTATCCTTATCATTTGTAAAACTGATTATTTTGTAATTACAGCATTAATATGCATACTAGTATACCATAGACACATGTAATCATGTTATGAATAGTTCTATCATGATCTATGCCCTTCAAAACATGGGTCTAGACACCTTCATTTTTCAATTATCTGCAATATTGGCTGAGATATGTCAAAAATCGTTTTTTTGATAATGGCAGCAGTAATTTGCATAAAAATGGTATGTGGGACATTTTTTCAGCTTGGGGCCATAGCTAGTCATTTTCTACACATTTTTTCCAATCTAGAAACACTGATTAGAAGTATATCTCCGGGGGGTGCAGGGGGACCTAGTCTTCCTACTAGACTAAACTGGCAGATAGAACACCCAGCTTAACATCCATCCAAGGGACGGCACACATTGATGCCTCATACTGCTTGTGAAACATGAAGAAATTGGTGCGAACAGGTGGGATCAGGGACTCGAGCCACTCTGGCTCCAGGGACAGTTTAACAACTAGGCCAACCAGGCGGTCGCCTAGAGCGGCGAAATATGAAGGCGGTAAAAACACGAAGAAAAAACTCTTCATGAAATTACACAGGGGAACAAACAGACTGTTTAGGTGTACAAACACATTTAGAGGTACCTTTAATACAAACCAAACTGTTAACTTGGAGCTCCACAAGCCAGGGGATCTCCCAGGGGATGCAGTAAGTACCACCTGCAATTGTGCGTTGAAATAAAAACTACGAACTCCACGTGAAAACTGCTGGTAATGGTGGATAGCACCATTTAGCTCTGCGAACACCGCAAAGGCATCATGTGGGGATCAGGTAAATTATTCTTTCTCTGCTTTATCCCGTCATTACCTTCCCCACCCCACACCCCTCCCCGTTATCACCCCTCCCACCCTGGTGCATTTATCCGAACATGATATCTGATATCATGGGTGCGAGGAGGTGATATAATTGTAATGGTCAATTACTGTAACTAGCAGAATATCCACCCTATGGGCGACCATAGTCTATGCATGAAACATGGTATTCTGGCGCAAACCTTTATTTGGGAGTGTATAAGCAACTAACAGGTCCATTAATCTCTCCCGAAAATGAAAAAAAAAAAATAACCCGGGTTACGTGCATGAAGCAAACACATGCATTTTTGAAATGTCTAATTATAAATGTAGAAGTTTTATTCATACAAAATGCGTAACATGCTTTTTTGAAATGTGTAATTATAAATGCAGAAGTTTTATTCATACGAATGCACAATATGCATTTTTGAAATGTGTATTGTAAATGCAGATGTTTTATTCATACAAATGCATAATATGCTTTTTTGAAATGTGCAATTCTAAATGCAGAAGTTTTATTCATACGAATGCACAATATGCATTTTTGAAATGTGTATTGTAAATGCAGATGTTTTATTCATACAAATGCATAATATGCTTTTTTGAAATGTGCAATTCTAAATGCAGAAGTTTTATTCATACGAATGCACAATATGCATTTTTGAAATGTGTAATTATAAATGCAGAAGTTGCATACATACTAATGCACAATATGCATTTTTGAAATGTGTAATTATAAATGCAGACGTTGTATTCATACTAATGCACAATATGCATTTTTGAAATGTGTAATTATAAATGTAGAAGTTTTATTCATGTGAATGCACAATATGCAGTTTTGAAATGTGTAATTATAAATGCAGACGTTTTATTCATACGAACGCATAATATGCATTTTTGAAATGTGTAATTATAAATGTAGAAGTTTTATTCATACGAATGCATTATATGCATTTTTGAAATGTCTAATTATAAATGCAGAAGTTTTATTCATACAAATGCATAATATGCATTTTTGAAATGTGTAATTATAAATGCAGAAGTTGTATACACACAAATGCACAATATGCATTTTTGAAATGTGTAATTTTAAATGCAGAAGTTGTATTCATACTAATGCACAATATGCATTTTTGAAATGTGTAATTATAAATGCAGAAGTTGTATTCATAGTGATAAACAATATGCATTTTTGAAATGTGTAATTATAAATGCAGAAGTTGTATTCATACTAATGCACAATATGCATTTTTGAAATGTGTAATTATAAATGCCGAAGTTTTATTCATGTGAATGCACAATATGCAGTTTTGAAATGTGTAATTATAAATGCAGACGTTTTATTCATACGAATGCATAATATGCATTTTCGTAATGTGTAATTATAAATGCAGAAGTTGTATACACACTAATGCACAATATGCATTTTTGAAATGTGTCATTCTAAATGCAGAAGTTATATTCATACTAATGCACAATATGCATTTTTGAAATGTGTAATTATAAATGCAGAAGTTGTATTCATAGTAATAAACAATATGCATTTTTGAAATGTGTAATTATAAATGCAGAAGTTGTATTCATAGTAATAAACAATATGCATTTTTGAAATGTGTAATTATAAATGCAGAAGTTGTATTCATACTAATGCACAATATGCATTTTTGAAATGTGTAATTATAAATGCCGAAGTTGTATTCATACGAATGTATAATATGCATTTTTGAAATGTATAATTATAAATGCAGAAGATGTATGCATACTAATGCAAAATATGCATTTTCAGAATGTGTAATTATAAATGCAGAAGTTGTATACACACTAATGCACAATATGCATTTTTGAAATGTGTAATTACAGACTTGGCATTTAATATGGAATATATATTTTTTCTTGACTTGGGTTTACTTTCTTAACTCAGTATATCAATCTGGTGAGCTTTTTTTACACTTTGGTGATTTATTTGTTAAAAGAACCATGTCACAGATTGTCTGTCGCAGCAAGAAGTCAACAACAGGATTACATCACAGGTGGCGTGGCAAAATGTACGGACAGGTGCATTTGACGATTGGCTTCACAGTCGGGTATACAAGGGTTGTTGCGTTCTGTATTAGTGGAAAACAACTGCTGCACGTCTCCAAAGGTTATTGCCGCTTCCTCTGGAGATGGTCCGTCAACTCGGCAATGCTGTTTGTCATGGAGTGGTGGCTTTACGAAATTACGGCATGAAAGAGTGTGCTATTGCTCGGCAGTATGGTATCACTCAAGGTCAGGTGTCAAAGATCCTGAAACGAAATGCTCAGAAGGGTGTCCCTACTCCAATACCGAGGCCAGGACGTCCCCGCAGAACCACAAGGCGGGATGATCGCCAGCTGCACCGATTAGTCCGCAATGGCCGTACCAAGTCAGCTAATCGGCTTAGGGCTGAGTGGCAGCAACTGACAAATGTGCCTGTATCCAGAAGGCTAGTCAACCAACGACTGGTTCAAGCAGGCTATCGTGCCAGCCGTCCCCTGAGAAAGCCACACCTGACCAGACAACACCACCAGCGCCGATTGCAGTGGGCCACAGAGCACCGTCAATGGCAGCCAGGACACTGGAATCATGTGATCTTCAGTGACGAGTCTAGATTTCTGGTCTATCGTCAAGATGGCCGCATCCGAGTGCGCAGACAAGTGCATGAAGCCTACAACAAAGATTGTATAGTGCCAAGAGTCCAAGCTGGAGGTGGTGCGGTGACCGATTGGGCTGCTTTTCATGCAGGGGGCAAAACTGACCTGGTTGTTCTGAATGGAAACCTGAACCAGTTCAAGTACAGGGCCATTCTGGAAGAAACATTGCTTCCATTTGCTCGTGCAGCCTTTCGCGGAAACTTTGTCTTCCAAGATGACAATGCACGGCCTCATCGTGCTCGCATGATCCAACACTTTCTTGCTGACCGTGGTGTAGAGCATATGGAGTGGCCTGCCATGTCCCCGGATATGAATCCAATAGAGAACTTGTGGGCAGAATTAACGTGTCAAATCGACCACTCGGACCAGCAGCCGACCTCTGTGCATGAATTGCAGCAGGCTATTGTCACTGCATGGCAAGCGATTCCTGTCCAAACCTTAGCAAATCTCGTGAACAGCATGCCTCAACGTCTACGTGCTTTCCTGAATGCTCGTGGGGGTTACACGAAGTACTGAACTGTAATTTTACTATCCGTAATCCCAGTCGTAATTTAACTTTTGTTTTTGTTAAAAAAAATTTTGGCTAATGTGCAAAATAAAGAGATACTTCTGGAAAACGTACAGAAGTTTAACACAGTACTGTCCATGAATTTAGTTCGATATCAGTTTACATCACTTTCAAGGATCAATTTATTTGTTTCAAAATGTCAAATGTGGTTTTTGTTTCTTTTAAAGGTCACACTAACAAAATCTAGAATAATTTCAACATAATTCCAATGAACTTTTGGTTCCAAGTCATCTTGAAAAGTAAGTTCACCCCCACAAAAAAAATATTCCATATTAAATGTCAAGTCTGTATAAATGCAGAAGTTGTATTCATACTAATGCACAATATGCGTTTTTGAAATGTGTAATTATAAATGCAGACGTTGTATTCATAGTAATAAACAATATGCATTTTTGAAATGTGTAATTATAAATGCAGAAGTTGTATACACACTAATGCACAATATGCATTTTCGAAATGTGTAATTATAAATGCCGAAGTTGTATACATACTAATGCACAATATGCATTTTTGAAATGTGTAATTATAAATGCAGAAGTTGTATACATACTAATGCACAATATGCATTTTTGAAATGTGTAATTATAAATGCAGAAGTTGTATTCATAGTAATAAACAATATGCATTTTTGAAATGTGTAATTATAAATGCAGAAGTTGTATTCATACTAATGCACAATATGCATTTTTGAAATGTGCAATTATAAATGCCGAAGTTTTATTCATACGAATGTATAATATGCATTTTTGAAATGTATAATTATAAATGCAGAAGATGTATGCATACTAATGCCAAATATGCATTTTCGTAATGTGTAATTATAAATGCAGAAGTTGTATGCATACTAATGCAAAATATGCATTTTCGTAATGTGTAATTATAAATGCAGAAGTTGGGTGCATACTAATTTGCATACGAGGCTGGTACTTCAGAAAAGAGCAAGCTCATAATAAATTCCAAGAGATGTAGGATTCAGGGTAGCTGGAGGAAAATGGCTCACTTTAAGTTGCAGGGTATGAGTAAAACACTGTCTGTTGTTCTTCCCAGGAAGCCGCACCGTACCAGTCACTATATTTTCATTGTGCTTGTTGTTCATGAAAACCACTCGGGATGCAAGACCTTGATCTCGTCTGTTCATCTCCACCTTCATTATGTATCCGAATACTATAACGCACACACATATCATGCACAGCATGAAGAAGATTCCAGTGCAGTAAATTATTCAAGCAGAACAAACTTTACTTCAAACTAGTATATAATATAAAAGGAGCTCCGTCTCGGCATGCATCCGTCCATCTGTCCGTGAAGCCATGCAACTATTTAGCTCTTTCACGAGCCTCGATTCTGTATACAAAAAAAACAAACAAACAAAAAAAAAACTATATATCTTTACTTGCATACTATTACAATACCGAAGACCCCAAAAACCCTGATGACCCTTAAAGACCACAAATACCCAAAATACACCAAAGACCCAAAAGACCTCAAAGACCTCGAATAACCAAAAGACCCCACCCGAGGTACCAAAAGACCCCAAAACACCAAAAGACCCAGAGAACCCAAAAGACCCTGAAGAACCAAAAGACCCCAAAATACCCTGAAGACACAAAGGTCCCAAAGAAGCAAAACACCCTGAAGACCCTAAAAGACCCCAAACACCCCCAAAAGACACTGAAGACCCCCAAAGACCCAAAAGACCTGAAGAACTAAAATATCCCAAAGCACCAAAAGACCCAGAGGATGCCAAATATCCCAAAGAACCAATAGACCCCGAAACATCAAAAGACACAGAGGACCCAAAAGACTCCCCCCCCCCCCCCAAGACTCTTAAAGTCCCCAAAGACCCTTCAATTACCCAAACCCCCTTAAAGCCCCCAAATACCAAGAGGAAAAAAAGACCTTGAAGAACCAAAAGACCTAGAGGACCCAAAAGACCCATAACTCCCTCCTCCGGTATGATTTTGGTTACTCCCTCCTCTGGTATGATAGACCTGAGCCTCATCCTGGTGGTGGAGTTGCTATCTTTATCGAAAACTCTTTTCCTCACTCTCCTTGCACTGCTCTCTCTCTCCAGCCCACCTCCAGGAGTACCTCTGGCTACGGCTTCCTCTTTGCTCCCACCCTTTGTTCATATGTGTGTTGTACCATCTTCCAAACAGTGACAACTCCATTTACATCTCGATGTCTGACAACATGGACCAACTTCTATCCACTCATCCCAACTCTCTATCTTCCTCATTTGTGGTGACTTCAACTGCCTTCATGCCAGCAGGCTGGGTGTGGGTACCTCCTCAGCAAAGGACTGCTGCGACCAACGAGGACTGACACAATCTGTCAACTTCCCAACCTGGATCTCAGTCAACAGGGCATCTTCTCTTCTGCACTTGCTTATCACTAACTTCCATGCAAATGTGTGCTGCTCTTCTTCTGCTCCAATCGGTTCTTCTGACCATATGCTTGTTGAAGTGGACATCTCTCTGGCCATTCTCAGAGAGTCTCCTCAGCATCAACGAGTCTGGCATTTCACTCAGGTTGACTGGCACGGTCTTCAAGCAGCCATCAATCATCTGGACTGGTCTCCCATCTCGATTGCCTCTGACATCAACTCATCCTGGGAATTCTTCCAAAGCAAACTGCTTTCTCTCATGCACAGATTTATCCCATCTCGTCTTCAGTTGCAATACCCTTCCTCCCGTCCATGGTACACTGAATGTTGTGTTGAGGCAGTTGTCCTGAAACAACTTGCCTTGGCCTCATGGAAGGGAAATCCAACTGAAGGCAACCTCATTTCCTTTCTCAAAGCTCGGAACAAGTGTGTGTCTACCCTCAGGAGAGCCAGCAAACACTATCTCTCGACTCTCAAGATTGAACTCTTAAACCTGTCTCCCTCCTCCAAATCCTGATGGCATCTGAACAAATCTGTTTCTGGTGTTTGTTCCCCCTCCATCCCCTCCCTTAACTTAAACAGCTGCACAGCTGACACCACACGTGACAAAGCTGAATGCCTCAGCTCTGTGTTTGCCTCTAAATATTGTGTCCCAAACCCATCTCTCTGTTCCCACCTTACCCAGTCGAACCCAGCTGCTCCAGGACTCTGTGTCATTCTCTTCTGACAAGGTGGAGAAGTTTCTTTCAAACCTCGACTCTGATTCTGTGACTGGACCAGGCGGCATCAGCCCACGGGTCCTAAAATCCCGCCCTGCCACTCTATCTCACCCTCTCTCTGTTCTCTTCACCCTCTCTTTTGCTCTAGGTCATCTGCCATCAGCTGGAAATCAGCAAACATTACCGCTTTACACAAAAAAAATTGCAAAAACCTCAGGAGAGCCAGCAAACTCTCAAATCGAGATTGAACTCTCAAACCAACTTCTTCATTCCAACTTCTTTCCTGGAAGACCTTGCAGTGTCCATATCTTTTATACCTCTCCCACCTCCCCCCAAGCCCTCTCCCTCCCACAGTTCTCTCGATGTCCCCGCTCTCAAATGTTGTGTTTGTGTCCTTCCCCCTCTCACCCCATCTTGTTCCGCTCCCCTTATTTTGTGTTTTATGTGTCGGTTTGACGTTTTGTGTGATTAATGTTAGCTCTTTCACGAGCCTCGATCTTGTATACAAAAATAATAATAATAATAATAATAATAATAATAAAAACAGATCCTTGCAACAACAGACCAATCAGCCTGCTCCCAATAATCAGCAAAGCCGAGGAATCCATCATCGCTTCTGAGATTAATCCTTCCTCTTCTCCAATGGCTTGATCTCTGATCATCAATTTGGTTTCAGACCAGGTCACTCTACTCTGGACATGCTGCTTCTGCTGTCTCAACAATGGATGGAGGTCCTCAACGCCAAACAGGAAATTAGAGCTGTCTCCCTTGACATATCACGTGCCTTCGATACGGTCTGGCACCCCGCTCTGCTCACCAAACTCTCCTCATATGGTATCCATGGAAACCTCCACACATGGCTTGTGGTCTTCCTCTCTGGTTGCTGTTAACGTGTGGCCCTGAATGGAATTCTCTCATCTCCCCTTCCTGTCCAGGCTGGAGTTCCTCAAGGCAGTGTTCTGGGCCTTGTGCTTTTTTTCGTATTCATCAATGATCTTTCCGACTCTCTGGAAAATCCTCTCTATCTCTTTGCTGATGACTCCACTCTCTGCCGCTCTATATCTCAACCCTCAGATTGGAAGGCAGCAGCCTCTTCACTCTCTGCAGACCTGGATAACATCACAAACTGGTCAAGCAAGTGGAACATGCCTTTCAATCCTGTCAAACCTCACACTCTCACCATGTCTCTCCAAAAAAACCATCTGCACAACCCTCCCATCTACTTTCTCAACAATCCTCTCAAAGAAGTTCTGTCACTCAAGCATTTGGGTCTCACGATCTGCCATGATCTTTCCTGGGAAAAGCACATTTCCAAGCTGGTCTCCAAACTGGGCATCCTCCGTCGTGTAAAGTCCTTTATGGGCACTTCTGAGCTCCTCATCACATACCAAGCTGTCATCCGCAGCTCAATGGAATACTGCTCTCCTGGTTCTGGGATGGTGTTCCTGCCTCACGCCTAGCTCGGCTTCACGCGGTTGAAACCAAAGCATTCAGAATCATTGGTATCTCCCGTGGTGAAGTTGATTCTGAGGGCCTATCACTCGCTCACCGCAGGCAGGTTGGTGGTCTTTCTATCTTCCACCGACTCCTCTCTGGCTTTGCTCCCCCTGCTCTGTCTGTGCTCTGCCCACCAAATACTCCTGCAGGATGCAGAAGATCTGCCAGCAACCCTCTTCTGGTGAAACTGCCAAAATCAAGACTCTCTGCTCACCTTCACTCTTTCATTTCCCTTTTCTCCCGCCTCTGGAACAAACTCCCGCACTCTCTTCAATCCCTCTCCTCCCTCCAGGTCTTTAAAATAGCTGTTCACCACCATCTCTTATCTTCCCCCATCCAAAACCTTGATCTTTTCTACCCGCATTAAAACACCCCAAATCCACCTCTTTTAATCTACAACTTCTTTCCTGAAATTCCTAGTAATGTTCATTTGCTTTATACCGTGTACTCCTCCCTCCTCCCCCAGTCCTCTCCCTTCGACAGATCTACCGACGTCCCTATTCTCCACTTTTGTTGTGCTTGTGTGCTTCCCTCTCTTCCCGTTTTGTCTCCTGCTCCCTCCATTGTATGTTTTATGTGCCTGTGCATGTTTTCATGTTTAATGTGTTAGCTCTTACACGAGCCTCGATTCTGTATACCAAAAAATTTAAAAGACCCTTTGACCCCTATTTTATTTCAGACATGTTCAATACTTTAGACACCTTTCGATCCCTTCACCTTTTCGACTTTTTATACCCTTGAGACACCTAGAACCTTTCGACCTTTACACCCCTTAAGTCCCTTTCAACCCCTTAGACCTTAACACCATTTAGAGCACTTACACCCATCAGACATATTAGACAGCTTGGACCTTTTTAGATTACAAATAAATTACAAATAAATAATATCACCAATATTACAAATAAATTTGTGCAAAATAAATGTTTGTATTATGATTGGTGTAAATCATGACAACACATCTACTCAGGTCCAGTCATTATCCTCAGTTAAAACAAGCCCGTGCCTCTGTAGCAACATGTGGTGAGGCAAAGGTAGTGAACCGATCCATGCTAGTAGTGTTAAAATCCAGGGTGTTGCATATAAGACTGTACCAGTTATGTATTAAATAACTTGTGCAAATGTAAAATTATTTCAGTAAAGAGTGGCATGAATCAAGAAAGTGTAACATTTATTTCTGCTGTGAAATTACCTAAAAGCTTGCACGTTCAATCAATTAGACCGTCATTACATTGGGTCACTCCATGCGTTTGACAATTGCCACATTGTGTGGCATTTCTTCACAAATGGCCTGAAACTGTTGTTTTTGTTTCATCACTTTGATGAAACAAAATTTGTTTTATCACTAAATTGCACGTCAAGAAAAGGTCATCTTTTTTGATTATATCCAAAAGCAGTTTGGAAAATGACAATGCGAGCAGCTTGATCCTCCTCAAAAAACTTACGGACAATGTGAAGCTTCAAAAGATGAAGCTTTGCTCAACTGAAAAAATCCCATGAGCTGAGGACTTTGACATGTTCCGATGCAAAAGTGCTCCTCCACCATCCATAACTGACTCGGTTTCCCAATACAGTGAGGCCCTATGCAAATGCTGTTCTATTTTCAAGTCAATTGGATGAAAATTAACGGGTTTTCAGATGAAAATTGATGATTTTGGCAGTTTGACCTCGAGTTGACCTTTGACCTTTTTACCTAAAAAATAGATGTTTTCCCAATTTAGTGACTCAATATACAAATGCTGTTAAATTTTCAAGTCAATCGGATGAAAATTGATGATTTTGGCAGTTTGACCTCGAGTTGACTTTTGACCTTTTACCTAAAAAATAGATGGTTTCCCAATTTAGTGACTCGATATACAAATGCTGTTCAATTTTCAAGTCAATCGGATTTAAAATGGCAATTTTACGATTTAAAAAAAAAACCTTTGACCTCAAAATCTGATTTTCTTCTGATATATTTTCTGAATCTCAATCTTCTGAATTGTGACGACCTCTACAACTTGGTGAAGTTTCATGACGATCGGTTTAGAATTGTGACCTGTAGGCCGGTGCCAAATAGACAAACAGACAGAATAACAAATGCAACCGACCAATATACTTGAAAAATATTCGATTTTGCAAGTAACAAACAGACAGAATGAAAAATCAGTCAGAGCGACACTTGGCAAAAGAGAACAAAGCAGAATGGCACTTGGTAGAGCATCCCTTTGACCTCACAAATAATTAGTGGTTGAATTATGTGACCTGATATGCAAATCGTCTTCAAATTAAGTAAATCGAATGATAAATTCAGGATTTTAGAAATCCGACCTATGTTGACTTTTGGTCTATGTTGACCTCAAAAATAGTTGGGGTTGAATTCAATGACTAGGTCTGCAAATAGTCCTCAAATTTTAAGTTAATTGGATGAAAATTGACAATTTTAGAGGTTTGGCCTATGATGACCTTTTGGCCTATGTTGACCTCAAAAATAGTTGGTGGTTGGTTTCAGTAAGCTGATATGAAAGTGGCATTCAAATTTCAAGTCAATCGGATGAAAATTCAGGATTTTAGAAATTTGAAAGAAGAGGTTGACCTTTGGTCTATTGACCTTTTGATATATGCTGTTCTCAAAAAATAGTTGGTGGTTGAATTCAGTTAGCTGATGTGAAAATCCTATTAAAATTTCAAGTCAATCGTATGAAAATTGAGGATTTTAGGAAGCTCGAAAAAAAGTGGTTGACCTTTGGTCAATGTTGAGCTTGTCACTTATGTTGATCTCAATAATAGTTGGAGGTTGAATACAGTTCGCTGATATGAAAATCCCATTCAAATTTCAAGTCAATTGGGTGAAAATTGAGGATTTTAGAATTTTTTAAAAAGTGGTTGAACTTCGACCTATGTTGACCTTGTGACCTATGTTGATCTCAAAAATAGTTGGTGGTTGAATTCAGTTCTCTGATAATAAAATCCTTTTCAAATTTCAAGTCAATTGGATGAAAATTGAGGATTTTAGAAATTTGAAATGGTTGTTGACCTTTGGCCTGTGTTGACCTTGTGACCTATGTTGATCTCAAAAAGAGTTGGTGGTTGAATTCAGTTAGCTGATATGAAAACCCTATTCAAATTTCACGTCAATCGGATGAAAATTGAGGATTTTAGAATTTTGAAGAAAAGTGGTTGATCTTAGGCCTATGTTGACCTTGTGACCTATGTTGACCTCAAAAATAGTTGTTGGTTGAATTCAGTGCACTGATATGAAAATCTTATTCAAATTTCAAGTCAATCGTATGAAAATTGAGGATTTTAGATGTTTGAAAAAAGTGGTTGACCTTTGGCCTCTGTTGACCTTTTGACCTGTTCACCTCAAAAATATATAGGATTTTGTCAGACCAAAAACTCTAACATTTGGTGAAGTTCGTGAAGATCGGTTTAAAATTGTGACCTGTAAGCAAGTATAAGTGAGCGGACAGACAGACAAACAAACACACATACACACAAACCGGAGTGATCAACATACCTGTCCAAAAAAATTTTTTGTCGAGTAATAACAAACGCAACCGACCAATATACTTGAAAAATCTTCGATTTTGCAAGTAACAAACAGACAGACCGACAGCCAGACAGTGGTGAAAGCATAACTTCCATCCACCTTTGGTGGCAGAGGAACGAGTGGGTATCTAGATTGTCACGATTTAATTTCTCTACCTGTGCAAAGAGAAAAATGGATAAGAATGAGAAATCAGGGCAGAGTCAAATGTTCAGGTGGTGGGTTTAAATGTTTGCAGTTTTAGTGACCTTGGAAATTTACACCATTTAGACAATGTTTATAACACTTTATTCAATTTATTGTTTACACTATTTAGACAATGTTTATAACACTTTGTTCAATTTATTGTTTACACTATTTAGACAATGTTTATAAAACTTTATTCAATTCATTGTTTACACTATTTAGACAACGTTTATAACACTTTATTCAATTTATTGCTTACACTATTTAGATAATGTTTATAACACTTTATTCAATTTATTGTTTGCACTATTTACACAATGTTTATAATATTTCATTTCATTTATTGTTTACACTATTTAGACAATGTTTATAACACTTTATTAAATTGATTGTTTACACTATTTACACAATGTTTATAATATTTCATTTAATTTATTGTTTACACTATTTAGACAATGTTTATAACACTTTATTCAATTTATTGTTTGCACTGTTTACACAATGTTTATAACACTTTATTCAATTTATTGTTCACACTATTTAGACAATGTGTATAACACTTTATTCAATTTATTGTTTACACTATTTAGACAATGTTTATAACACTTTATTCAATTTATTGTCTACACTATTTAGACAATGTTTATATAACACTTTATTCAATTTATTGTTTACACTATTTAGACAATGTTTATAGCACTTTACTCAATTTATTGTTTACATTATTTAGACAATGTTTATCACACTTTATTCAATTTATTGTTCACACTATTTAGACAATGTTTATAACACTTTACTCAATTTATTGTTTACACTATTTAGACAATGTTTAGAACACTTTATTCAAATTATTGTTTACACTATTTAGACAATGTTTATAACACTTTACTCAATTTATTGTTCACATTATTTAGACAATGTTTATCACACTTTATTCAATTTATTGTTCACACTATTTCGACAATGTTTGTAACACTTTATTCAATTTATTGTTTGCATTATTTAGACGATGTTTGTAATACTTTATTCAATTTATTATATGTACTATTTAGACAATGTTTATAACACTTTATTCAATTTATTGTTTGTACTATTTAGATAATGTTTATAACACTTTATTCAATTTATTGTTCACACTATTTAGACAATGTTTGTAACACTTTATTCAATTTATTGTTTGCACTATTTAGACAATGTTTATAACACTTCATTTAATTTATTGTTTTCACTATTTAGACAATGTTTGTAACACAATGTTTGTTATGTTCTCCCCATCTTGTCTGCCGCTCCCCTTGTTTTTTGTGTTTTGTGTGTCGGTTTGACTTTTTGTGTGATTAATGTTAGCTCTTTCACGAGCCTCGATCTTGTATACAAAAAACCCCCAAAAAACAACAACAAAAAAACACTTTATTCAATTTATTGTTTACACTATTTAGATAATGTTTATAACACTTTATTCAATTTATTGTTTGCACTATTTAGACAATGTTTATAACACTTTGTTCAATTTATTGTTTGCACTATTTAGACAATGTTTGTAACACTCCATTTAATTAACTAGTGAGATACCCATGCTATGCATGGGTGGGAGGCCAGAAGCAAACAGGCAATGCAGATATGGCGAATGCTAAAGCATGAAACCATTAAATTCCACATTCCTGTAGCACCCTCAGTCGCACGTCAGACATGGACAGCAAGTTCGTGAAGGACTTCCATGAAAAACGTACCCGTTCGCAAACAAACGGGTAAGTTCACATGTAGAAACATTGATAGTGGGTCCGTGACGAATCTGCATATGGCGATCCACAAAGATCACATTTAGAAAGTAGAAACCATCACGGCATGTCGTCATTTACTTGAACTCGATACCTCTTTTTTCATTCCAAACAACAAAACTCCAATCACAAATAATTAATGACAAAATAAACTTTTATCAACATTGTTAATGTTTCCTTCACTGTAAAAACTACCAAGTCAACAGTTAAAAGGATTTTAAGCCGATAGGTGTTACGGCCTTGGCAAGATCAATGGAGACAGCAATGTGTTAGCGTATACACCGCCCAAATAGTTATGTGGAATTCTCTCATGTCGAGACTAAACTCACGTTGTTTGAACTTTGGCCGAGGTCATTATTTACTTTTAATGATGTTTATATACAAATCAAAAAGGAGATAATTGGTTTTGGGTCGTCCTTTCCGCATATCTCGTGGGATTGTGAGTTGGAGAGATGACCGTGATGGCGGGGAGGGGGTTGGCATCCTCTCAAGCAGGGAATCAACCCATTTCCTTATAAAATGTCTTTGTCCGAGGCCACCGAGTCTGATCGGTGCAGCCGATTGGTGCAGTTGTGCAGCGATCGGTGCAGCCGATCGGTGCAGCCGTGCAGCGATCGGTGCATCCGTTTCTGCGGCACCCGTGAAAATAACGTTATGCGGGAGTGCAAACCTGAAAATGCTGGAGGCCAAAGCTGAAATTGGAAAAACAATATACCCTATTTTACTTCAGGAGATCCCAGGATTACCCACCCAAAATATCGTTGCAATCGGTTAAGCCGTTTTTGCAGTACCTTCGAACGGATGGACGGACAGACAGACAGACGGACATTTGATGAATTATAGTAAGATTGGTTGTACTTTTTAGATAATGTTTATGACACCTCATTTCATTTATTGTTTACAATATTTCGATTATGTTTGTGAGATGTTATTAAATTTATTGTTTGCACTATTTAGATAATGTTTGTAAGATGATATTAAATTTATTGTTTACACTATTTAGATAATGTTTATAACACTTAGTTCAATTTATTGTTTACACTATTTCGATGATGTTTATAACACTTCATTTAATTTATTGTTTACACTATTTAGACAATGTTTATAACACTTTGTTCAATTTATTGTTTGCACTATTTCGACAATGTTTATGACACTTTATTCAATTTACTGTTTATACTATTTAGACAATTTTTATAACACTTTATTCAATTTACTGTTTATACTATCTATCTATAATTCCAGTAATCTCTGTGTGTGTGTGTGTGTGTGTGTGTGTGTGTCTGTGTGTGTGTTTGTTTGTTTGTCTGTGACCGCTGTTTCTCGACAACCACGGGTCCGATATACTTTAAATGGGACTGCGCATGCGCAAGATTGGAGGTCTCGTCTCTTCAAAGCTGTCCATGCACGCTCGCTTTCGAAGTTAAGTAACTTTTCACAATTGTGTTTTTGTCGAAACTGGTCTTGTATGTACCTATTGGGGTGTCTTTAATAGTATTCTTGGCGTTGGTTTTTTGTACCTGTGTACAGAATCGTCGGTCTTTCTCATCGTGTATCCTGAGGCCTAAGTGTAGTACTAGGCTACTGTGTCCAACCTTGGCTTTAGGCTTTGTTTTTGTCTCAGCGGTTCTCCGATCACGCTGAAATTTTTTTCCGGTCTCTGTTTTCACGGTCTTTTCATCCCATACTTCCTTGTTTTAAAATCTCAAAAAAAAAAAAAAAAAAAACGCAAAAACATTTCCTTCCGTTTTTATTCGTTTATTCGTTCTTAGTTGTTCGTTCGTTCATTCTTCGACCACGCTGTTTGTGATCACGTTGTTAAAAAAATGTCTCATCTGAACCCTGAAGACCTGTATTCTGTCATTTTCTATAACACCTTTTTCTTCTTCTTCTATAAAAGGATGCTTTCGACTTGCTCACCAAATCCATTCATTCCAAAAAAAAATTCCATCTCTTATAGTGCATCTTTCATTCATTCCCTAAACTCTCCAGCACTCCATCCTCCCTCCAGCGTCCTCAAACGTATTTTTGACTCGAATGTCTCAAGAAACTCATTTTGCAATAAATGTTCGTTTCCCATTAATCGTACATTTTTCAAAATCCCATCACCCCAAAATCCCATTTCCCATCACCCCTCCCCTCTAAATCTACCCCCTTGCCCATCCCCTCCAAACCATCCCCATCACCCATCTCTTTCAAATCTTCCCCCTTGCCCCTCCCCTCCAAATCTTCCCAATCACCCATTCCTTTCAAATCTCCCCCCACACCCCTCCCCTCCGAGACTCTCCCTCGCTCCTCCCCTCCTAGACTCCCCTCTCACCCCTCCCCCTCAAAGCGTCCTCCCCGCTTCTTCCCCCTTCCAACTTTCACCTTCATCTCCCTCAACCTTCTGCCTCGCTCTTCCCCCTCGTCAAATAACACCTCACTGCGCCTCTCCCAATCACCATCAAACCTTTTGTCTCTCCCATCCTTCCCTTTCTCCGAGCTATTCTGTAATCTCTGACACACCTTCAACAGCTCTCCCTACTTCTTCCTCCTCTTCCACATCTTACCCTACTGCTCCCCCCCCCTGTTCTGTATCCGATGCTCCCCCTTCCTCTTCCTTAACAGTATGGACCTCAAACATCCGGGGCCTTCGCTCAAACATGTCTGATCTCTCCATACAGGTTGCTTCTGACAAACCAGACGTGATCTGCTTAACAGAAACTTTCCTCCTTCATGATGTCTCTGATTCCTTGGTATCTCTCCCAGGTTACTCCCTACTCCGGTATGATAGACCTGAGCCTCGTCCTGGAGGTGGGGTTGCTATCTTTATAAAAAACTCTTCCTCACTCGCCCTGCACTGCCCTCTCTCCACCTCACCCCCAAGAATACCTTTGGCTACGGCTTCCCCTTCGCTCCCACCTTTTGTTCATATGTGTGTTGTACCGTCCACCAAACAGTGATGACTCCATCTACATCTCGCTGTCTGAGAATATGGACCAACTTCTATCTACCCATCCCAACTCTCTCTTCCTCATATGTGGTGATTTCAACTGTCACCATGCCAGTTGGCTGGGTGTCGGTACCTCTCTCACCAGCCATGGCTCTTCAGCAAAGGACTTCTGTGACTCACTGGGACTGACACAATCTGTCAATTTCCCGACCCGGATTTCAGTCAACGGAGCATCTTCTCTTCTGGACTTGGTTATGACTAACTTCCCTGAAAATGTCTGCTGCTCTTCTTCTGCTCCAATCGGCTCTTCTGATCATGTGCTTGTTAAAGTGGACATCTCTCTGACCATTCTCAGAGAGCCTCCTCAGCGTCGGCGAGTCTGGCATTTCACGAAGGCCAACTGGCACGGTCTTCAAGCAGCCATCAATCATCTGGACTGGTCTCCCATCTCTACTGCCTCTGACATAAATTCTTCGTGGGAATTGTTCCAAAGCAAACTGCTCTCTCTCATGCACAGATTTATCCCATCTCGTCTTCTGTTGTCATACCCTTCCTCCCGTCCATGGTACACGGAATCTTGTGGTGAGGCTATTGCCCAGAAACAACTTGCTTTCGTCTCCTGGAAAGCAAATCCAACGGAAGGAAATCTCATTTCCTTTCACAAAGCCCGAAACAAGTGTGTGTCCACCCTCAGGAGAGCCAGGAAACAATATCTCTCCGTTCTCAGGACCGAACTCTCTTATCTGTCTCCCTCTTCCAAATCCTGGTGGCGTCTGGTCAAATCTGTTTCTGGTGTTTGTTCCCCCTCCATCCCCTCCCTCACCTCAAATGGCCACACGGCTGACTCTGCACGTGAAAAAGCTGAATGCCTCAACTCTGTGTTTGCCTCTAAATCTTGTGTCCCAAACCCATCCCTCTCTGTACCCACCGTACCCAGTCGTACCCAGCTGCTCCTGGACTCTGTGTCCTTTCCTCCTGACAAGGTGGAAAAGTTTCTGTCAACCCTCGACTCGGATTCTGCAACTGGACCTGACGGCATCAGCCCACGGGTCCTAAAATCCTGTTCTTCCGCTCTTTCACTCCCTCTCTCTGTTCTCTTCACCCTCTCTTTTGCTCAAGGTCATCTTCCATCTGCTTGGAAATCTGCCAACATCACCGCTTTGCACAAACAAGGTGCAAAAACAGATCCCAGCAACTACAGACCAATCAGCCTTCTCCCAATTATCAGCAAAGTCATGGAATCCATCATTGCTTCAGATATGAAATCTTTCCTCTTCTCCAATGGCTTGATCTCTGATCATCAATTTGGTTTCAGACCTGGACACTCTACTCTGGACATGCTGCTTCTGCTTTCTCAACAATGGATGGAGGTCCTCAATGCCAAACAGGAAATTAGAGCAGTCTCCCTTGACATATCACGTGCCTTCGATACGGTCTGGCACCCCGCTCTGCTCACCAAACTCTCCTCTTTTGGTATCCATGGAAATCTCCACGCATGGCTGGCGGACTTCCTCTCTAGTCGTAGTCAACGTGTGGCCCTGAATGGGTTTCTCTCATCTCCTCTTCCTGTTCAGGCTGGAGTTCCACAAGGCAGTGTTCTCGGCCCTGTCCTTTTTCTGGTCTTCATCAATGATCTCTCTGACTCTCTTGAAAATCCTCTGTATCTCTTTGCTGATGACTCTACTCTCTGTCGCTCCATTCTTCATCCCTCAGATCGGCAGTCTGCTGCCTCCTCACTCTCTGCAGACCTGGACAAAATCACAGACTGGGCAAATAAGTGGAACATGTCTTTCAATCCTGACAAATCTCACACTCTTACGATGTCTCTCCGAAAAGACCGACTGGACAACCCTCCCATCCACTTTCTGAATAATCCTCTCCGAGAAGTTCTGTCACTCAAGCTTTTGGGTCTCACTATCTGCCATGATCTTTCCTGGGAAAACCACATTTCAAATCTGGCCTCCAAAGCCAGTCGCCGACTGGGCATCCTCCGTCGTGCGAAGTCCTTCCTTGGCACACCTGAGCTCCTCACCACATACAAGGCTTTCATCCGCAGCTCAATGGAATACTGCTCTCCCCTCTGGGCTGGTGCTCCTGCCTCACACCTAGCTCGTCTTCACGCTGTTGAAACCAAAGCATTCAGAATCATTGGAATCTCCCGCGATGAAGCTAACTCCAAGGGCCTCTCACTCACTCACCGCAGGCAGGTTGGTGGTCTTTCCATCTTCTACCGACTCCTCTCTGGCCTTGCCCCCCCAGCTCTCTCTGGGCTCTGTCCCGCAAATATTCCTACAGGTCGCACAAGATCTGCCTGCAACCCTCTTATGGTCAAACTGCCAAAATCAAGACTCTCTGCTCACCTTCACTCCTTCATTCCTCTTTTCTCCCGCCTCTGGAACAAACTCCCTCACTCTCTTCAATCCCACTCCACCCTCCAGGTCTTTAAAACAGCTGTTCACCACCATCTCTTATCTTCCCCCATCCAAAACCTTGATCTTTTCTACCCCCGCTAATTTCACCCCAATTCCACTTTTTTGAAATACCAACTTCTGTCCTGGAAGTCATTGGTGTCCTTGTGTTTTATACTTCTCCCTCCACCCCCCCCCCCCCTTCCCATGCCTCCTCCCCCCAAGCCCTCTCCCTTCCACACATCTCCCTGCTCTCAAATGTTGTGTTTGTGTGCTTCACCTTCTCTCCCCATCTTGTTTTCCGCTCCCGCTTTTTATATATTTTGTTTGTCTGGTTGATTTGTTTGTGAAGTAAATGTTAGCTCTTTCACGAGCCTCGATTCAGTATACAAAAAAAATATAAAAAAAAATATAAAAAAAACTTGCCAGGTATATTGCTGGGGACCCGAGGATGTGCCTTTTCAAGGTTTCATATTAATCGGACAAGTAGTTACCGAGCTATGTCCAAAAAACGATTCAACCAATCAGAGAGCAGCGAGCTATCACGTGTGCCGAACGTGGCGAACAGACTCTGCCTCGGACGGCACATTTGAGAGCGTATTCATTTATTTCACGTTGGAAAACTATGTTGCCGTTAAACTATGTTTTAAAACTAAATAAAACTAATTTGCGATTCATCGTAACTGCGATTTGCGACCTTCCGGACAGTGAAGACTTCACTTCCGGCAGCCAATCACAGAACGCGTTGTTGCGAGCCGAGCCGAGCGCGTGCGCCATTACGGTTCGTAATTCGATTTCTTCCGGAGAAAATAATAATTTCTCGATTTCTTATGCGCATTATTTCTCCCAGAGCGAAGGGCGGAAGCGAAGAGCGTTGTTTTTTTTGTTTACGGGCGTACGGGCGGGGTAGAGCGTACGGGTAGCGTTTTTTTTTTTTTTTGGCAAGGAACGGGCACCCACGTACGGGCATGCCCTAGTTTAGACAATGTTGATAACACTTTATTCAATTTACTGTTTATACTATTTAGACAATGTTTGTAACACTTGGTTCAATTTACTATTTACACTATTTAGACAATGTTTATAACACTTTATTCAATTTACTGTTTATACTATTTAGACAATGTTTGTAACACTTGGTTCAATTTATTGTTTACACTATTTAGACAATGTTTGCAACACTTTGTTCAATTTATTGTTTTCACTATTTAGACAACGTTTATAACACTTCATTCAATTTATTGTTTACACTATTTAGACAATGTTTATAACACTTCATTTCATTTATTGTTTACACTATTTGGACAATGTTTATAACACTTTGTTCAATTTATTGTTTTCACTATTTAGACAATGTTTGTAACACTTTGTTCAATTTATTGTTTACACTATTTAGACAATGCTTGTAACACTTTGTTCAATTCATTGTTTACATTATTTAGACAATGTTTATAACACTTTACTCAATTTATTGTTTACACTGTTTAGACAATGTTCATAACACTTCATTTAATTTATTGTTTACACTATTTAGACAATGTTTATAACTCTTTATTCAATTTACTGTTTATACTATTTAGACAATGTTTATAACACTTTGTTCAATTTATTGTTTGCACTATCTATCTATAATTCCAGTAATCTCTGTGTGTCTGTGTGTCTGTGTGTCTGTGTGTCTGTGTGTCTGTGTGTCTGTGACCGCTGTTTCTCGACAACCACGGGTCCGATATACTTTTAACTTGCCAGGTATATTGCTGGGGACCCGAGGATGTGCCTTTTCAAGGTTTCATATTAATCGGACAATTACTTACCGAGCTATGTCCAAAAAACGATTCAACCAATCAGAGAGCAGCGAGCTATCACGTGTGCCGAACGTGGCGATCAGACTCTGCCTCGGACGGCACATTTGACAGCGTATTCATTTATTTCACGTTGGAAAACTATGTTGCCGTTAAACTATGTTTTAAAACGAATTCAAACTGCGATTAAATTAAAACGATTCATCGTAACTGCGATTTGCGAACTTCCGGACAGTAAAGACTGTCCGGCAGCACGCTTTCCGGCAGCCAATCACAGAACGCTTTGTTGCGTAGGCGTGGCCGATGTGAGACGAGCGGAGCTGAGCGCGTTACGAGCTGACCGCCATTACGGTACGTAATTCGATTTCTTATGCGCATTATTTCTCCCAATTCAGTCAGAGCGAAGGGCGGAAGCGAAGAGCGTTGTTTTTTTTGTTTACGGGCGTACGGGCGGGGTAGAGCGTACGGGTAGCGGTTTTTTTTTTTTTTGGCAAGGAACGGGCACCCACGTACGGGCAATGCCCTAGTTTAGACAATGTTTGTAACACTTTGTTCAATTTATTGTTTACACTATCTATCTATAATTCCAGTAATCTCTGTCTGTCTGTCTGTACGTTTGTTTGTCTGTGACCGCTGTTTCTCGACAACCACGGGTCCGATATACTTTTAACTTGCCAGGTATATTGCTGGGGACCCGAGGATGTGCCTTTTCAAGGTTTCATATTAATCGGACAATTACTTACCGAGCTATGTCCAAAAAACGATTCAACCAATCAGAGAGCAGCGAACTATCGCGTGTGCCGAACGTGGCGGACACACTCTGCCTCGGATGGCACATTTGAGAGCGTATTCATTTATTTCACGTTTGCAAACTATGTTGGCGTTAAACTATGTTTTAAAACTAATAAAAACGAATTTGCGATTCATTCGCTTTCCTGCGCGTTTGTGCACGCGATGGCGATTTCTTTTATCTTTACCAAACTCCGGAAGCCGTTCGCTTTGGACCAAACCATTTCATGTAAATAGAGGGGGGGGATTGTCACCACTCGCAAGCCGTTCGCTTTGGACCAAACCATTTCATGTAAATAGAGGGGGGGGATATAATTTTAGATATATATATAGTACGGGCATGCCCTAGTTTAGACAATGTTTATAACACTTCATTTAATTTATTGATTATACTATTTAGAGTGTAAACTCTAAATCCAGTTTATTTGGACAAATTTCCACTTGGACAAATTTCATCCACTCCATTTGTTTGAACAAACATCTTTGTCAGAAACATATGAGCTATTGTTGGCCATTGGACAAAGTATACTTCTGAAACTGATGATTCTGATGAAAGCTGACATGCTGTAAATATATGTTTGTGCAAACACATGGAATAAAGAACAAGATTACCGATTAACTGTCCTCATGTTAGTGACATCAACAAGTGTAAAAAGCTGGAAACCTACAGGTCGTGTTTATAATGAGTGTCCACGTGTACAGGTAGTGTTTATAATGATTTGCACGTGTACAGGTAGTGTTTATAATGATTTGCACGTGTACAGGTAGTGTTTATAATGATTTGCATGTGTACAGGTAGTGTTTATAATGAGTGTTCACATGTAGTGATAACCATTACGTACTGACAGCAGCGTTGTAGGAATCCGGTTTCGCTTTGTAGGACAAGCAAGCTTGCACTTTCATACTGGAAAAATGACGTCATGGAGTCAAAATAGCACAAATAACATCATAGAGTCAACAAAGCACAATTCCTTTTCCAAGTTTGGTGAAAATGCTCAAATTTTTAAATTTCAGAATTCCAAATGTTTCTCACCAGATATCCTTGCCATTCTTGCACGTGTTTTTCTCCATGTCTATGTCTTCAATAGAAAGAATGTAAACGGTGGGAACGATAACAGGCCTCGCACTGCAAAAAAGTATGTCAACAAGTTAACATTTGTTTCATGACAATTCTAAAAAGAAACACCTCGTATTGATTGCTTCAGTAAACAACTCCTTACTCCAACTACCTCTTAAGGCTTCTCTGTTAATGCAGTTGCTTAACACAAGGAATGTGAAACAGACGATAGCAAAAGACAACAGACAAAGTGCATTGCATGCCAAGGATGTGGACAACTCGTTTGTGATGAGATAGAATAATTTACAACATCTCCATCCCAGTCTGATGGTGTGTAATAAAGGATTAGATTGATGAACAAAGTTCATTATAAGTACTACCCACAGGGATTAATTTATCCTTTTGTTATCCAACTTCTGGAAGTGCATGATCATACATACAGGTAATAACATTATTTTATTAACAGCCGATAATGTTTGGTTTGTAATGGGAGATTTCACAAAATCAAGTTTTTATGTTCACAGTAGGATGAATGATCAAAGCAAAACCTTTCATGTGCAATCTCAAGATGGTCTCATGGATTTATAGGATGCGCTGATAATGTCCTCCACCCTCCAAAGTTCATATAGGAGTTTGTACAAACTTTACACACTGGTTTATTCACTTTCATCCACTTGGAAAAACCCTCCAAAGTTCATATAGGAGTGTGTACAAACTTTACACACTGGTTTATTCACTTTCATCCAGTTGGACAAACACTCCAAGGTTCATAGAGGAGTTTGTACAAACATTACCCACTTGTTTATTCACATTCATCCACTTGGACAAACTCTCCAAGGTTCATAGAGGAGTTTGTACAAACATTACACACTGGTGTATTCACTTTCATCCACTTGGACAAACCCTCCAAAGTTCATATAGGAGTGTGTACAAACTTTACACAGTGGTTTATTCACTTTCATCCACTTGGACAAACCCTCCAAAGTTCATAGAGGAGTTTGTACAAACTTTACACACTGGTTTATTCACTTTCATCCACTTGGACAAACACTCCAAGGTTCATAGAGGAGTTTGTACAAACATTACCCACTTGTTTATTCACATTCATCCACTTGGACAAACTCTCCAAGGTTCATAGAGGTGTTTGTACAAACATTACACACTGGTGTATTCACATTCATCCACTTTGTCAAACTCTCCAAAGTTCATAGAGGAGTTTGTACAAACATTACACACTTGTTTATTCACTTTCATCCACTTTGTCAAACTCTCCAAAGTTCATAGAGGATTTTGTACAAACATTACACACTGGTGTATTCACTTTCATCCACTTGGACAAACTCTCCAAGGTTCATAGAGGAGTTTGTACAAACATTACCCACTTGTTTATTAACTTTCATCCACTTTGTCAAACTCTCCAAAGTTCATAGAGGAGTTTGTACAAACATTACACACTGGTTTATTTACATTCATCCACTTTGTCAAACTCTCCAAGGTTCATAGAGGATTTTGTACAAACATTACACACTTGTTTATTCACTTTCATCCACTTTGTCAAACTCTCCAAAGTTCATAGAGGATTTTGTACAAACATTACCCACTTGTTTATTCACTTTCATCCACTTGGACAAACTCTCCAAGGTTCATAGAGGATTTTGTACAAACATTACCCACTTGTTTATTCACTTTCATCCACTTTGTCAAACTCTCCAAAGTTCATAGAGGATTTTGTACAAACATTACACACTTGTTTATTCACATTCATCCACTTTGTCAAACTCTCCAAGGTTCATAGAGGAGTTTGTACAAACATTACCCACTTGTTTATTCACTTTTATCCACTTTGTCAAACTCTCCAAAGTTCATAGAGGAGTTTGTACAAACATTACACACTGGTATATTCACTTTCATCCACTTTGTCAAACTCTCCAAAGTTCATAGAGGATTTTGTACAAACTTTACCCACTTGTTTATTCACTTTCATCCACTTTGTCAAACTCTCCAAGGTTCATAGAGGAGTTTGTACAAACATTACACACTGGTATATTCACTTTCATCCACTTTGTCAAACTCTCCAAAGTTCATAGAGGATTTTGTACAAACTTTACCCACTGGTATATTCACTTTCATCCACTTGGACAAACCCTCCAAAGTTCATAGAGGAGTTTGTACAAACATTACACACTGGTATATTCACTTTCATCCACTTTGTCAAACTCTCCAAGGTTCATAGAGGATTTTGTACAAACATTACCCACTTGTTTATTCACTTTCATCCACTTTGTCAAACTCTCCAAAGTTCATAGAGGATTTTGTACAAACATTACACACTGGTTTATTCACTTTCATCCACTTTGTCAAACTCTCCAAAGTTCATAGAGGATTTTGTACAAACATTACACACTTGTTTATTCACATTCATCCACTTTGTCAAACTCTCCAAGGTTCATAGAGGAGTTTGTACAAACATTACACACTTGTTTATTCACTTTCATCCACTTTGTCAAACTCTCCAAAGTTCATAGAGGATTTTGTACAAACATTACACACTTGTTTATTCACATTCATCCACTTTGTCAAACTCTCCAAGGTTCATAGAGGATTTTGTACAAACATTACACACTGGTTTATTCACTTTCATCCACTTTGTCAAACTCTCCAAAGTTCATATAGGAGTTTGTACAAACATTACACACTTGTTTATTCACTTTCATCCACTTTGTCAAACTCTCCAAAGTTCATAGAGGATTTTGTACAAACATTACACACTTGTTTATTCACATTCATCCACTTTGTCAAACTCTCCAAAGTTCATAGAGGAGTTTGTACAAACATTACACACTTGTTTATTCACTTTCATCCACTTTGTCAAACTCTCCAAGGTTCATAGAGGAGTTTGTACAAACATTACCCACTGGTTTATTCACTTTCATCCACTTTGTCAAACTCTCCAAGGTTCATAGAGGATTTTGTACAAACATTACCCACTTGTTTATTCACTTTCATCCACTTTGTCAAACTCTCCAAGGTTCATAGAGGATTTTGTACAAACATTACACACTTGTTTATTCACATTCATCCACTTTGTCAAACTCTCCAAAGTTCATAGAGGATTTTGTACAAACATTACCCACTTGTTTATTCACTTTCATCCACTTTGTCAAACTCTCCAAAGTTCATAGAGGAGTTTGTACAAACTTTACCCACTTGTTTATTCACTTTCATCCACTTTGTCAAACTCTCCAAAGTTCATAGAGGATTTTGTACAAACATTACCCACTTGTTTATTCACATTCATCCACTTTGTCAAACTCTCCAAAGTTCATAGAGGATTTTGTACAAACATTACCCACTTGTTTATTCACTTTCATCCACTTTGTCAAACTCTCCAAAGTTCATAGAGGAGTTTGTACAAACTTTACCCACTGGTTTATTCACTTTCATCCACTTTGTCAAACTCTCCAAAGTTCATAGAGGATTTTGTACAAACATTACCCACTTGTTTATTCACTTTCATCCACTTTGTCAAACTCTCCAAAGTTCATAGAGGAGTTTGTACAAACTTTACCCACTGGTTTATTCACTTTCATCCACTTTGTCAAACTCTCCAAAGTTCATAGAGGATTTTGTACAAACATTACCCACTTGTTTATTCACATTCATCCACTTTGTCAAACTCTCCAAGGTTCATAGAGGATTTTGTACAAACATTACACACTTGTTTATTCACATTCATCCACTTTGTCAAACTCTCCAAAGTTCATAGAGGATTTTGTACAAACATTACCCACTTGTTTATTCACTTTCATCCACTTTGTCAAACTCTCCAAAGTTCATAGAGGAGTTTGTACAAACTTTACCCACTGGTTTATTCACTTTCATCCACTTTGTCAAACTCTCCAAAGTTCATAGAGGATTTTGTACAAACATTACCCACTTGTTTATTCACTTTCATCCACTTTGTCAAACTCTCCAAAGTTCATAGAGGAATTTGTACAAACATTACCCACTTGTTTATTCACTTTCATCCACTTGGACAAACTCTCCAAGGTTCATAGAGGAGTTTGTACAAACATTACACACTTGTTTATTCACTTTCATCCACTTTGTCAAACTCTCCAAAGTTCATAGAGGATTTTGTACAAACATTACCCACTTGTTTATTCACTTTCATCCACTTTGTCAAACTCTCCAAAGTTCATAGAGGATTTTGTACAAACATTACCCACTTGTTTATTCACTTTCATCCACTTTGTCAAACTCTCCAAAGTTCATAGAGGATTTTGTACAAACATTACCCACTGGTTTATTCACTTTCATCCACTTTGTCAAACTCTCCAAGGTTCATAGAGGATTTTGTACAAACATTACACACTTGTTTATTCACTTTCATCCACTTTGTCAAACTCTCCAAAGTTCATAGAGGATTTTGTACAAACATTACCCACTGGTTTATTCACTTTCATCCACTTTGTCAAACTCTCCAAACTTCATAGAGGATTTTGTACAAACATTACCCACTGGTTTATTCACTTTCATCCACTTTGTCAAACTCTCCAAAGTTCATAGAGGATTTTGTACAAACATTACACACTTGTTTATTCACTTTCATCCACTTTGTCAAACTCTCCAAAGTTCATAGAGGAGTTTGTACAAACATTACCCACTTGTTTATTCACTTTCATCCACTTTGTCAAACTCTCCAAAGTTCATAGAGGAGTTTGTACAAACATTACCCACTGGTTTATTCACTTTCATCCACTTTGTCAAACTCTCCAAAGTTCATAGAGGAGTTTGTACAAACATTACCCACTTGTTTATTCACTTTCATCCACTTTGTCAAACTCTCCAAAGTTCATAGAGGATTTTGTACAAACATTACACACTTGTTTATTCACTTTCATCCACTTTGTCAAACTCTCCAAAGTTCATAGAGGATTTTGTACAAACATTACACACTTGTTTATTCACTTTCATCCACTTTGTCAAACTCTCCAAAGTTCATAGAGGATTTTGTACAAACATTACACACTTGTTTATTCACTTTCATCCACTTTGTCAAACTCTCCAAAGTTCATAGAGGAGTTTGTACAAACATTACACACTTGTTTATTCACTTTCATCCACTTTGTCAAACTCTCCAAAGTTCATAGAGGAGTTTGTACAAACATTACACACTTGTTTATTCACTTTCATCCACTTTGTCAAACTCTCCAAAGTTCATAGAGGATTTTGTACAAACATTACACACTTGTTTATTCACTTTCATCCACTTTGTCAAACTCTCCAAAGTTCATAGAGGAGTTTGTACAAACTTTACCCACTGGTTTATTCACTTTCATCCACTTTGTCAAACTCTCCAAGGTTCATAGAGGATTTTGTACAAACTTTACCCACTGGTTTATTCACATTCATCCACTTTGTCAAACTCTCCAAAGTTCATAGAGGATTTTGTACAAACATTACCCACTTGTTTATTCACTTTCATCCACTTTGTCAAACTCTCCAAAGTTCATAGAGGAGTTTGTACAAACTTTACCCACTGGTTTATTCACTTTCATCCACTTTGTCAAACTCTCCAAGGTTCATAGAGGATTTTGTACAAACTTTACCCACTGGTTTATTCACTTTCATCCACTTTGTCAAACTCTCCAAAGTTCATAGAGGATTTTGTACAAACATTACCCACTTGTTTATTCACTTTCATCCACTTTGTCAAACTCTCCAAAGTTCATAGAAGATTTTGTACAAACATTACCCACTTGTTTATTCACTTTCATCCACTTTGTCAAACTCTCCAAGGTTCATAGAGGAGTTTGTACAAACTTTACCCACTGGTTTATTCACTTTCATCCACTTTGTCAAACTCTCCAAAGTTCATAGAGGATTTTGTACAAACATTACCCACTTGTTTATTCACATTCATCCACTTTGTCAAACTCTCCAAAGTTCATAGAAGATTTTGTACAAACATTACACACTTGTTTATTCACATTCATCCACTTTGTCAAACTCTCCAAGGTTCATAGAGGATTTTGTACAAACATTACCCACTTGTTTATTCACTTTCATCCACTTTGTCAAACTCTCCAAAGTTCATAGAGGATTTTGTACAAACATTACCCACTTGTTTATTCACTTTCATCCACTTGGACAAACTCTCCAAGGTTCATAGAGGAGTTTGTACAAACATTACCCACTTGTTTATTCACTTTCATCCACTTTGTCAAACTCTCCAAGGTTCATAGAGGATTTTGTACAAACATTACCCACTTGTTTATTCACTTTCATCCACTTTGTCAAACTCTCCAAAGTTCATAGAGGAGTTTGTACAAACTTTACCCACTTGTTTATTCACATTCATCCACTTTGTCAAACTCTCCAAGGTTCATAGAGGAGTTTGTACAAACATTACCCACTTGTTTATTCACTTTCATCCACTTTGTCAAACTCTCCAAAGTTCATAGAGGATTTTGTACAAACATTACACACTTGTTTATTCACTTTCATCCACTTTGTCAAACTCTCCAAGGTTCATAGAGGAGTTTGTACAAACATTACCCACTTGTTTATTCACTTTCATCCACTTTGTCAAACTCTCCAAATTTCATAGAGGAGTTTGTACAAACATTACCCACTTGTTTATTCACATTCATCCACTTTGTCAAACTCTCCAAATTTCATAGAGGAGTTTGTACAAACATTACCCACTTGTTTATTCACTTTCATCCACTTTGTCAAACTCTCCAAAGTTCATAGAGGATTTTGTACAAACATTACCCACTTGTTTATTCACTTTCATCCACTTTGTCAAACTCTCCAAATTTCATAGAGGAGTTTGTACAAACATTACACACTTGTTTATTCACTTTCATCCACTTTGTCAAACTCTCCAAAGTTCATAGAGGATTTTGTACAAACATTACCCACTTGTTTATTCACTTTCATCCACTTTGTCAAACTCTCCAAAGTTCATAGAGGAGTTTGTACAAACATTACACACTGGTTTATTCACTTTCATCCACTTTGTCAAACTCTCCAAAGTTCATAGAGGATTTTGTACAAACATTACACACTGGTTTATTCACTTTCATCCACTTTGTCAAACTCTCCAAAGTTCATAGAGGATTTTGTACAAACATTACACACTGGTTTATTCACTTTCATCCACTTTGTCAAACTCTCCAAAGTTCATAGAGGATTTTGTACAAACATTACACACTGGTTTATTCACTTTCATCCACTTTGTCAAACTCTCCAAAGTTCATAGAGGATTTTGTACAAACATTACCCACTTGTTTATTCACTTTCATCCACTTTGTCAAACTCTCCAAATTTCATAGAGGAGTTTGTACAAACATTACACACTTGTTTATTCACTTTCATCCACTTTGTCAAACTCTCCAAAGTTCATAGAGGATTTTGTACAAACATTACACACTGGTTTATTCACTTTCATCCACTTTGTCAAACTCTCCAAAGTTCATAGAGGAGTTTGTACAAACATTACCCACTTGTTTATTCACTTTCATCCACTTTGTCAAACTCTCCAAAGTTCATAGAGGAGTTTGTACAAACTTTACCCACTGGTTTATTCACTTTCATCCACTTTGTCAAACTCTCCAAGGTTCATAGAGGATTTTGTACAAACATTACCCACTTGTTTATTCACTTTCATCCACTTTGTCAAACTCTCCAAAGTTCATAGAGGATTTTGTACAAACATTACACACTGGTTTATTCACTTTCATCCACTTTGTCAAACTCTCCAAAGTTCATAGAGGATTTTGTACAAACATTACCCACTTGTTTATTCACTTTCATCCACTTTGTCAAACTCTCCAAGGTTCATAGAGGAGTTTGTACAAACTTTACCCACTTGTTTATTCACTTTCATCCACTTTGTCAAACTCTCCAAAGTTCATAGAGGATTTTGTACAAACATTACACACTGGTTTATTCACTTTCATCCACTTTGTCAAACTCTCCAAGGTTCATAGAGGAGTTTGTACAAACATTACACACTGGTATATTCACTTTCATCCACTTTGTCAAACTCTCCAAAGTTCATAGAGGATTTTGTACAAACATTACACACTGGTTTATTCACTTTCATCCACTTTGTCAAACTCTCCAAAGTTCATAGAGGATTTTGTACAAACATTACACACTTGTTTATTCACATTCATCTACTTTGTCAAACTCTCCAAAGTTCATAGAGGATTTTGTACAAACATTACCCACTTGTTTATTCACTTTCATCCACTTTGTCAAACTCTCCAAAGTTCATAGAGGATTTTGTACAAACATTACACACTGGTTTATTCACTTTCATCCACTTTGTCAAACTCTCCAAAGTTCATAGAGGATTTTGTACAAACATTACCCACTTGTTTATTCACTTTCATCCACTTGGACAAACTCTCCAAGGTTCATAGAGGAGTTTGTACAAACATTACACACTTGTTTATTCACTTTCATCCACTTTGTCAAACTCTCCAAAGTTCATAGAGGATTTTGTACAAACATTACCCACTTGTTTATTCACTTTCATCCACTTTGTCAAACTCTCCAAAGTTCATAGAGGATTTTGTACAAACATTACCCACTTGTTTCTTCACTTTCATCCACTTTGTCAAACTCTCCAAAGTTCATAGAGGAGTTTGTACAAACATTACCCACTTGTTTATTCACTTTCATCCACTTTGTCAAACTCTCCAAAGTTCATAGAGGAGTTTGTACAAACATTACACACTTGTTTATTCACTTTCATCCACTTTGTCAAACTCTCCAAGGTTCATAGAGGAGTTTGTACAAACATTACACACTGGTGTATTCACTTTCATCCACTTGGACAAACTCTCCAAGGTTCATAGAGGAGTTTGTACAAACATTACACACTGGTGTATTCACTTTCATCCACTTGGACAAACTCTCCAAGGTTCATAGAGGAGTTTGTACAAACTTTACCCACTTGTTTATTCACTTTCATCCACTTTGTCAAACTCTCCAAGGTTCATAGAGGAGTTTGTACAAACATTACACACTGGTGTATTCACTTTCATCCACTTGGACAAACTCTCCAAGGTTCATAGAGGAGTTTGTACAAACATTACCCACTTGTTTATTCACTTTCATCCACTTTGTCAAACTCTCCAAAGTTCATAGAGGATTTTGTACAAACATTACACACTGGTATATTCACTTTCATCCACCTGTACAAACTCTCCAAGGTTCATAGAGGAGTTTGTACAAACATTACACACTGGTGTATTCACTTTCATCCACTTGGACAAACTCTCCAAGGTTCATAGAGGAGTTTGTACAAACATTACACACTGGTGTATTCACTTTCATCCACTTGGACAAACTCTCCAAAGTTCATAGAGGATTTTGTACAAACATTACACACTTGTTTATTCACTTTCATCCACCTGGACAAACTCTCCAAGGTTCATAGAGGATTTTCTACAAACATTACACACTGGTTTATTCACTTTCATCCACCTGGACAAACTCTCCAAGGTTCATAGAGGATTTTGTACAAACATTACCCACTTGTTTATTCACTTTCATCGACTTGGACAAACTCTCCAAAGTCCATGGAGGAGTTTGTACAAACATTACCCACTTGTTTATTCACTTTCATCCACTTTGTCAAACTCTCCAAAGTTCATAGAAGATTTTGTACAAACATTACACACTGGTGTATTCACTTTCATCCACCTGGACAAACTCTCCAAGGTTCATAGAGGATTTTGTACAAACATTACCCACTTGTTTATTCACTTTCATCGACTTGGACAAACTCTCCAAAGTCCATGGAGGAATTTGTACAAACATTACCCACTTGTTTATTCACTTTCATCGACTTTGTCAAACTCTCCAAAGTTCATAGAAGATTTTGTACAAACATTACACACTGGTGTATTCACTTTCATCCACTTGGACAAACTCTCCAAGGTTCATAGAGGAGTTTGTACAAACATTACACACTGGTGTATTCACTTTCATCCACTTGGACAAACTCTCCAAGGTTCATAGAGGAGTTTGTACAAACTTTACCCACTTGTTTATTCACTTTCATCCACTTTGTCAAACTCTCCAAAGTTCATAGAGGATTTTGTACAAACATTACCCACTTGTTTATTCACTTTCATCCACTTTGTCAAACTCTCCAAGGTTCATAGAGGAGTTTGTACAAACTTTACCCACTTGTTTATTCACTTTCATCCACTTTGTCAAACTCTCCAAGGTTCATAGAGGAGTTTGTACAAACATTACACACTGGTGTATTCACTTTCATCCACTTGGACAAACTCTCCAAGGTTCATAGAGGAGTTTGTACAAACATTACCCACTTGTTTATTCACTTTCATCCACTTTGTCAAACTCTCCAAAGTTCATAGAGGATTTTGTACAAACATTACACACTTGTTTATTCACTTTCATCCACTTGGACAAACACTCCAAAGTTCATTGAGGAGTTTGTACAAACATTACACACTTGTTTATTCACTTTCATCGACTTGGACAAACTCTCCAAAGTTCATAGAGGAGTTTGTACAAACATTACACACTTGTTTATTCACTTTCATCCACTTTGACAAACTCTCCAAGGTTCATATAGGAGTTTGTACAAACATTACACACTTGTTTATTCACTTTCATCGACTTGGACAAACTCTCCAAAGTTCATATAGGAGTTTGTACAAACAGTACACACTGGTTTATTCACTTTCATCCACTTGGACAAACTCTCCGATGCGGTGGGGATGGGGAGGGTGAGGGATGGGAGGGTGAGATTTGGGAGGGGGAGGGGGAGGGGGGGGAGGGGTGGGAGGGGAAGGGGGGAGGGGTGGGGGAGGGGAAGGGGGGAGGGGTGGTGGAGGGCGGGACCCGGCAGAAGTACCCGGCATTGCTGGGTGGGGAAATGGAGGGGAGGGGGGAGGGGGGGGAGGGGAACAGGGGGGGGGAGGGGAGAAGAGGGGGGGAGGGGAGAAGGGTGGGGGAGGGGAGGGGGAAAAGGGAGGGGGAGGGAAGGGAGAGGGGAGGGGGGAGGGGGAAATGGAGGGAGAGGGGGAAAAGGGAGGGGGAGGGGGAGGGGGAAAATGGAGGGGGAGGGGAGAAGGGGAGGGGTAGGGTGGAGGGGGAAGGGAAGGGGGGACGGAGGGGGGAGGGGGAAGGGGGAGGGAAGGGGATGGCCAGTCAACAATGACGTTGCAGTTCTCACTGTCGGAGAGCAGCACAACAATCGGACATAGTCCTGCATATTCGCAACAGCAGGAAGCGGATTTTGGAGACTCACCGATCCTGTGACGTCCTCCAGTACCGGCGTTGCCGGGCGGGGGAAGGGAGACCCGTACATTCCCAACCCGTACATTCGCCCTCTCGACTCAAGCTCACTCGGACAAAAGCCTCGCACAAATTACACCGTGAAGGCCCAATGATCATATCTATGCCACAAATCACGGGCGCACTGAATTGAAAATATATAGAACGCTCATACTCAGTGAAAAGTGAAGCCGCCGTATCGCCATCTTGGTCAGGGCGACTCGACCAACTCGCTTCGCGGATCTCGTTTTGTGCGGCAATAAACTGCTCCAATCGGTTACGGAAGGGTTGTAGAAAGACGTTTCACAGCTGTTTCAAAGACATTTAATTCATATCGCACAAAATCGATACAAAACACGATCGCATAAAAGGTGAAAAAACGTGTGACGTGTGACGGGATGGAACATCACGTGATCGCTCTGAGCGAATCAGTCTGGCGGCGGGAATGGAACATCACGTGATCGCTCTGAGCGAATCAGCGAGCTGCCCTGGAACCGGCTGAGATTAGCGGGTACTTCGCTGAAATGCGCTGAGGTAAATATGAATAAAAAATATGGATCGTCAAATATTTTGAGTTCGGCCATGTTCGTCCCAGGCTCAATGGCCATGTCTATGTCAAATATCAAGCACGTAAGCCTCTCCGTTTAGGAGTCTATCGGTAACATTACACACACACACACAAACTGTGTTTTATATATATAGATACAAGGCTTTTATCCATATATTATCCTGTATACAAGGCTTTTATCCATATATTATCCTGTATACAAGGCTTTTATCCACATATTATCCTGTATACAAGGTCTTTATCCACATATTATCCTGTATACAAGGCTTTTATCCACATATTATCCTGTATACAAGGCTTTTATCCACATATTATCCTGTATACAAGGCTTTTATCCATATATTATCCTGTATACAAGGCTTTTATCCATATATTATCCTGTATACAAGGCTTTTATCCATATATTATCCTGTATACAAGGCTTTTATCCATATATTATCCTGTATACAAGGTCTTTATCCACATATTATCCTGTATACAAGGTCTTTATCCACATATTATCCTGTATACAAGGCTTTTATCCATATATTATCCTGTATACAAGGCTTTTATCCATATATTATCCTGTATACAAGGCTTTTATCCATATATTATCCTGTATACAAGGCTTTTATCCACATATTATCCTGTATACAAGGCTTTTATCCACATATTATCCTGTATACAAGGCTTTTATCCATATATTATCCTGTATACAAGGCTTTTATCCATATATTATCCTGTATACAAGGCTTTTATCCATATATTATCCTGTATACAAGGCTTTTATCCATATATTATCCTGTATACAAGGTCTTTATCCACATATTATCCTGTATACAAGGTCTTTATCCATATATTATCCTGTATACAAGGCTTTTATCCATATATTATCCTGTATACAAGGCTTTTATCCATATATTATCCTGTATACAAGGCTTTTATCCACATATTATCCTGTGTACAAGGTCTTTATCCACATATCCTGTATACAAGGCTTTTATCCATATATTATCCTGTATACAAGGTATTTATCCACATATTATCCTGTATACAAGGTCTTTATCCACATATTATCCTGTATACAAGGCTTTTATCCACATATTATCCTGTATACAAGGCTTTTATCCACATATTATCATCCTGTGTACAAGGTCTTTATCCACATATTATCCTGTGTACAAGGCTTTTATCCATATATTATCCTGTGTACAAGGTCTTTATCCATATATTATCCTGTGTACAAGGTCTTTATCCACATATTATCCTGTGTACAAGGTCTTTATCCATATATTATCCTGTGTACAAGGTCTTTATCCATATATTATCCTGTATACAAGGTCTTTATCCATATATTATCCTGTGTACAAGGTCTTTATCCATATATTATCCTGTGTTCAAGGTCTTTATCCATATATTATCCTGTGTACAAGGTCTTTATCCATATATTATCCTGTGTACAAGGTCTTTATCCACATATTATCCTGTGTTCAAGGTCTTTATCCATATATTATCCTGTGTACAAGGTCTTTATCCATATATTATCCTGTATACAAGGCTTTTATCCATATATTATCCTGTGTACAAGGTCTTTATCCATATATTATCCTGTGTACAAGGTCTTTATCCATATATTATCCTGTATACAAGGTCTTTATCCACATATTATCCTGTATACAAGGTCTTTATCCACATATTATCCTGTGTACAAGGTCCTTATCCACATATTATCCTGTATACAAGGCCTTTATCCATATATTATCCTGTGTACAAGGTCTTTATCCATATATTATCCTGTGTACAAGGTCTTTATCCAACAACATTTCAAGTCATGTTGCCCTCTCATGTCAAGCTGCCCTCTCATGTCAAGTTGCCCTCTCATGTCAAGCTGCCCTCTCATGTCAAGTTACCCTCTCATGTCAAGCTGCCCTCTCATGTCAAGCTGCCCTCTCCTGTCAAGCTGCCCTCTCATGTCAAGCTGCCCTTTCATGTCAAGCTGCCCACTCATGTCAAGCTGCCCTCTCATGTCAAGCTGCCCTCTCATGTCAAGCTGCCCTCTCATGTCAAGCTGCCCTTTCATGTCAAGCTGCCCACTCATGTCAAGCTGCCCTCTCATGTCAAGCTGCCCTCTCATGTCAAGCTGCCCTTTCATGTCAAGCTGCCCACTCATGTCAAGCTGCCCTCTCATGTCAAGCTGCCCTCTCATGTCAAGTTGCCCTCTCATGTCAAGCTGCCCTCTCATGTCAAGCTGCCCTCTCATGTCAAGCTGCCCTCTCATGTCAAGCTGCCCTTTCATGTCAAGCTGCCCACTCATGTCAAGCTGCCCTCTCATGTCAAGCTGCCCTCTCATGTCAAGCTGCCCTTTCATGTCAAGCTGCCCACTCATGTCAAGTTACCCTCTCATGTCAAGCTGCCCACTCATGTCAAGACTGCTCTCTGCTCAAGAGAAGACCAAATGCCTGAATTAAATGTTTGCTTCCACATCTTGTGTCCCCAAGCCTTCACTCCCTGCACCTACCCTCTCATATCGAACTGCTCTTGGATACTGTCCTTCGCGCTTGAGAAGGTAGAGGGGTTGCTGGCAAACTTTTGATCCCGATTCTGCGACAGGTCCAGATGGCGTCAGTGCACGTGTCAAGAAAACCTGCTCTGCTGCTCTTGCTCATCCTCTTTCTGCTCTTTTGCTCGATCATTCTCTTCAGGTTAACTTCCCTCTGCCGCAATTTCATCGAACGAGCAATCCAGGTCATTTGGAGTCCAAGGAGGCTTAAGGTCTTTTAACTTTGTGTGATGAGGTGTGTGAGATCTATAGTGCCAGGACACCAGTCTGTGGCAAGCACCCGATATGGGCCTGTTAAGAAAAGCTTTAAGCCGGCCATCTTTAGGGAAACCCCAGCATGGGACATGGTAGCTGTTAGGAATGTATTGTGTTCGGATCAGACTGTTGCTGTTTACATAACTATGGGATTTCGTTATTCAATTGAAAACATTCCTCGGAACAGTTCAAAATCTGCCATTTTCAGGCCTGTCAAATGCAAGACAATCCCATAGCAACGTGGCAACTCTCCTGGGTGAATTTGGTTTCCAGAAGCTGCGAACTTCACGTGGTATCGAATTCAGAACCTGTACGATGCCCATCCAGTGGCTTCAACTCTGGACCACCACCGTACCCAACATTACACAAAAGCATTAAGTGCACCCTTGCAGTTAGTGTTGCTTTAAGGAGCCTCTGTGGTCCATGGAGCTCACCGGAGCAGTGCCACCTTGTCGCTGAGAGAGCCAACGAGCACGTCCGGGTACAGGTTATTATCCACGTCGACTCCTCCGGTGATCGAGTATCCAAACTGCTGGATGCGATGTTGTAACTCAGAACCACTTATGATCTGCATGGTGAGGGTTGGTCGACATGATATGCAATGGTTACATGACAACAGTGGATGTTGAATGAAAAGTTCACGATGCTAAAAAGAACAAAATGACTTTATTACATTGTAGAGTTTTACCATTTTTCCACCATGGTGAATGTTGAGAGGAGTAACGATTTTTTTTTTTTTTTTTTTTTTTTTGTATACAAGATCGAGGCTCGTGAAAGAGCGAACATTAATCACACAGAAAGACAAACCGACACATAAAACATATAACATCGGGAGCGGTAGACAAGATGGGGAGAGAGGGGGAAGGACACAAACACAACATTTGAGAGCAGGGACCGAGAGACATGGAGACATCGAGAGATCTGAGAGAGGGCGAGGGCTTTGGGGGGGGGGGGGGCATGGGAAGGGGGCGGTGGGAGAGGTATAAAACATATGGACACTGCCAGGACTTCCAGGAAAGAAGTTGGAATTTCAAACAAGGTGGATCTGGGGTGAATAAAGTGTAAACATTGAAGGTTAATGAGTGAAAACTATCTGGGGAAATGGGGGAGAAACACGTGGTCGAAGAACGAACGAACGAATACGAATGAATAAACGAATGAGAACAGAGAAGGAAATGTTGTTTTTTTTTTTTTGTTTGTTTTTTTTTGAGTTGAGATTTACACAAGGAAGTAGGCTATGGGTGAAAAGACTGGGAATACAGAGAACGAAAGTTATTGGATCACAAACGACGGACCGCTGAGAGAAAAACAAAGCCTCAAGGTTGTACAGTGCACACTGTACAAGGCCTCAAGACACGACACGGCAAACAGATGATCAATTTATGAAAGATAAACACCGAGAAACAACCAAAGTTGCACACAATAACTTCACACACCGAAAGATAAATACAGTTTCGACAAAATACAATTGTGAACAGACTTAACTTCGAAAAACGTGGAGACCGTGTGGAGCTTCGAAATCCCTCCCACCGTCTCCAATGACGATGACATTGAGAAGAGAAATGTTTAATTTGCACGACTTCATTAATGCCAATGCTTAATGATTCATATTTGCTGCCATCAGACGTCGCCCCTTATAAAGCGAAGAGGAGGAGAACTTAATGGATCATTGGAAACATCACTTTTACAAATAGAATGTGCATTTAATCCTCATGAACATGTCATCAGTTTGCGTCATTTGTGAGAATCCTCTTGTTAAACGAGAAATGCACATGTCCTGGGATGGGCCTGAAACCACAACAGTTATGGTCCCAATAACATTGTATCATCATTTTTATTCTTGTTTTATATGTTTGTAATAACGCATTTTAATGACTTAACACCAACTATGTTGAGCACAAAATGGGAGCATTCTTCATTCAAAGGAACCTTACTTGTGCAGGTGTAATATCCAGTCCTGATCTTTTCCCAAGGAAGATGAAAACCTTTCCTTCCCCATCATAAGGAGCTCCAACAGCAATATCTGTGGATGAATATACACATGGCACAAAAATGTAACATTCATGACAGAGCATGTTATCAGTTTATACAAACCATCATTAACAAACATGAATGACCGCACTGCGATCACAACTTGCAACACAAAATATATCGATTTTCACCTCCTCTGTCCACTCAACTCCCTCATCCTTGCTGTTGAAAATTTTATACAATTCATCTCCAAGGGTCTTCATGGTTTTGGTTGAACATCAATTACAAGTCTCACGGACACCCGGGTCTGCTTTAGGCAACTGGAACACCCACTCTAAAAAAGGTTATGTTATTATTATCTGTGGGGTATATAGATCACAGCAGATCCAGGCTCAAGCCTCGAGAATGTCAGAGGTGTATTCAGTTACCAACTTTCCACTCTCCCTTTATCTCTCTCTGGTAATCGTTCATGAAACCTGTATGTGGTCATTCCAGGTCATTCCACGATACAATTGGCTTAAAAAATGCAGCAACGGGCCAAATGGGAAACACGCATGTGACACCGTTTCTAAAATTACGTAACCCGATTTTTTCGGGAGCCTCATACGGGCTTGATTGGACCTCACTCATAATTTAACATGCGACCCCAAATGGCCAATATAAATCTGATGCCAAGAACAAAGCCGGACACCGTATAATCAACAGAGGACTGTACATGCCAAATTTACCACGACATTTCGTTTTCGGAACAAACACCAGAAACAGATTTGACCAGACACCACCAGGATTTGGAAGAGGGAGACAGATAAGAGAGTTCGGTCTTTGATAGAGAGACAGATAAGTTTCCTTTGGTGTAAAACATAATTTTCTTTATCATATAATAAATAAATAATAAATAACCACCTTTAGAGGCCATTTTTCCCCGCAAAGCGGGGGTTGGCCTTTTTCGGGAACCGTGGTTGTTGTTGTTTTTTGGTCCCCTTTTTGAAGCAATGTTTTACGGCCGGATGCCCTTCCTGCCGCCAACCCTTTTTGCCGCCTTTTATCGACAAGACAAACAGGGATTTACCAGTGAACTGGTACTCAATTAGCCAACCTCGGAAGGATGACAGGCTGAGTCAACCCCCCTGGCGTTAATTCAGCGATCGACCGGGATTTCAAACCCAGGATCCTAGGATCCTAGGATCCTAAGCCGGCACCCTAGCCGCTAGCCCAACACCAGGGTTACTATGGCACCATATAATGGTCCTTTATCATATAATGTAGTAAGTAATTTTTCTGTTGGTTTACCTTATATATTAAATGTTCGTTGACAATCACTTAGCCATTCTTCTTTCGGGCATTCTTTGGTGGGGGCATATGGTAGACCGTCGTGTTTATTATGGAGTTCTTCAGGATATTTCAAATCAACCTCAAAATAATATCCAACTTCCGAATCGTCCAATTCTTTTTGTGAGGATGTAACGATGTTTTGTAAAACCTTTTCGTAATCTTTCTCTTCAACCCATTTGAGCCCTCCATAAGGTAGAGCTTGCGACATAGCCCATCCATACAAATTATTAGCATCATAATACATCAGGTAAGAACTATCTTTCATGTCATCATAATTAAGAAGATACTTATTGTTAGCCTTAGCATATCTCTTAGAACATACTAGTGATATTCCTCCTGTTTTAGCCTCTTCTATCATCAAAAGCAGATCTTCATCACTGATTAAATCCAACTTCTGTTTTGTCATTTTTAGCATAGCACCCCAAGCCAATCCCGGAGCGGTGTAGTAGTGGACGGGATCAAACCCATATGATTGTTTATTATGACAAACTGTTCTAAAGGTTTCAAAGACGTCGGCTAGTAGTAAGACGTCGGTTTTAAGATACAAATCATGATACTCTCCAAGGTTATTTATGTTCAACGTTTTCCAAATGTTTTGTGCTTGAGTATATTCTTTATCGGTTATATGACATCTATTTAACTTGTTATAGAAACATTATTTAGGGGGAAGTTGTGTTTCTTTAAATCTCTCAAATGAATCCATGTAATCATGTGGGTATATCCCCTTTTGTGATAAAAGTTCAATTTCTTTTTTATCTGATATATACTCTGAAAGACATGGAAAGTTTTTAATATTTGATGCCAAGGTAGACAATGGACTTGCCATGAATTCAAATGAGTCAAGAAACCTGATGTGAGTCGTATGATATATATCTTTGTCGTTTTTATAGTCAAATCCTATTTTTGTGCGGATTGTTTTTGCGAATGAAATGTAGACCTGATCTGTGCTAGGAATTGCCGAAATACTCCCATATGTTTTTGAAAGCTCCTTAATAAATAGATGCATGTCATAATGAGCGTTGTTGTGAAAAAAGACCAGAATGAAATTGGGTTTTTTTTTAAATTAAGATTACATTCATTATGAGCCGGACTTCTATATTTACCGGTGAGATGACAATGGTCTCCAACCTTTGACCCTCCAGTATCTTCCTTCCCGTAAATTTTCTTCCCACAGATATGACAGATACAATTTGGTTGGTTAAATTCTGTTTCTTCTTCTTTTGTTAGGGGGGTTCATCGGTTTATTGGTTAAACTCATTATCTTTCTTAAGTGTACACAGTCCTTTTCTAATCGTTTTATAAACTCAGAAGCTGCATCTTCTCCTCTATAAAGTTCTTGTTTTGTTGTATTCATCACCAACGGATGATTTGATATAATACCAGAAACCACAAGGAGTATGTTTTTGATATTTATTCGTGGATGTATCGTTTGGTTTTGAAGAAGCATCATTTATCTTTTCAAGAATACATTCAAAGTCAGCATATATCACGAATGGGTGTTTTATAGTTTTATCGAAATCTTTGATTGTTATGTTTGAACCTTCTTCAGGTGTAGTAATTCTGACGGCTTTGTGTTAACCACAGAATTCGAAGTGTTTGTCTAACGCTTCTTGGCTCCTGTGGGTGAGGGAGTGACATCGCAAACAGCGGTATATTTTACCCTGATGTTTACTTGCTTGTGAAGAAATTAATCTTGGAATTTTTTTGATGTAAGCGTAATGTGAATTTTCTCCTGAATTATAATATAAAAGGTTAATATGAGTTTCATCATTTTTATAGTTATCAGAAATATACAAATTCTGAATGTTGTTTTTATCCGTTGGACCATAAACATTAATAGATAGATTATTCATTTTCTCAAATTTAGGAATATCTTTCCTGGACATTGGAAATGGTAAACCAGTAACATTTAACTCATTTTCATATTTCTCATAATGTGATACCCTTTGGACATTATGTTCAGCAGGATGTAAGTGTGCAAGAACAGACCATAGAAAACATTTATGATCTTTGTTTTGAATAATTAATTAATAATCGCCTTTTTAAGCTTTATATTTTTCGGCAATTTAATGTAAGAAGAACCTTATAGGGGGTTTGATTTTAGAACATGTATATCAATGAAAAGTATTCTAGTAATAGTAAATCCACTACCCACAAGCGAATGATCTACCTGTTCTTCTTGTTCTATAAGTTTATCATAAACGTCCGTTAATATGAATCCCTGGAGTGATGTGATAAAGTAAGGTTTTGTTCTCATACAACGTTTTATAGATCCCCTATTTCAAGATCACCTATTTAGATCCCCTATTTCAGTATGTCAAGATCCCATATTTCAGTATTCGATTTTTTCAATTCCATTTTTACTCCCATATAAAATTTAAGGGGTTTAATCTCAGCCAACGTATTGTTATGTCTGGGGGTAGAGCAAAATCTAGAGCTAGGTAGATCTGTATAGGTAGGTATTCGACTGTCGTGATAGGGAATCTACCTGTAATAAGTTCTTCATGTTTAGGCGTTTGTTGGGGTAAGATGTATGATTGTGGATCTACCAGGAGATTTGTGTGATAATTAGATAGGGATTAAAAGATAACGCCCCTGTGAGTCTCACCTAGTAGTCAAACCTTTGTCCATTATGGCAATGTAAACCATATAAACACTTAGTTAGGTCCCTAGCACAACATTAAATAATTCCTCCCCCTGACATGACTTTGGAAGAGAATAGACGGGAAATCGGGCTGGAACACCGCCACAATCAGCCACCACCATTTACACCTCCGCAAGCCCTACCAATCTCGGATAGCACATGCTATGAAGAAGAGGCAGGAGTAGAGAGAGCGGCAGTGACGCAGTGGGCGTGCCCCTGGGCGAGCCGGCGAGCCGGGGGAGGCTCTGATAGGCAGAGGGGTGTGCCAATGTGACGTCATCGGCCAGGGATATTATCGAGGGTCGGACGCCATTTTCGGCAGTACAGTTGAGTTGAGTTGACTGCCAGGCGAGTCCCGGTGTGAGTTGAGATGACAGCAGAGCCCTGACTTGAGTCAAGAGTTCGAGAGCAGTTTGGAGGTGCGCTGAACCAAGTTGAGAAGAGTTCCGCAGAAGAGTTGGTTCGAAGGAGTTCACAGCTTGAGAGAATCCCGGTGCGATCCCGAGTTGGCTTGTGAGCAGGGTCCTGGCCCGGGCTGAGTTGGCTGTCATGTGGAAGATCGCCGTCGAGGTGGTTGGAGCTCGCTCCTTTTTTCTGGGTGGATTCGCGCTAGCCTGCTGTGGGACCTAGTGGTGATCGGTGCTTGGTGCTCGGTGCTCGGGGCTTCGGAGCTTGGAGCGGGCCCTCGGGTGCAGTGGCGAGGGCGTTGGCTCGGGCCTTGCGGGGCGTGCGAGGCGGACGGAGGATTCTTCCAGGCCAAGAACAGGACGACGAGACAGATAAGCCGCATCCGCATACATTTTGATGCAAAGGACGTGTTTATTTTCCTTAATTCAGATTCCCTCGTATTGTGTTTGATATCTGTTGTGTGTGGGATCCCGATTTAGCTGCATTATTTTTTTACCGGCGCGTGCTTTTTCACTGGCTTGCTTTTATTTAATAAATCCTTATATTATTTTCTGTATATATCTGAACGCAGTTTTCCTGGGTGTTTGATTTTAATAGCTAAGGCTGCGGGGCTCTCGTCGTTCCCCTCCATCCTGCGCGCTTTGATTTGGAATCCGCTATTGAGTTTTCGCCTCGGGAGTTTACAGCCTCATAATCGGCATCCACAACTTTGATGTTAATCGCAGTTGCACGACAACTGTTGTCGCGGAGTGGGATGGAACCCTAAAAAAAAAAAATTGGTGTCAAGGAGTGTGGAGAATTTGGAAAGAAAATTTTTTGTAGTCGGAGGCGGAAAATTATATAGTCGATTGGGCTTGCACGACGCGAAAGGTGCGTCATTAAATTAATTCAATTCCTGTTGGAAAAGCCGCGCGGGAAAGCGACCTCCTTTACGGAGGAGGAGGTGAGCGGTATGGAAAGGAGAATGGAAGATGTGGGAAGGATCGGGAATGGGTCGGATGTAGATGGGGGAATTCAGGGTAGTGATGGAGTGTCCCCCGCTACTATCAAGACGGCCCTGATGGATTACGAGGCCTTAATGAAACCTATACAGGGAATGAAGGATGGGTTGGAAAATCAAATTGGGGGATTGAAAAATAACATGAAAGAAATGAAAAGTGAAATGAAAACAAAATGGAGTCCCAGGGGAATGAATGTAGGGAAGGAATGAAGGGAATGAGTGATCGATTGGAGGAGCAAATTCAAGGAAAAATTGAGGGACTGATTAACAAAATGGATGCCTGGTCGAGTAAATTGAAGGAAGGATGAACGAATGGTGCCGGCGGGGCACAGGAGAAGCCATAGGTGGCAGGAATTCAATCTGAAAGGGGGGAAGACAAATTGGGAATTGCACCGGGAATGGCAATTGTGGCAAGTGTACAGGTGAGCGGGGAATGTCCACAGGTAGATGGAGAGACTGCAGGTGTACAGGTAGATGGGGAATGTGTACAAGTGGATGGGGAATGTCTACAGTTGGATGGGGAATGTGTACAGGTAGATGGGGAATGTGTACAAGTGGATGGGGAATGTCTACAGTTGGATGGGGAATGTGTACAGGTAGATGGGGAATGCCTGCAGGTAAACGTGGAGTGTCCACAGGTGAGCGCGGAGTGCCCACAGGTGAATGGGGAAAGAAATTTGGAATGTGAGAGTTGTAATGGGGAATGTTTCCCACATTCTGGCCTGGTTGTTTATCGGGACCGTGTGGATGTCACAACACCTCAAAAGGAGGATGAATTGGAATTGGTGCAGCACCAGGGCGGTGGTGCAGAGCAAGAGGGGGTAGAGTTTTTGGGGGTCCGTGCAATGGAGCCGGACCGGGTATTTTTTGGGGGTAATGATGAAGACCTGGCGGGGCCAGAAATGATTTGTAATGATGATGATGATGAGGATGATTTGATTCAGCGGCTGGGGACCTGGGATAGTCCCATGGAGGTAGAGCTTGTTCAGGCCCAAAGGAGTCTGGGGGATGAGGTGAGTCGGTCCGAGGAGGTGGTTGTGGTGACCGTGGGGACCCTCACTGTGCACAACAATTGGGAACAGGAGGCTCCGAAATTGGACAACCAGTTGGGGGAGTGTGTTGACTCCGGGCTGGATTCGGACATTGGAGTATCGGGAGATCGAGCCTCTGACGATTTGGTCCCCGTAGGGAATTTGGACCAGCTGCAGGGAGGGGCAGAACAACTTGTGATCGGAGTTGTTACCTGCAGCTGCGGTTTGGGATGGCAAATCAAAATTTCTAAAAGGAAATTTAAAATTAAATTAAAATGGGAATTTGATTTGGAGCAGCCTTGGTTGGAGTTGGTCCCCAGGCTGCGGGATTTGGACCAGGAGAGGTCAATGGTGATGGCCTCGGGGAAAAGTTGCCCCTTTGTAAATTTGGGGATGCCAGCCAGCTGGGGGGCTGAGCTGGCGGGATTTTGGACGTGGGGTCCAGCCATGGGGGGCATGGTACGACCTGGGCCTCACGGGGGGTCTGGCGGAGTGTGGTGTCCCTTGTCCGTCGGGGGACCGGCCGGGTGAGTGGCTCGGGCCGACAGGGTCACCGGACCCTGGTGGGGGTTAAGACCTCCGGGGAGGGGTCCAAGGTGGACTCTCAAGCCTGGGATGGCATATATTGAGGACCACTAGGGGGAGGTGTTGTGGGTCGCGCTTTGGTGGTGGCACTATGGACGGCCAGCTTGGGCCTGATGTAGTGACCACCTGGGCATGCGGCCTGACACCCTCTCCCTGAGATTCTGGGACAACCAGCATGTGGTGACCTGGCATGGTGGTTGGTCTATGGACACGGGTCGAACCGCATGGACAGGGATGGAGATAGCCTGCCGGACAACCATCGGGGCATCTGTGGAACGTGATGGTGTGAGAGTAACCTTCCACAGATGCTCCGTTATGATTTATGGCCTCTCGATTTGGGAAGAGAGCCATGGGGATGTGAATCGGGAGATGTGTAACGAGCCGAGCATATTGGCCATGTTCGGCTGGCATGTGTATGGCAAAGCATCTTTCTTTGGTGAGGTTAGTAAAATGTGACAAATGTTTGGCATGGGTAATCTGTGAGTTAGATGTAAATTAAGGGGTGAATTTTGTGAAGAGAAATGGTGGACACTGTACAGTGACGCCATTATTGATCCAGGTGTGTTAGACCAAAGTGTTGGAGGCTGTGATCAAATTAATAGGGCAGCAGGACACAGCTTTCAACTGGTTGCGGGGGCAACTGTGCTGATATTTGGGACGCGGGGTTATGGGGATGTAGTTGTGTGGTCTGGGGGTCAACGTGGTGCTGTGCGTGTCCGAGGTGTGTGGACCATGTCTTCTGGGTGGGTCTCCTGGTGGAGCATGGCTGTTGACTGGACCTTGGTGTGGTCAAGTGTGGGTGAGCACTGGGGGGGGCTGCAGTTCTGTAGTCGGACTGGGCGATGATGGGGAGGTGCAGGGGACGTGGCTGTAGGGATGCCACGCACTGCGACCGTGCCCCCCAGGGCCGAGGTTGTGTGTGCGGTAGTGTGTGTTTTGGCAGCAAGTGCTCACCACATTGGCCAGCTGGGGCTGGTGCAGCTGTGTTCCTCGCAAGGGGGCCGAAGGATGGATGGTGGGTCGCACCCTTATGGACACTCATGGGCCATGTTGGCGTTTTGACTGCTCACCTTGTCCCGATGACCCTTGCACGGTAGAGGTGCAGAGCTGTCGTGGCCACTGGTAGTTGTGTAGTGATGATCACCGTTGGATGCGGATCCACATACCTGCCAGTATAGTGAGGACAAAAAAGAAATTTGAAAGTATTTGGTCGGCCCGATGTGAAATTTTGGGATTGTGAAGGGTGGATTGCGCTTTGGACCTGACCAACCGGTAGTTACCTGCACTTGAGGTGAGTGTTTTGAGGAGTACTGTCCCAGGCTTCAGGACTTGCTTTGGAAATTGGGGACATGTAATTTGGAGTTGGGAGGTGGGTGAGAGTGATGACACGGCCGGTGAGGGGATGGAATGGGGACCACACAGTGTCTTGTGGGTGGCGTATGTTTTTGTGTTGTGGTTATGTGTTTTGATGTGGTCGTGAGAGTGGAAACTGGAGAGGGAGTGATGATTAGTGGAAATAATGAGGGGCGATTATTGTATTGTGGAAATGGAATTGTGTAATGTGACTCAATGTGAACTGGGGGATTTCACATGTAGCAGGCCATGGCAAGCCTTGTAACACCTTTTGCACCATCTATTGAATTGTGCTGAATTGTGCTGAGTTGTGTGGAGAATTGAATGGCAGCAGGGGAGGAAGTGTGTTTTGGGGTCCTGTGGGTGGGGAAGGTGTGTGTGTCTGCAGGTACAGATCAAGCTCTGAGTAGCGATGCTTGCGGCCCCACTCTGCGGCAATTACCCCTGGCAGCCAGTGGTGACTGGAAATTGGAGCTCGTCGGTGGAGGGTCTGGTTGGGCGCCGCGGGGTGAGGAAGTCCCCCGGTGACCCGTGTTGCTGCGCGGAAGCAGGAGGCAAGGTAGCCTGGTGTGTGTGGAGACCCTCACCAGTGAGGTAACGGCGGAAAGGGGCTGTTGGGCTGCCATGGGCCAAGAGGTCAAGGGGGGGGGGGGGGGGAATGAACTTGTAAGTCAGTTGACTTGTTTTTGGGACTGCGGGCACCACAGCCTGAAGTGCCCCCACCATCTTTTTGTGCGGTACCTCCCCGCTGCCGAGTTGAGGAATGCACACACATGTATATGACATCAATGCCATGGTCCTGCAGGGGGGTGTATTTAGAAGAGCTTTGTTGATTTTTTAAATGCCTTGATGAGTTATGGAGTGAGAATGAGTGGTTATGGGGTTTGTGTTGTATGAATGTGGGTGAAATCCACCGAGCCATGTCACTCACCTGCAACATCTGGACAGGGCCCGTGGAAATTTATGGGGTGCATTTGGGATGGCCCCGCAGGTAAGGTTGTGTCTTGTGGCATCCACCGGGGGACACGGTCTGTAGACCGGGGTATTTAAAAATGTTTTGTAGAGTTTTTGGAATTTTCTGGTTAAGGTTAAGTTTTGTGGTTAAGTTAGTGTTGCGTGTTGTTTGTTTCCTCCACCACAGGAGCGATGGAAGACCGATCAATATACATATTTGATTGCATGGCTGTTAAGGGGTTTATAATTTTAAGGAAGTGTAGGTAGGTAGTCCGACTCACTTCCCACAGCCCTTCCTAATTTATTTCATAGGTTAATTAAGTGTGTGACAGTAAGTGTTAAGAATGGAATGGTAGCGCCTGCGGTGAACCTTGCAGGAGCTACGGTTCCAGGGGGGTGGGAGGGCTGTGCTATGTCTGGGTGTGGAGCAAAATCTAGAGCTAGGTAGATCTGTATAGGTAGGTATTCGACTGTCGTGATAGGGAATCTACCTGTAATAAGTTCTTCATGTTTAGGCGTTTGTCGGGGTAAGATGTATGATTGTGGATCTACCAGGAGATTCGTGTGATAGTTAGATCGGGATTAAAAGATAAAGCCCCTGTGAGTCTCACCTAGTAGTCAAACCTTTGTCCATTATGGCACTGCAAACCATATAAACACTTAGTTAGGTCCCTAGCGCAACATTAAATAATTCCTCCCCCTGACATGACTTTGGAAGAGAATAGACGGGAAATCGGGCTGGAACACAGCCACAATCGGCCGCCACCATTTACACCTCCACAAGGCCTACCAATCTCGGATAGCACGTGCTATGAAGAAGAGGCAGGAGTAGAGAGAGCGGCAGTGACGCAGTGGGTGTGCCCCTGGGCGAGCCGGCGAGCCGGGGGAGGCTCTGATAGGCAGAGGGGTGCGCCAATGTGACGTCATCGGCCAGGGATATTATTGAGGGTTGGACACCATTTTCGGCAGTACAGTTGAGTTGAGTTGGCTGCCAGGCGAGTCCCGGTGTGAGTTGAGATCAGAGCAGAGCCCTGACTTGAGTCAGGAGATCGAGAGCAGTTCGGAGGTGCGCTGAACCAAGTTGAGAAGAGTTCCGCAGAAGAGTTGGTTCGAAGGAGTTCACAGCTTGAGAGAATCCCGGTGCGATCCCGAGTTGGCTTGTGAGCAGGGTCCTGGCCCGGGTTGAGTTGGCTGTCGTGTGGAAGATCGCCGTCGAGGTGGTTGGAGCTCGCTCCTTTTTGCTGGGTGGATTCGCGCTTGCCTGCTGTGGGACCTAGTGGTGCTTGGTGCTCGGTGCTCGGGGCTTCGGAGCTTGGAGCGGGACCTCGGGTGCAGCGGCGAGGGCGTTGGCTCGGGCCTTGCGGGGCATGCGAGGCGGACAGAGGATTCGTCCAGGCCAAGAAGAGGACGATGAGACAGATAAGCCGCATCCGCATACATTTTGACGCAAAGGACGTGTTTATTTTCCTTCATTCAGATTCCCTCGTATTGTGTTTGATATCTGTTGTGTGTGGGATCCCGATTTAGCTGTATTATTTTATTACCGGCGCGTGCTTTTTCACTGGCTTGTTTTTATTTAATAAATCCTTATATTATTTTCTGTATATATATCTGAACGCAGTTTTCCTGGGTGTTTGATTTTAATAGCTAAGGCTGCGGGGCTTTCGGCGTTCCCCTCCATCCTGCGCACTTTGATTTGGAATCCGCTATTGAGTTTTAGCCTCGGGAGTTTACAGCCTCGTAATCGGCATCCGCAACTTTGATGTTAATCGCAGTTGCACGACAGTATTCTTTACATAGCTTTCAACGGCGGGTTTGACTGTTTCAACCGCCTCAGCTATTGATTTTGGTTCTGAGGGTGGTAAATTAAAAATCCTTATTTTAATATGTACCTTAAATGCTCCATCACAGTCCTTAATCGTGTACCCCAACAACTTTATGTGTTTTTTATTTATTTAAGACGAGTAGGAAAGCTCCTCTTCAAGACAGTCTTATCACAAACGCGACAATATTTTGTTTCTCGTTCGGGTGGAGCTACCATATGTAAAAGTTTGAGTGTGTGTTTGCATGATTTAAGATGTCTTTTACGTTCACTTTTATAATCACGTTTACAAACATTACAATACCATGTTTTTGGTTTTTCTTGTTCAAGTGGAGCCATCATCTGTGAAAGTTTGGCTTTGTGTTTGTTGGATTGAAGGTGTTGTTTATAATTGTTTTTATAATCATGATCACAAACATTACAATATGTTGTGACCTGCTTTTTATTTGTCTTGATATTGTTCATTTTAAATGAGAGAAAGTTCTTTAAACTAAAAATCACATTTTTTTTCCACAACGTAAAATGAATAAAAATTCAAATGTTGGTGTAAATGTCCACCCCAATGTGTTAAATAAGTTATGACAAATCTTATCATGATTGTTTCCGCTCAATTATTTTTAAACCAGTAAAATCTTCAAGATTACATTTATGATTATGTTCATGTAATAACTGAAATAATAAATATTGCATATTTAGGAAAAAAATTTATATTTAGTGCTTCAACCTTATATTTACCATGTTTTTCATCGTATAGGTTTAATAATATTTTAAAATCGGTAATTAACGCTTGTTCTAAATGAGAAATATCATCCAATTTCTTTTTTTTTTTTTCTTCTTTTTTTTTGTATACAAGATCGAGGCTCGTGAAAGAGCATGATTCTTGGTTAATGTTACATTTATTAGATTAATATTACCATAATGTTTAGTATATTTTAATTATTTTAGAAACACGGTGACATGAGTTTTCGTGATATTGGAATATTTTATAACCTCGTCTTCATGGTCAATCAAAAGTCTATATGCTTTAAACTTTTCATTCAGATCGTTATGAACCTTTTCTGGTATTTTACAATATTGTTTACCTTGATATTGAGTAATACATTTTTGAAAATGAGAAACTTTATTGTAAATATTTTTCCCTATTATATTTACTCTTATAATCAGTAAAAGTCATATTAATGTTAAAACTTAATTGTTGGTTATTACACCGCAAACATGTTTTAATATTTGTGTTAGTTATTTCAAAATCAGATAAGTTTTGATTTTTACAAAATGTACAAGTAATATTAGCGATAGATTTAATTTCATATACAGACTTGGCATTTAATATGGAATATTTTTTTTGTGGGGGTGAACTTACTTTTCAAGATGTCTTAGAACCAAAAGTTCATTGGAATTATGTTGAAATTATTCTAGATTTTGTTAATGTGACCTTTAAAAGAAACAAAAACCACATTTGACATTTCGAAACAAATAAATTGATCCTTGAAAGTGATGTAAACTAATATCGAACTCAATTCATGGACAGTACTGTGTTAAAATTCTGTATGTTTTCCAGAAGTATCTCTTTATTTTGCACATTAGCCAAAATTTTTTTTAACAAAAACAAAACTTAACTTACGACTGGGATTACGGACAGTAAAATTACAGTTCAGTATTTCATGTAACCCCCACGAGCATTCAGGAGAGCACGTACATGTTAAGGCATGCTGTTCACGAGATTTGCCAAGGTTTGGACAGGAATCGCTTGCCATGCAGTGACAATAGCCTGCTGCAACTCACGCACAGAGGTCGGCTGCTGGTCCAAGTAGTCGATTTGACGCGTTAATTCTGCCCACAAGTTCTCTATCGGATTCATATCCGGGGACATGGCAGGCCACTCCATATGCTCTACACCACGGTCAGCAAGAAAGTGTTGGATCATGCGAGCACGATGACGCCGTGCATTGTCATCTTGGAAGACAAAGTTTCCTCGAAAGGCTGCACGAGCAAATGGAAGCAATGTTTCTTCCAGAATGACCCTGTGCTTGAAATGGTTCAGGTTTCCATTCAGAACAACCAGGTCAGTTTTGCCCCCTGCATGAAAAGCAGCCCAAACGGTCACCCCACCACCTCCAGCTTGGACTCTTGGCACTATACAATGTTTGTTGTAGGCTTCATGCACTTGTCTGCGCACTCGGACGCGGCCATCTTGACGATAGACCAGAAATCTAGACTCGTCACTGAAGATCACGTGATTCCAGTGTCCTGGCTGCCATTGACGGTGCTCTCTGGCCCACTGCAATCGGCGCTGGCGGTGTTGTCTGGTCAGGCGTGGCTTTCTCAGGGGACGCCTGGCACGATAGCCTGCTTGAACCAGTCATTGGTTGACTAGCCTTCTGGATACAGGCACATTTGTCAGTTGCTGCCACTCAGTCCTAAGCCGATTAGCTGACTTGGTACGGCCATTGCGGACTAACCGGTGCAGCTGGCGATCATCCCTCCTTGTGGTTCTGCGGGGACGTCCTGGCCTCGGTATTAGAGTAGGGACACCCCTCTGAGCATTTCGTTTCAGGATCTTTGACACCTGACCTTGAGTGATGCCATACTGCCGAACAATAGCACGCTGTTTCATGCCGTAATTTCGTAAAGCCACCACTCCATGACAAACAGCATTGTTGAGTTGACGGACCATCTCCAGAGGAAGCAGCAATAACTTTTGGAGACGTGCAGCAGTTGTTTTCCACTAATACAGAACGCAACAACCCTTGTATACCCGACTGTGAAGCCAATCGTCAAATGCACCTGTCCGTACATTTTACCACGCCACCTGTGATATAATCCTGTTGTTGACTTCTTGCTGCGACAGACAATCAGTGACATGGTTCTTTTAACAAATAAATCACCAAAGTGTAAAAGAAACTCACCAGATTGATATACTGAGTTAAGAAAGTAAACCCAAGTCAAGAAACAAAAAATATTCCATATTAAATGCCAAGTCTGTAAAATGTATATATTCCACAATTTTGACCTTATTATTTCTTTAACAATATCTAAAAACTCATTTATAATAGATACTTTCTTTTTAAAGATTGGATTATGTGTATTCATCGGTGATAATGGTTCAGCTAAAATTGATTTATATTCATGTATAAATGTAGAACATTTTATCCTGATTAATATTCTGTAATGTTTGTTCAATATTTGCAATATTTGTTTTAATATCAACTGATGTTTCATTATAAGTTGCAATTAAATCTTTTATCCTATTTAATTTTTCATGAAGTACATCAAATTCCATGTTAAATTTATGAATTATTTCATTATTAATGTTAATAATATCTATTTTTTCATTTAAGTTATTCATTTGTATTTATAATTCTCATCCTGTTAAATAAAAAAATTCAATATTTTTATTTATTTAATTTTTGTGTGAAAATCGGAAATTTTGGGAAATTTGGGAAATTTTAGAAAATTCGAGAAAATCATGAAAATGTGAAAATAAATAATTAATTGGTCACTTCCTGTTTGTGGTGAATCACTTCCTGTTTTGGGTTGAGCTAGTTTCGGTTTGGGGACAAGGGGGATATGGGGAATGTGGTCTGAGCTGGGGGTGGTCTAGAACTCTCCTTTTATATCTACTACTGGGGCGGGGTATATAGGATAAACAAGATGGACACAACTAGGACTATCAGAAAATAAATCGGGGAAATTGAAGGACGTGGATTTGGGGTGAATTAACGGGAGTAGAAAAGATCAATGTTTTGGATGGGGGGAGATAAGAAATGGTGGTCAACAGCTGTTTAGAAGACCTGGAGGGAGGAGAGAGATTGAAGAAAGTGAGTGAGTTTGTAGCATAGGCCGAAAAAGAGGAATGAAAGAGTGAAGGTGAGCAAATAGTCTTGATTGTGGAAGTTTCACCAGACTAGGGTTGCTGGCAGATCTTGTGCATCCTGCAGGAATATTTGGGGACCAGAGCACAGACAGAGCAGGGGGAGCAAGGCTGGAGAGGAGTCGGTAGAAGACAGAAAGACCATCTACCTGCCTGCGGTGAGAGAGTGAAAGGCTCTCAGAATCAGCTTCATCGCGGGAGATTCTAATGATTCTGAACGCTTTCGTTTCTACAATGTGAAGCGGAGCTAGTTGTGAGGCAGGAGCACCAGCCCAGGGGGGAGAGCAGTATTCCATTGAGCTGCAGATGAAAGCTTTGCATGTGGTGAGGAGCAAAGAAGTGCCAAGGAAGGACTTCGCACGACGGAGGATGCCCAGTCGGCGACTGGTTTTGGATGCCAGCTTGGAAATGTGGTTTTCCCAGGAAAGATCTTGGCAGATAATGAGACCCAAATGCTTGAGTGACAGAACTTCTTGGAGAGGATTGTTGAGAAAGTCGATGGGAGGATTTTCCAGACGATGTATTCGGAGAGACATAGTGAGAGTGTAATATTTGTCAAGATTGAAAGACATGTTTAGAGGGGTCAATATATGGTTGAACCCCCAAAAAATTGATACAAAAGGTTTTTCAATGGATTCTGGTACCATTGGGCATGCTAAATAACATACTAAAAATCTAGTAACATCTGACTTCCGGAAAGGGGTCATTTTCAAGATGGCGTCCAAGATGGCCACCGGGAGCTTAGAATGGCCATATCTCAATTATTATTCAACCTAGAAAGGTGGTTTTGGTGTCTAACCCTAGGTTTTAGGGCCCAAGGAATCCAATTGAATCAATAAAATTACCATCAGTTCATTATTTCTTGACAAGTCCAAGATGGCATCCCAAGGTGACATCCTGATCCACTAAAATGGCTCTGTCGAATAGTAGTCAACCTAGGGAGATTTTTTCAGTGTGTATACCTAAGTTTAAGGCACCCAGGAAATCATCAAAATTACTTAAATAAGCACAAAGTAATCAGGTAATCCAGTAAGCCAGGTTTACCAGCCCATTAGGCATTTGTTGTCTTATACAGTTAGTCGCTATTCATCGTCATCCTCCGACTCACCAGATAATGAACCAAATGTGTGTTTCAGATTGGAGATAAGAGTGTAATGTGTCTGCACCACTGCCACCTGTGACTCCAGTCTACAGTATTCAGTGATCATTACAGACAAAGGTTTGCACAAAGCTTGAGAGGTTATGGCAAGGGACAGACTGTTTTATATTGGGGAGGGGGGGGGCGAAAAATCTGACAAACAATTTATTTTCATCTCAAAAGGAATACGTATATTATTTGGTACATGTATGCATAAACAAAATCCATATTATCAGCCTTCAAAATGACATTCAGTTGAAACTTAAGGCAATCTGTCACAAATTTCTGGAGTCTCGTGGATACCGAAAAGTATAGAGGGGTCAATTTATGGTTGAACCCCACAAAAAATTGATACAAAAGGTTTTTCAATGGATTCTGGTACCATTGGGCATGCTAAAGAAGATTGTGACAATCCACATAACAAGTTTCTTCCAGAGGAGTCGGAGGATGACGATGAATAGCGACTAACTGTATAAGACAACAAATGCCTAATGGGCTGGTAAACCTGGCTTACTGGATTACCTGATTACTTTGTGCTTATTTCAGTAATTTTGATGATTTCCTGGGTGCCTTAAACCGAGGTATACACACTGAAAAAATCTCTCTAGGGTGACTACTATTCGACAGAGCCATTTTAGTGGATCAGGATGTCACCTTGGGATGCCATCTTGGACTTGTCAATAAATAATTAACTGATGGTAATTTTGTTGATTCAATTGGATTCCTTGGGCCCTAAAACCTAGGGTTAGACACCAAAACCACCTTTCTAGGTTGAATAATAATTGAGATATGGCCATTTTAAGCTCCCGGCGGCCATCTTGGACGCCATCTTGAAAATGACCCCTTTCCGGAAGTCAGGTGTGACTAGATTTTTAGTATGTTAATTAGCATGCCCAATGGTACCAGAATCCATTGAAAAACCTTTTGTATCAATTTTTTGGGGGTTAGGTGAGTTTTTTTCGTATATTGACCCGACTCGTTCCACTTGTTTGACCAGTCTCTGATTTTGTCCAGGACTGCAGAGAGAGAGGAGGTTGCAGACTGCCGATCTGAGGGATGAGGTATGGAATTGTAGAGAGTGGAGTCATTAGCAAAGAGATAGAGAGGATTTTCCAGAGAGTCGGAGAGATCATTTATGAAGACCAGAAACAGCACAGGGCCCAGAACACTACCGTGAGGAACACCAGCCTGAACAGGGAGGGGAGATGAGAGAAATCCATTCAGGGCCACATGTTGACTGTGACCAAAGAGGAAGTCCGCAAACCATGCGTGGAGACTTCCATGGATACCATAGGAGGAGAGTTTGGTGAGCAGAGCGGGGTGCCAGACCATATCAAATTCACGAGATATGTCGAGGAAGACAGCTCTGATTTCCTGTTTGGCATTGAGTACCTCCATCTAATGTTGAGACAGAAGAAGCAGCATATCCAGAGTAGAGTGACCTGGTCTGAATCCAAATTCATGATCCAAGATCAAGCCATTGGAGAAGAGGAAGCATTTGATATCCAAAGCGATGATGGATTCCATGACTTTGCTGATTATTGGGAGCAGGCTGATTGGTCTCTAGTTGCAATTATCTGTTTTAGCATCTTTTGTGTAAAGCGGTGATGTTGGCTGATTTCCAAGCATATGGCAGATGACCTTGAGCAAAAGAGAGGGTGAAGAGAACGGCAGAGCAGGATTTTAGGACCCGTGGGCTGATGCCATCTGGTCCAGTTGCAGAATCAGAGTTGAGGTTTGACAGAAACTTCTCCACCTTCTCGGGAGAGAAGGAGACAGAGTCCAGTAGCAGCTGCGTATGACTGGGTACGGTGGGTACAGAGAGAGATGGGTTTGGGACACAATATTTTGAGGCAAACACAGAGGTGAGGCATTCGGCTTTGTCAGGTGATGTGTCGACTGTGTAGCCATTTGAGGTAAGGGAGGGGAGGGGGGGAGGTGGGGGGGGGGGGGGACAAACACCAGAAACAGATTTGACCAGATGCCACCAGGATTTGGAAGAGGGAGACAGGTTTGAGAGTTCAGTCTTGAGAGGAGAGAGAAAGTGTTTGCTGGCTCTCCTGAGGGTAGACACACCCTTATTCCGAGCTCAGTGAAAGGAACGGATTACCTTCAGTTGGATTTGCCTTCCAAGAGGCAAACGCAAGTTGTTTCAGGACAACTGCCTCACCACAAGATTCAGTGTGCCACGGACGGGAGGAAGGGTAAGACAACTGAAGACGAGATGGGATAAATCTGTGCATGAGAGAGAGCAGTTTACTTTGGAAGAATTCCCAGGAAGAGTTGATGTCAGAGGCAGTGGAGATGGGAGACCAGTCCAGATGATTGATGGTTGCTTGAAGAACGTGTCAGTCAGCCTGAGTGAAATGCCAGATTCGTTGATGGGTCACAAAGGGTATGACAACGGAAGATGAGATTGGTTGGTAGGAAGAGGGAGAGTTTTGTCATTACCCTCGTCTGAAAAGAGGGTATTGCATTTGAGTCCGTTTGATTGTTACTTTTGGTTTCCCATAAAAATAATTTGATTTTTTTTTTTTTCACAAGTATGTTGATTACTCTGGTTTGTGTGTCTGTGTGTTTGTTTGTCTGTCCGCTCACTTATACTTACCTACAGGTCACAAATTTAAGCCGATCTTCACAAAACTTCACCAAACGGTAGAGTTCGTGGTCCAATTTTTTTTTTTGAGGGTATTTTGAGGTCAAAAGGCCAACATAGGCTAAAGGTCAATCACTTTTATCAAATTTCTAAAATCCTCAATTTCCATCCGATTGACTTGAAATCTGATTAAGATTTACATATCAGCTAACTGAATTCAACTACCAACTATTTTTCAGATCAACATTGGCCAAAATTCAACATAGGCCAAAGGTCAACCACTGTTTTCAAATTTCCAAAATCCTCAATTTTCATCCGATTGACATGAAATTTGAATGGGTTTTACATATCAGCTAACTGAATTCAACCTCCACCTATTTTTGAGATCAACATAGGCCAAAAGGTCAACATAGGTCAAAAAGTTAAAATAGGCCAAAAGGTCAACAACCTTTTCAAATCACTAAAATCCTCAATTTTCAACCGATTGACTTGGAATTTGGAGATAATTTTCATATTAGCAAACTGAATTCAACCAACAACTATTTATGAGATCGACATAGGCCAAAAGGTCAACATACACGAAAGGTCAACCACTTTTTTTCAAATATCTTAAATCCTCAATTTTCATCCAATTGACTTGAAATTTGAATGGGAATTTCATATCAGCTAACTGAATTCAACTACCAACTATTTTTGAGATCAGCATAGACCAAAAGGTCAACATAGGCCAAAGGTCAAAAACCATTTCAAATTTCTAAAATCCTCAATTTTCATCCGATTGACTTGAAAATTGAATGGGATTTACATATCAGCTAACTGAATTCAACCAACAACTATTTTTGAGGTCAACATAGGTCACAAGGTCAACATTGCCCAAATTTATTAAATTGTCAATTTTCATCTGATTAACTTTAACTTAAACTTTGACGACGATTTGCATATCAGGTCTCTGAATTCAACCACTAATTATTTTTGAGGTAAAAATGATGCTCTACTGAGTGCTATTCTTCTTTGTTCTGTTTTGCCAAATGTCGCTCTGAGTGATTTTTCATCTATCTATCTGTTTGTCTGTTTGTCCGCACAGACTAAATTTGATTTTCTCTGCAATAGTTGGTCCGATTGGTAGGAATTTTTTTTTTTACCATAGGTGCACCTACTCACTGTAGAATATTGTAATGATAATTATAACGTCATAGGTCACGTGGTATGCGCGCCATCTTGGTAAAACCCAAAAAAATTGCACCTCTATATCTCCGAAAGTGTTGAATAGAAAAAATTGAGACATGGCTCATTGTAAAGAACTCTCCATGGGAAAAAAAAATATTAATGATGATGTCATAGGTTCCTCCATTATGACGTCATAATTCCTCAAGTACAAAACTTCATCTGATCAAGATGAAATTTCTTGAGCGTCATTTGTGGATAAATTGGTGGAGAAAAAAAAATGATGATGTCATCGGTCATGTGGTTCGGCCGCCATATTGGTTTTGACACAAAAGCCTTAAAAGCCACTAAAAACATGTCCTGGTGAGGGTCTGCAATCTGATTGTTCTTTCTTGTTGCCTTTGTTAGAGGCTATAAAATGAAGTGTGAAGAGTTGCATGCTGGTTGTGCACTGATCCTTTCTGTTTGCACTTACCACTCTGCATTTACTGCTCTTTGTGTTTGCATTTGTCACTATTTGTGTTCGCAATAAGTGCAAATATAAAGTGCTACACTCTTGCTGTTTCCTTTGTGTTCACACGTACAACTCCTTCCATTTGCACATGGTGCTCCTTCCCTTTGTGTTGGGCAAATATTTATATTTATTTGCATGAAGTGTGTGTGCTTCTATGCCACTGTCACAATGTGTTTTGGATTCACCTTCAAATTTGTCAAGATTGATGTCTTTGATATTGGCCACAGCTAAACCGAACATGGAGTCCTTGGCCCCGTCCAGACGAATGTAGCTCCTTTCATCATAACTTCCCTGCAGGTTCATGTAAACGTACACGGCACCTCCGATCTCGTCTTTACGCTCAAAATACTGTGGAGCTCCCACTACCAGGTCTTGCCATCTGTAGAGTTCAAAACAAAGCATCTCTTAGACAAGTCTTCAACACTGTCATAATAATAATCCCAACATACGTGGGGTCAACAGGCATACAGTGCCCTGCAAAAGTATTCACCCCCTCCAAAGTTTTCATATTTTGATGCTACCTGAGCTTATTCCATGATGCTTTCAAATTAAAGTTAATATATAGAGTCTTCACAAACTCCTCCAAAGTGATAAAGCAAAAAAAAATGCAGATAAAATATTAATAACTTGGATTAACAGAGAAAATCAGATGATTCTCTGTTGCATCGGTATACAAATCCTTTGCCTCATGAACCCTAAATCACCTCAGGAGCAAATATTTGTTTGAAAGGTCACAACACAATTGTAATATGTTTCACTTATATGCAATCAGTGGTTTAACTTTAAAAAAAATAGGGGCAATACCTGTGGCGCTCACCTGGTCGAATAAACAGTATACTACACTGACTAAAGGTATTTTATACCAATTTCAGTGGTTGCTAGAAGATGGCAGCATTACAATCATACGAACATAATCATAAGACTTTACACAAACAAACAAAAAATACCTATTTTGGGGGGCAACCCGCCCCTCACCCCCTCCTGCTCCCCTCACCCCATATACCTCCTCAGACCCCGATTTTTCTAATGCCTTGAACTAACATTGGCAACTCATGGGTGATGAAAGTTGTGATCAAGTTTCATAATAACATAATAAAAATTACGTGCATAGTTTCGGAGAAGAGAGCTAATATCCATTTTAGGAGGTTAAACCCCCACACATCCCCTTAAACCATGATTTCCTTTATGCTGTGAACATATGTTGATGCATCACATGTGATGAAGGATGTGGTCAAGTTTCATTGAAATCATAAGTGTAGTTTCAGAGAAAAGAGCAAATACCTACTTTGGAGGTCAACCCCCTACCTACTCCTCCCCTCCCCTAATTCTGTACAGCAATACCCCGGCCTACGTCATTAAATGGTTCCATAAGCCGTGACGTAACTCGGTTTTTGACGTAAACCGGGCGTAATGCCTTAAAATGAAGACAAACACCGTAAAACTAGAGTAAATAACTGGAGGAGGCTGCGGCTTCGCCCTGAATCTTTGCCGCTCCCCGTCAGGAGTCCCTCCGTTGTTTTATATCGGTCGGGTCTTCTCCTCGAACAGGGTGACCGGCACGGATGTGTCGACCGTGAGCTGGCTTGTGTGCCGAGTGGCTCCGTGGCCCGCTTCACCACGGCGTGCTTTACCCAACGTGTCCGAGCAGTTTCACCGGTGGTCGTGTCGTGTCGTCTGTGACAACCGAACGAGCTCAGGGTTCCGTGAACCCGGCCGCCCCAGGGATCGACGCTCGCCTGCTAGTCGTAGGCGTGCCCCGTCTTTCCTCGAGCGGCCGAAGTTGCTTGCTTCTTTTTTTTTGGACAATGCGGTATATGCAGAAACGACGACGTACAGGCAGGCATTTGCAAATCCATGCACATGTGCACATGAACACGTCGATCGCGGTTCGTCGACGCCGGATGCCGGAGAGGTGCCCGACGAGGAACCCCGGCTCGAGGCATGACACGGTCATGGTTTCATGTTTCGTCATCAAACCTCGTCGTCATGTTTCGCCGTTGCCACGTTGCGTTGGTTGTTTTACACAGTAAAGGAATAATCACAAAAATAACAGCGAAAGGCAAAGCAAGCATGCGACCACAGCACAGGACAAAATGCATATGGCGTCGCCTTAGTTTTGAATGAGAACCAGCAGCTACGCGTACGTACATTTTTTTTATATTTTAATGTGCTTTTTATTGTATTTTAAATTGTTTTTTTGGCTTCTTTTATTGTTAATTTTTATGTACTATTTTATTTATTTTAAATATATTTTTTTCACGTCCTCCTATTATGATGTCGGAGTGACGTAAAGTCGCACATAATGACGTTTGCTGAACTGAAATTTACTCTAGAAGAGTGGCGTAAAGTCGGATTTGACGTAGGTCGAAATGGCGTAAAACGGGGTATTGCTTTATACCCTCTTATGGCCTGATTTTTTTTTAATGCCGTGAACAAACTTTGGTACAACATGGGTGTTGAAGGTTGTGATCAAGTTTCATCGGACTTGTATGTGTAGTTTCTGTGAAAAAAGCAAATACCTATTCTGGGGGGCAACCCCCATAGACTGCCTTACACCCAGATTTTTTAAATGCCATGAACAAACTTGAGTTGCAACATACAAAGTATCATTTGTGGCAAGTTTGGTCACAATCCCATCAGTGGTTCCGTAGAAGAAGTTGCAAGTGTTTACGGACTGACAGACGGACGGACTGACGACGTGCCATCCCATAAGCTCTCCGGAAATAAAAATAAGCTCCCCCACTTATCTGAGGAGTTTCACGGTCAACTCACTTGGTCAACCAACAAGGCAAACATGAAGATTGAAGACCAAGGACCTTTGCACGACTTTCAAATAAGTCAGACATAAAGTGGTGGAGAAGCCCCGTTCAGGAGAGAATTATTATGAGAAGATTTCAAAGTCACTCATTATCCCTTTGAGTACGGTGAATCCATCATTACGAAGAGGAAGACATACGTATCATAAACCCCAGACTCTACCCAGATCAGGTTACCCATCCAAACTCAGCAGCTGAGCAAGCAGGAAACTGGTTCAGGATGTCACTGTAAATCTAACAATGACGTTAAAAGATCTACAAGGCTCGATACAAGTCCGAGATGGGGGACAGTGTTCAACAATCAACATTATCCCGCTCCCTTCACAAAGGTGGCATCCATGGACAGGTGGCAAGAAAGAATCCATTACTGAAAAACATGCATCTAAAAGCTCATACAGAGTTTACAAAAAAGCATCTTTATGATACTGTGGGCATGTGGAGTAAAGTTTTGTGATCAGATGAGACATTGATTGTAACTTTTTGGTTTAAATTAAAAGCGTTATGCATGGCACAAGCCTAACACTGCACATCACCTAGTCAACACCATCCCTACTGTCAAGCATGATGGTGGCAGCATGATGTTATGGGGTTAATTTTCATCAGCAGGGACTGTCAAGGTGTCAGGATAGAAGGGCCGATGGACGGTGCAAAGTACAGGAGAATCCTTGATGAAAACCAGCTTGAGTCAGGCATGAATTTGAAACTGGTGGGAGATTCCCATTACAGCAGGGCAAAGATCTGAAGCACAAAGCAAAAGCCACACTGGTGTGGCAGAATTACAAGAAAATAAATAGCCTCAAGTGGCTGGTGGTCATCTCGTGAGGTTGTACTTCAGAACTCTGCTGATTTGGGGGTCCCCTGGGAGCTCTGCTGATCCCTTGAGAGCCCCCCTGATATAAAATTCAACAATCTAAGACCGAGTGATCCCGCAGATCATTGATTAGAAGGGCTCTATCGGGTTTAAGAGCAACTAGTTGATAAATAAGGGCCAAGTAAGGATATGAAGTTTCAGGGGGTAATCCCCTAACCTTTTCCCTTCCCCTCCCGCCCTCCCCCCTGGATACCCCATGGATCCGAAATCGAAACATGGAAGCCTCAGGGATTGTGCAGACCATTCAGTAGAAGGTCTTTAGCGGGTTACACAGCAATAGGTTGGTAAATAAGGGAAGAGTGGGGATCAAAAGTTTGGGGTTTATCCCCCCTCCCCCCACCCCCCTGGTCTGAAACTGAAAAATTTAAGCCTGGGCGATTGTGTGGAATACTGTCTTGCATTCACTTGTAAAGTTTCAGAACAATCAACAGGGTGATAATGGAGGAGGAGCAAAAATAGCAAAAAGTTAATGAATGAAGCGACGGACAACCAGACGAACAGGCATCCGGACATCATGACCCATTTTATACATTCATCTCTTCGATAATCGAGATGGGATGGACTAATAAATTAATGTTCGAGTGCATTGGGGTTTTTTGTCCTGACTTAAACCAAATTGAACATTTATAGCGAGACTTGAATATTGCAGTCCATCGATGATCCTCATCAAACTTGGCAGAGCTAGAGCAAATTTCACGTAAAGAACGGGCAAGGTTTTTCACTATATCACTGTGCAAACTGGTAGAGACCGACACAAAAGATGGCCGACTGAGCACCCTTCGTTGTGCAAAGTGCTTCCTTGGCACACCTGAGCTCCTATCCACCTATAAGGCCTTCAACCACATCTTGATGGAGTACTGCTTTCCCCTCTGGCCTGGCTCCCCTGCCTCAGACCTTGCATAGCTTGACACCGTGGAAACCAAGGCTATCAACATCATTGAAATCTCTCGCAATGAAGCCGAGCCTATGGGCCTATCACTTCACCATCGCCAACAGGTCTGTGGTCTCTGACTTCTTTCGCCTCATTTCAGTTCTTGCACCCTCTGATATTTCCATGCCCTGTCCGCCCAGGTCTCTACAGGATAAATTCGCTCCACCAGCAACTCCCTCCTAGTAAAACTGCCTAAATCCAGAACCACTGCTCACCTCCACTCATTCGTTCCTCTTTTCTCCTGCCTGGGGAACCACCTTCACACTTTCTTAAATCTCATTCTTCCCTCCAGGTCTTCAAGACAACTGTTAATCACCATCTCAAGTCACTCCCCATCCAAAACCATGATCTTTTCTATGCCCGTTAAGCCACCCGACCCCTCCCAAAATTTCTCTATGTATCCATCTTGTTCATCCCCAGCGTTCTCCTCTACCCCAGATCATTACCCGCATTCCCTGGTTGTCCATCTCTGGCTACGCTTTCCCTCTGCCTTGCTGTTGGTGTATCCCCTTTCTCCTGCTAGTCCCTTTGCTCTGTTGTGTCCTGATCTGTTCTATGTCCTCGCTCTTCCACAAGCCAAGACCTTGTTTAAAAAAAAGACTCATCAGTCATTCCTGCAAAAGATGCTTCCACCAAGTACTGACCCAAGGGGGTGAATACTTTTACAACCAGGGAATTTTGATTTGTACATGTGTTTTACAGGTATTCCTGCCATGTAACCTCCTTCAACCATAACAGTGTTTCGATTGATTTCTTCAGTTATGAAAAAAGTTCATTTGGAAAAATTGTTTCTGCATAATTCATAATTCATCTAAATGTGGCAATTTTGGGAGGGGTGAACACTTTTGCAGGCCACTGCACCAAAGTCGGAAAGTAAATGTGTTTGTGTTTTTATCAATTTGCTGAAGCACGTGTGACCTTGAACTGCACATTACAACAACAACCGCTTATAGCTGCATTGACCACATTGTGAAACTAGAGCGGCACTCGGTAGAGAGCTATCTGGACAAGAGAGTTGCAATTCTATGTATGGGAAAATTGCATGCTTGGTCAGGGTCGCCCAATAGCTCAGATAGCTCAGATGGCAGAGCACAGGTACGATTTTCCAGAGGTCCTGGATTGGATTCCTGGTCTGGGCCTGTAATGTTCCCACATATATCAATTTAATTATTTCATACTGTTCATTCATCTAGATATTTGTTATGTTGTGATTAAAGTTTGTTCGCGGCATTAAAAAAAATCGAAGTCTAAGGGGGTCCATGGGGGTCAAAGTAGGTCCAGGTTTGACCCCCCAAAATAGGTATTTACTTTTTCCTCTAAAACTACACACACAACTCCGATGAAACTTGACTACAGCCTTCACCACCCGTGATGTACCAAAGTTTGTTCATTGCATTTAAAAAAATCGGGCAGTGAGGAGTGTACTGGGGGGTTGCCCCCAAAAATAGGTATTTGCTTTCTTCTAAGAAACTACACATACAACTCCGATGAAACTTGACCACAAAGTTCCGTTCATCCGCCGTGATGCACCAACGTTTGTTGCCGGCATTAAAAAAACCGGGGTCTAAGGGGGTCTACGAGAAGAGGGGGGTGGGGAGGGGGGGGGGGTTGCCCCACAAAATAGGTATTTTTTTTTTGTTTGGTTAAAGTCTTACGGTTACGTTAGTATAATCCCTGTGTTCCAACGACCATTGAAATTGGTTTAAAATACCTTCAGTCAGTGTAGTATACTGTTTATTCCACCAGGTGAGTGCCAGGGAGCGAGATTATGGCGAGATTTATGATTTATGGGAGCGAGACATGGGTAATGAACGTAGAGCAGCAACGAAGGTTGGAAAGGGTGGAAATACGAATGGTTCCACGGATGTGCAGAGTATCGTTGAGAGAGAGGAAGACAAATGATGAATTGCGAAAGATGATGGGAATAGAGCCTGTGATGGATGCTGTGAAGAGGAACAGGTTGAGATGGTTTGGTCATGTGTTGAGGAAGGATGAAAGTGACTGGTTGAGAAGAGTGATGGAAATGAATGTAGAAGGAAGTAGAGGACGGGGAAGACCGAGAAAGACTTGGCTAAAGATGGTGGAAGAAGAAATGCGGGCAAGGGGGTTAACAAGGGGAGATGCAGAAAATAGGGCAAAATGGAGAAGATTGTCATGGGGACCGCAAGGCTCACCCCCGCTCTAGCAGGGAAAATGGCCTTAAAATGCATGTTGTTGTTGTTGTGAGCGCCAGGGGTATTGCCCCTATGATTAATGTTTGTGATGTGATCAGAGAATGACATGGATGTGTTAAAAGTGATGCAGAATATTTTTGGTTGGTGTGTGTTTGTAGGTTAGGGATGTTGTTCAGTGTGATGTGTGGTGCAGCGCTATGTTCCTTGGTGTAATTTTTTCAAAGAGTGATCGTTGATTTTGAAGGGGCTACTTTTAGTGTGTTGATGGTGAGCCAGGTTTGTAGGGTGCTGAGGAAGGGTTGAAGTTGTGCTGTGGTGGTGCTGATGTTGCGATGAGTAGAGTTGATGGTTGTATCGTCCGCATATGAGACTAATTGTATGTTCCTGGGTGCTTGTGGAATGTCGTGCGTGGACGGATTAAAGAGTGGGGGGGGGGGGGGCAAATGAGCCTTGAGGGACTCCATTCGGAAAGTATCGTGTATGCGATGAGCTGCCATGAAAAGTTACGAAAGATTGTCTGCAAAATAGGTAGTTGGTGAGCCAGCGTTTGGTGGTGTTGTGCGTGTTTGTGTTGAGTATTTTGTTTGTGAGTAATAGCTTTGGGAGTGTGTCCAACGCTTTGCTGATGTCTACTGTGGTGAGAATAGTGTGGTTTGGTGGTTTTCTATTGTGGAAGCTTTCAAATGTGTTTTGTGTGAGGTTTGTGAGGAGAGTGGTGGTGGAGTGGTTTGGTCTATAATAACTTTGGTAAGTATAAGGCGTTGTGTAACTTTGGAGGGTGTGCAAAGTCATGTGATAGGTCTGCAGGAGGCTGCTTTGGTGGGGTATTTGTTAGGTTTAAGAAGGGTAATGATTTTGCCGAGTTTACAAATTTGGGGAATCTCCTATAAAACCTGGTGATGCCTTGTTAAGTCTGTCTACGAGTATGCTCCCACGGCCGACCCCACTCGTGAGAAGGAGGAATGCCTCAATTCTGTGTTTGCTTCAAAATCTTGTGTCCCCAACCACTCACTCTCGGTACTCACCCTTCCCTGTCATACCCATCTGCTCCTGGACTCTGGGGTCTTTGCACCTGTAAAGGTGGTGAAGGTTCTTTCAACCATCGACTCTGACTCTGCAAATGGACCGAATAGCATCAGCTCACGTGTCCAACGTGTTGTGCGCTATGTTCCTTGGTGTAATTTTTTCAAAGAGTGATCGTTGATTTTGAAGGGGCTACTTTTAGTGTGTTGATGGTGAGCCAGGTTTGTAGGGTGCTGAGGAAGGGTTGAAGTTGTGCTGTGGTGGTGCTGATGTTGCGATGAGTAGAGTTGATGGTTATATCGTCCGCATATGAGACTAATTGTATGTTCCTGGGTGCTTGTGGAATGTCGTGCGTGGACGGATTAAAGAGTGGGGGGGGGGGGGGGGGCAAATGAGCCTTGAGGGACTCCATTCGGAAAGTATCGTGTATGCGATGAGCTGCCATGAAAAGTTACGAAAGATTGTCTGCAAAATAGGTAGTTGGTGAGCCAGCGTTTGGTGGTGTTGTGCGTGTTTGTGTTGAGTATTTTGTTTGTGAGTAATAGCTTTGGGAGTGTGTCCAACGCTTTGCTGATGTCTACTGTGGTGAGAATAGTGTGGTTTGGTGGTTTTCTATTGTGGAAGCTTTCAAATGTGTTTTGTGTGAGGTTTGTGAGGAGAGTGGTGGTGGAGTGGTTTGGTCTATAATAACTTTGGTAAGTATAAGGCGTTGTGTAACTTTGGAGGGTGTGCAAAGTCATGTGATAGGTCTGCAGGAGGCTACTTTGGTGGGGTATTTGTTAGGTTTAAGAAGGGTAATGATTTTGCCGAGTTTACAAATTTGGGGAATCTCCTATAAAACCTGGTGATGCCTTGTTAAGTCTGTCTACGAGTATGCTCCCACGGCCGACCCCACTCGTGAGAAGGAGGAATGCCTCAATTCTGTGTTTGCTTCAAAATCTTGTGTCCCCAACCACTCACTCTCGGTACTCACCCTTCCCTGTCATACCCATCTGCTCCTGGACTCTGGGGTCTTTGCACCTGTAAAGGTGGTGAAGGTTCTTTCAACCATCGACTCTGACTCTGCAAATGGACCGAATAGCATCAGCTCACGTGTCCAAAAAACCTTTTCTGCTGCTCTTGGACATCCTCTCTCTGCCATTTTCACCCTATCATTTGCCCGAGGTCGTGTTCCATCTGCTTGTAAATCAGCCAACATCACCACATTACATAAAAGGTGCAACAACTGTTCCCCTTAACTACAGACCCACCAGCTTACTTCCAATAATAATCAGCAAGGTCATGGAATCCATCATCGCAGTTGATATGAAATCATTATTTTCTCCAATAGCTTCATCTCAGATCAGCAATTTGGATTCAGACCAGGTCACTCGACCTTGGACATGCTGTCTTTACCCTGGACTTACTTACGTAACAAAGGATAGAGGCCCTCAATGTCAGACATGAGATTAGGGCCGTCTCTCTGGACATATCTCTCTGTGCTTTTGATACAGTATGCAGTTTGGCATCCTAGGCCAATTCCACACTTGGCTTACTGACGTCATCAACTCTCGTAGATAACATGTGGCTGTCAAAGGAATCCTTTTATATCTTATCAATGTCAATGCTGGAGTACCCAAGGCAACGTTCTGGGCCCAGTCCTATTCCTGATCCTGATCTTCATAAATGATCTCCGACTCTCTGGAAAATCCCCTTTATCTATTTGCTGATGACTCCTCCCTCTGTGTAATGTCCCTCATCCTTCAGATAGGCAGTCCCACCGCCCCTCATGAATGCACCAGTTTTCAAATTTTCAGTTTTCCCTTTCTGAAAGTTTCTTTCTGTATTCATCTTCTCCACCCCATGCATCCTCCTCTACCCCTCATTCCTCCCCACACCCATTGTTTGTCCAAGTCTCTCTCTGGTTTGTCCTTCAACACAGCTGTTAGTGCCACCCCTCTATGTACTGTTCATTTTGCCTTGTTGCATCCTGATCCGTTCAGTATTCTCGCTCTTCCACGAGCCTTGACGATGTAGACAAAAAAAAATCCTTATCTTCCTGTGGTATATGTGGACTTGTTCACAATTGCTCAAGTCTTGGAATTCCTCAAAGTTAATTTGGTGCGTGAGCTTGTTCAATATTCTGCTTGCTTGTTTAATATGCTTGCTTGTTTAATATGCTTGCTTGTTTAGGGGGGATTTTAAATGATGAACAATTTACAGGTTGAGGAGTCATGCGTAAAAGTATCTCAAAACGAAGCTAACTTGTATTTTCAAATTTAAAAAACCGTTCTTGGCAAAATTGTGAAATCAATCAGAAAATTTGATCATCTCCTGAGATGTGGGAACAAGCGTGTTACTTACCCGTCATTATTGAGATCCACAACTGTGACGTCATATCCAAAGGAGGATGCCAACTCATCACCATAGATGATCTGCTCCGGTTCAAGCATATGAGGGGGTTTTATTTTCAAAATCATCACAGCTCCGGTGTGATTAGCACGTGGGGCCCCGGCCACAAAACTCAACCTCTTCTGGTCTGTGATCCCCTTTGCAGAGTCGACAGAGAATCCTGAGGGATGGAGTGAAGGTCACATAGTAAATCCATTGTTCAGTTTGCTCTGCATCTCTCTCATTATACTAATGATCTTCCCCATCACCCATCTCTTTCAAATATTCCCCCTTGCCCCTCCCCTCCAAATCTTCCCCATCACCCATCCCTTTCAAATCTTCCCCCTTGCCCCTCCCCTCCAAATCTTCCCCATCCCCCCTTCCCTCCAAAACTTCCCCATCACCCCTCCCCTCCAAAACTTCCCCATCACCCCTCCCCTCCAAATCTACCCCCTTGCCCCTCCCCTCCAAATCTTCCCCATCACCCATCTCTTTCAAATCTTCCCCCTTGCCCCTCCCCTCCAAATCTTCCCCATCCCCCCTTCCCTCCAAAACTTCCCCATCACCCCTCCCCTCCGAAACTTCCCCATCACCCCTCCCCTCCTAAACTACCCCCACACCCCTCCCCTCCGAGACTCTATAACACCTCACTGTGCCTCACCCAATCACCATCAAACCTTTTGTCCGCCCCATTCTTCCCTTTCTCCAAGCTATTCTGAAATCTCTAACACACCTTCAACAGCTCTCCCTACCTCTTCCTCCTCTTCCACATCTTACCCTACCCCTCCCCCCCCCCCCCTGTTCTGTATCCTATGCTCCCCCTTCCTCTTCATTAACAGTATGGACCTCAAACATCCGGGGCCTTCGCTCAAACTTGACTGATCTCTCCATACAGGTTGCTTCTGACAAACCAGACGTGATCTGCTTAAAAGAAACTTTCCTCCTTCATGATGTTTCTGATTCCTTGGTATCTCTCCCAGGTTACTCCCACCTCCGGTATGATAGACTCGAGCCTCGTCCTGGAGGTGGGGTTGCTATCTTTATAAAAAAAACTCTCTTCCTCACTCGCCCTGCACTGCCCTCTCTCCACCTCACCCCTAGGAATACCTTTGGCTGCGGCTTCCCCTTCGCTCCCACCTTTTGTTCTTATGTGTGTTGTACCGTCCACCAAACAGTGATGACTCAATCTACATCTCGCTGTCTGATAACATGGACCAACTTCTATCGACCCATCCCAACTCTCTCTTCCTCATATGTGGTGATTAAAATTGTCACCAAGCCAGTTGGCTGGGTGAGGGTACCTCTCTCACCAGCCATGGCTCTTCAGCAAAGGACTTCTGTGACTCACTGGGACTGACACAATCTGTCAATTTCCCGACCCGGCTCTCAGTCAATGGAGCATCTTCTCTTCTGGACTTGGTTATGACTAACTTCCCTGAAAATGTCTGCTGCTCTTCTTCTGCTCCAATCGGCTCATCTGATCATGTGCTTGTTAAAGTGGACATCTCTCTGACCATTCTCAGAGAGCCTCCTCAGCGTCGACCAGTCTGGCGTTTCACTCAGGCCAACTGGCACGGTCTTCAAGCAGCCATCAATCATCTGGACTGGTCTCCCATCTCGACCGCCTCTGACATCAACTCATCCTGGGAATTCTTCCAAAGTAAATTGCTCTCTCTCATGCACAGATTTATCCCATCTCGTCTTCAGTTGTCATACCCTTCCTCCCGTCCATGGTACACGGAATCTTTTGGTGAGGCTGTTGCCCAGAAACAACTTGCTTTCGTCTCCTGGAAAGCAAATCCAACGGAAGGAAATCTCATTTCCTTTCACAAAGCCCGAAACAAGTGTGTGTCCACCCTCAAGAGAGCCAGGAAACAATATCTCTCCGTTCTCAAGACCGAACTTTCTTATCTGTCTCCCTCTTCCAAATCCTGGTGGCGTCTGGTCAAATCTGTTTCTGGTGTTTGTTCCCCCTCCATCCCCCCACTCACCTCAAACGGCTACACGGCTGACTCCGCACGTGAAAAAGCTGAATGCCTCAACTCTGTGTTTGCCTCTAAATCTTGTGTCCCAAACCCATCAAACTCTGTACCCACCGCACCCAGTCGTACCCAGCTGCTCCTGGATTCTGTGTCCTTTCCTCCTGACAAGGTGGAAAAGTTTCTCTCAACCCTCGACTCTGATTCTGCAACTGGACCTGACGGCATCAGACCACTGGTCCTAAAATCCTGTTCTTCCGCTCTTCCACTCCCTCTCTCTGTTCTCTTCACCCTCTCTTTTGCTCAAGGTCATCTTCCATCTGCTTGGAAATCAGCCAACATTGTGCTCTGCCAAAAAAGGTGCAAAAACAGATCCTAGCAACTACAGACCATTCAGACTTCTCCCAATTATTATCAGCAAAGTCATGGAATCCATCATTGCTTCAGATATGAAATCTTTCCTCTTCTCCAATGGCTTGATCTCTGATCATCAATTTGGTTTCAGACCTGCTCACTACTCTGGACATGCTGCTTCTGCTTTATCAACAATGGATGGAGGTCCTCAATGCCAAACAGGAAATTAGAGCTGTCTCCCTTGACATATCACGTGCCTTCGATATGGTCTGGCACCCCCCTCTGCTCACCAAACTCTCCTCCTTTGGTATCCATGGAAATCTCCACGCATGGCTGGCGGACTTCCTCTCTAGTCGTAGTCAACGTGTGGCCCTGAATGGGTTTCTCTCATCTCCTCTTCCTGTCAGGCTGGAGTTCCCCAAGGCAGTGTTCTGGGCCGTGTGCTTTTTCTGGTCTTCATCAATGATCTCTCTGACTCGCTTGAAAATCCTCTCTATCTCTTAGTCTTTGCTGATGACTCTACTCTCTATCACTCCATTCCTCATCCCTCAGATCGGCAGTCTGCAGCCTCCTCACTCTCTGCAGACCTGGACAAAATCACAGACTGGGCAAACAAGTGGAACATGTCTTTCAATCCTGACAAATCTCACACTCTTACGATGTCTCTCCGAAAAGACCGACTGGACAACCCTCCCATCCACTTTCTGAATTATCCTCTCCAAGAGGTTCTGTCACTCAAGCTTTTGGGTCTCACTATCTGCCATGATCTTTCCTGGGAAAACCACATTTCAAATCTGGCCTCCAAAGCCAGTCGCCGACTGGTCATCCTCCGTCGTGCGAAGTCCTTCCTTGGCACACCTGAGCTCCTCACCACATACAAGGCTTTCATCCGCAGCTCAATGGAATACTGCACTCCCCTCTGGGCTGGTGCTCCTGCCTCACACCTAGCTCGTCTTCACGCTGTTGAAACCAAAGCGTTCAGAATCATTGGAATCTCCCACGATGAAGCTAACTCCCAAGGCCTTTCACTCACTCACCGCAGGCAGGTTGGTGGTCATTCCGTCTTCTACCGACTCCTCTCTGGCCTTGCCCCCCCAGCTCTCTCTCTCTCTGGGCTCTGTCCCCCAAATATTACCACAGGTCGCACAAGATCTGCCTGCAACCCTCTTATGGTTAAACTGCCAAAATCAAGACTCTCTGCTCACCTTCACTCCTTCATTCCTCTTTTCTCCCGCGTCTGAACAAACTCCCTCACTCTCTCAATCCCACTCCTCCCTCCAGGTCTTTAAAACAGCTGTTCATCACCATCTCTTATCTTCCCCCATCCAAAACCTTGATCTTTTCTACCCCCGCTAATTTCACCCAAATCCACTTTCTTGAAATACCAACTTCTGTCCTGGAAGTCCTTGGTGTCCTTGTGTTTTATACATCTCCCACCCCCTCCCCCCCTTCACATGCCTCCTCCCCCCCCCGGGCCCTCTCCCTTCCACACATCTCCCTGCTCTCAAATGTTATGTTTGTGTGCTACCCTTCTCTCCCCATCTTGTCTTCCGCTCCCTCTTTTTATATATCTTGTTTGTCTGGTTGATTTGTTTGTGAAATAAATGTTAGCTCTTTCACGAGCCTCGATTCAGTATACTAAAAAAAAAGAAAAAAAAGATTCATATTGCGAACACAAAATTACACCACAAAAAGTTAAATTCAGTAGTTAAAATATATACAGTAATTTATATACAGTTTATAGTGGAGAAATATACACAGTGATTTAAAGTGGTGAAATATATACAGTAGTTTACAGTGGTGAAATATATACAGCAGTTTATATACAGTTTATAGTGGTGAAATATATACAGCAGTTTATATACAGTTTATAGTGGTGAAATATATACAGCAGTTTATATACAGTTTATAGTGGTGAAATATATACAGTAGTTTACAGTGGTGAAATATATACAGCAGTTTATATACAGTTTATAGTGGTGAAATATATACAGTGATTTAAAGTGGTGAAATATATACAGTAGTTTATATACAGTTTATAGTGGTGAAATATATACAGTAGTTTATATACAGTTTATAGTGGTGAAATATATGCAGTAGTTTATATACAGTTTATCGTGGTGAAATATATACAGTAGTGTGGCGGACACGAAAGCTAACTGGCGTGAGGGCATCATTCTACGCACCAAGTGGGCGGCGGCCACGCCCGAGGGGTAGGCGTGGCCGCGGGATATACACGAGGCGCGCAGCCCGGAGCGCTCCAGTGCTACAGTGAGCTCTGATAATAAAGACTCTCAAACTTACTGCGTTGTCTGCATCCTTCTGTTGTACAAGTAAGCGCGCGTAGCACCGCGCTTTATTGGTGACCCTCCGACGTTGGATCAGCCGTCGCTGACCGACCGAATACGACATCGCAATGGCAAACAACGTGGTTACAATCAAGCTCCCCCGAGTTCTGGGAAGCTCAAGCGAAGTTTGGTTCCTGCAGGCAGAAGCCCAGTTCGACTTCGAGGCATCACGGTGGACGAGACCATATACTACTACGTGGTCGCCTCCCTCGGGCCCGGCACGGCCGCTCGCGTCGTGTCGGTCCTGAGGAACCCACCGGCCGACGGCAGGTACGAGGCGAACAAGCGTCTCCTCCTCGCCACGTTCGGCCTCACGGTGGACGCTCGGGCCGACCGCCTCCTGGACCTCCCCGAGCTCGGTTACACGCGACCGTCGGTCTGCATGGACCATATGCTGTCATTGATGGGCGACGAAACCCCGGACGCTCTATTCCGGGCGTTATTTCGACGCCAGCTGCCGGCATGAGTCCGCCTCGCGTTGGCCGGTTCTGCGACGACGGACCCCGAGCTCTCGCTGCCGAGGCCGACAAGTTCTTCGCGGCGTTGGACACCCAGGCGAGTTTTGGCGTGGCCGTCGCGGCTCTCAGGCTGACCCTGATGCTGATGCACCACACCTCATGGATCTCGAGGCTGATGCGCATTTCGTGTCCACCGCCACGCCCCGCCCACCGCCACCGCCGCGGAGAAAACCGCGGCCTCCACCGCCTTCGCCGCAAACCTGGTGTTTTTTCCACGCCAAGTTCGGCCACGAGGCTCGGCAATGTCGCCCGCCGTGCTCATTCGGCAGGTCAGGAAACGCCCGGGCCGGCCCTCGGTAGTGGCACTGAGCGCCGGCCGTGCCAACAGCCTACTGTTCATCACGGACACCTTATCCGGGCGCCGTTACCTGTGCGACATGGGAGCGCAGGTGAGTGTCGTTCCCGCCGGTACGTCCGACAAGCAGTCCGCGGGCCGGGGCCCCGCGCTGCTTGCTGCCAACGGTACGTCCAGTCACACGTACGGAAAACGCTGCCTTTCTCTGCGGTTCGGAGGGCAGGTTTTCCGATGGTCGTTCGTCACTGCCGACGTGCCTATGGCACTGCTCGGCGTGGACTTCCTGTGTGCCAATGGTCTACTGGTGGACGTCAAGCACAGAAGGCTTGTCCAGGCTGAGACGTTCAGCTCGCTTGCTTGCGCGCTGCCCGCCTCGTTGAGCAGCTCCCGGAGCGGCTCATCGAGCGGCTCGCCGAGCGGCTTGCTGAGGCGGTTCGGTTTCCGGCCAGGTTCATCTGTACGCTTCCGGCAGCGAACGAATTCACCCGCCTCCTCGTGGGTTTCCCGGCCCTCACGTGGCCCACCTTCTCGGTGGGGGCCGTCAAGCACGGGGTGGAACACCACATCCCCACCGCCGGGCCACCGGTCTACACCCGGGCACGCCACCTCGAGCCGACGAAGCTCACGGTAGCTAAAGCGGAGTTCGCTACGCTGGAGCGGCTCGGCATCGTGCGGCGCTCCGAGAGTGCTTGGGCGTCGCCGCTTCACATCGTGCCAAAGCCCGGTGGGGGATGGCGACCGTGCGGGGACTACCGGCGCCTCAACGACGCCACCACCCCCGACCGCTACCCCGTCCCCACATCCAGGACTTCTCCGCCCGGTTGGCGGGCATGTCCTTCTTTTTGAAGGTGGACCTCATACGTGGCTACTGTCAGGCCGGAGGACATCCCGAAGACGGCGGTCATCACGCCGTTCGGCCTTTCGAATTTCTTCGGATGCCCTTCGGTTTGAAGAATGCGGCTCAGGCGTTCTAGCGCCTAATGGACAGCGTCTTGCGCGACTTGGATTTCCTCTACGTGTACCTGGACGACATCCTCGTCGCCAGCGCGTCCCGCGAAGAGCACCTACACCATCTCCGCACGCTCTTGGAACGTCTGGGCCAGCATGGCCTCATCATGAACCCCGCCAAGTGGCGGTTCGGCGTCGCCGACATCGACTTTTTGGGGCACCACGTCACCAGGCATGGGGCCGTCCCCCTACCGGCCAAGGTGGAGGCGGTGAAGGGGTTTCCGCGCCCCCGCACGATCAAGGGCTCCAGGAGTTCCTGGGCATGGTAAACTTTTACCATCGGTTCCTGCCCCGCATCGCCCAGCTCCTGCGCCCCTTGCACGAGGCCCTCCGGGGCAAGCCGGGCAAAGGTGACGTTACCTGGACTGAGCAGATGGACGCGGCGTTCGCTGGGCGCGAAGCTTGTCTTGGCTAATGCCACCATGCTCGCGCACCCGGCGCCCGATGCACCGATCGCCCTCACCACCGACGCCTCGGACTACGCGGTGGGCGCGGTGCACGAGCAATGGGTGCGTGGTGCCTGGCAACCATTGGCGTTCTTCAGCCGGCAGCTTCGCCCGCCCGAACGCCGCTATAGTACCTTCGACCGCGAGTTGCTCGGACTTCACCTGGCGGTCAGGCACTTCCGCCATCTGCTCGAGGGCCGTGCGTTCACGGCCTTCGTCGACCACAAGCCACTGGTTTTCGCGATGGGCAAGGTCGCCGAGCCGTGGTCGGCCCGGCAGCAGCGTCACCTCTCGGCCGTGTGCGAGTACACGACGGACATCCGGCACGTCGCGGGGAAGGACAACCCGGTGGCGGATTGCCTTTCCCGGTCCGTCGCCCACGCAGTCCACCTTGGCATCGACTATGCCCGGATGGTGGCGGACCAGGCCGCCGACCCCGGCGTCCAGGCCTTGCGGACCGCCATCACGGGCCTCCGCGTCACCGAGGTGCCGTTCGACGGTGCGGCCCTCTTGTGCGACGTCTACCTCGGGCGGCCTCGCCCCATCGTGCCCGCGGGCTGGCAGCGCCAGGTTTTTGACGCCATCCACGGCCTGTCCCCACCCGGGCACGAAGGCCTCCCAGATGTTGGTCGCCGACAAGTTTGTCTGGCATGGCCTCCGGAAGGCCGTCCGCGGCTGCACCAGGACGTGCCTCGCGTGCCAGCGCGCAAAGGTGCACCGGCACACCCAGGCCCCATTGGCCCCGTTTACGGTGCCGGCACGTAGGTTCGACCACGTGCACGTGGACCTGGTGGGACCTCTGCCCCCCTCGCGGGGTTTCACCCACATCTTCACCATGGTGGACCGCACCACCCGGTGGCCGGAGGCCGTGCCTTTGGCGGCGACGACGGCGGCGGACATCGCGCAGGCGTTCATCGCCACCTGGGTCGCCCGGGTTCGGCGCCCCCTCGGACATCTCGTCCGACCGCGGCCCCGAGTTCACCTCGGAGCTCTGGGGGGCGGGTCGCGCGGGGGCTCGGGGTCCAGCTGCACCGAACCACGGCCTACCACCCCCAGGCCAACGGCCTGTGCGAGCGGTTCTACCGCTCGTTGAAGGCCGCGCTCCGGGCCACCCTCCGCGACGGTGGCTGGGTCGACAGGCTCCCCTGGGTCCTGCTGGGCCTCCAGACGGCGCCCAAGGACGACCTGCGCGCATTCGCGGCGGAGTTGGTCTTCACTCGGACAACCGCTGCGGGTGCCAGGGGAGTTCCTCCCCGACCCCACGGCACCATGGTCCGCGGCGCAGGAGCGCTCCGCGCTGCAGGAGACTGCCCGGAGGTTCACCCCGGTGCCGACGGCGCACCACGGGCACCCGCCTACGCACGTCGCCCCGGAGCTTCGCACCGCGGAGTACGTCTTCGTCCGGCACGACGCCCACCGGACACCACTGCGGCCCCCATACGACGGGCCTTTCCGCGTGCTGGAGACCGGGGTGAAACAATTCACCTTGGACATCGGCGGCACTCCCGACTGCGTCTCGGTGGATCGCCTCAAGCCGGCCCACCTCGACGTGGACCACCCACCGCCGGTGGCTCGGCCCCCGGTCCTGCACCCATCCGGGCGCAACTGGAGGCATCCCTGCACCCCGGACGCCGCCAGTCGCCAGAGGGCGCTTCGGCCGGGTCATCCGGTTGCCCCGCAAACTGGCCCTTACATGGTATGGTTAAGCTGGTTAAGCACTTTTAATAAACTGTAAGCGCTTTCCTTCAATAAATTGGAAATGGTACCTGGTGTTGTCGTTTTTATTGTTTTTGTAAGCATTTTTTGTGAAACTGTAATCATGTGCATTTGCGGTCGAAAACATTTCAAACTTTAAAATTTTTCCTCTATGAATCAGGAACCTCCGGGAACCTATAACGTATCTCCCCTTTTCCCCATTGAAACAATGCTGCAGCATACATTCACAGGATTTTCATCAACCTTCCTGGATTTTCGTCGACATTCGTGGGTTTTGTCTCGCCATTTCCGGGACTTTCATCGACCTTCGCGGATTATCGTCAACATTCTCTGGATTTGCGTCACCATTCACGAATTTTGTCTTGCCGTTCGCGGTTTGGTCTTCTTTATTCATGGATTTTCGTGCTCGGGAACCTATCCCCCTTTTTCCATTGAAACAATGCCCCGCTATCCACGGGTCTCGCTATTCGCGGATTTTCCAGGAACCTATCCCCCGCAAATAGTGGGGTCCGACTGTACTCCCTTTCAGCGCGCATCATGGCCGGGCCTCCTTCGGTGCCCGGCGATGACGTCATGCAGCACCTGGAGATGGAATAGGAAAGGAGCAGTGTGCAACAATGAATCATTTTCTAATAGCAAAGGCTCATCAATTCACATTCACTCATGCAATGCCACAGGTAATCGTACCAAGATAGCTGTTGTAGGCAACTGGCACCAACTCTTCATCGTGTTTATTTTCATCTCCTGTCTCGTAAGGTCCATCGTTGAAGATATCCATTTCATAAAAAGTGTTGTTCTTTTGCGAAGCATGTACAACACCTGAAATACAGACCATATCGGGACCACACACGTTCACAAGTTCAATTTACACCTGACGTTTGTCAAAATTAAATCTGCATTGTGATTTCAACACAAAATAGTGTCTTACAAATCACTTCCTACTAATCCCTTCCTTCAATTAATCCTCATACTGATTGGTGTGTGGGTGAGAGGAACACTTACATATGGGGTGGAGAGGGAGGGCAGTAGTACGAAGAATATGGGGGTGGGGAAGGTGGGCTGGAGTAAGAAGAGCAATTACATTAGGCGGGGGTGGGGGGGGAGGGAGAGGTGGGCAGGAGTAAGAAGAGCAATTATATATGGGGTGGAGAGGGAGGGCAGTAGTACGAAGAATATGTGGGTGGGGAAGGTGGGCTGGAGTAAGAAGAGCAATTACATAGGGGGGGGAGGGAGAGGTGGGCAGGAGTAAGAAGAGCAATTATATATGGGGTGGAGAGGGAGGGCAGTAGTACGAAGAATATGAGGGTGGGGGAGGTGGGCTGGAGTAAGAAGAGCAATTACATATAGGGGGAGGGTGAAGTGCATGGGAATAAGTGCAGCAAATTACATATGGGGGGGGGGGGGGTGGGCGGGAGTAAGTGGAGCAATTAGATATGGGGGGTGGAGGAGGTGGGTGGGAGTAAGAGGAGAATTTACATATGGGGGGGAGGGGCTGGAGTAAGAGGAAAAATTACAAATGGTGAGGTGGAGCAGGAGTAAGAGGAGTATTTACATATGGGGGGGTGGGAGGGGAGGGTAAGAGGAGAAATTACATGTGGGGGGAGGGGCTGGATTAAGAGGAGTAATTACATATGGGGGTGGGGGAGGATTAGGAGTAGTTATTACTTATGTGGGGGGGGGGGGGCAGGAGTAAGAGGAGTAATTACATATGGGGAGGGGGTGGGGCAGCAGTAAGAGGAGCAATTACATATGGGGAGAGGGGCAGGAGTAAGACTAATAAATACATATGAGAGGTGGGCAGAAGTAAGAGGAGCAATTAGATATGGGAGGTAGGGTGGGAGTAAGATGAACAATTACTTATGGGGGGTGGTGCAGGACAAAGAGGAATAATTACATATTGGGGGGGGGGGGGGGAGGGAGTTGGGTGAGAGTAAGTGGAGTAATGACATATGGGGAGGTGGGGCGAGAGTAAGAGGTCCCTGATCTACCATATATGGATGATAGACATACAGCCACGTGAAAAAGTAAGTACACCCCATGTAAAGTTTTGACTTTTTCAACATATTTCAACATACAGCTATTTGATCTTCACTTCAACAATATTGACAGATAAAGGTGATATAATATTACAAATATCATGAAACATTTACATTTTGTAGTCCATTGTATAATTTAAATAAACATAAATGCAAATTTCGCATGTGGAAAAAGTAAGTACACCCCGACATTTATCTCTACTTCAAATACCTAAAATTAGAATCAGGTGCACCAGCTCAGGTGCAAATGATTTGAACATCGTCAGAGAGGATCTTGGAGGAACCTGTCTTATTTAAACCTCAGACATTTCGTTTGGTTTGCTCTTTGTTGTTGAAGTGTGCGGCGTCACCATGCCTAGACCAAAAGAGCTCTCTGAGGCCTTCAGAAAGAAGGTTATAGATGCCTACGAGTCTGGGAAGGTTTTTAAAAAAGATCTCCAAACAATTTGAAATCAATCATTCGACTGTCCGGAAGATCATCTACAAGTGGAGAAGATTCCAAACAACTGCCAACTTGTTCAGGCCAGGCCACCCCAGCAAGTTCAGCCCGAGAGCAGACCTCAAGATGCTGAAAGAAGTCTCTAAAAACCCCCAGAATGTCGTCAAGGGACCTACAGGTAGCTCTTGCCACTGTTGATGTCAAAGTGCACGAGTCTACCATTAGAAAGAGGCTGCGCAAATTTGATCTACATGGGAGGTGTGCCTGGGGGAAAGGTTTGCTGTCCATCAAGAACATCAGGGCAAGACTAAAGTTTACCAATGAACACCTCGGCAAAGACCAGCACTTCTGGAACAATGTGCTCTGGACAGATGAGTCAAAGGTAGAGCTATTTGGCCACAGTACCAGAAGACTGCTTTGCTTTCTGCTTTGCTGTGACTTTGCTTTGACACAGTACCAGAAGACTGCTTTGCTTTGATGAGTCTGCTTCTGCTTTCTCAACAATGGATGGAGGTCCTCAATGCCAAACAGGAAATTAGAGCAGTCTCCCTTGACATATCACGTGCCTTCGATACAGTCTGGCACCCCGCTCTGCTCACCAAACTCTCCTCTTTTGGTATCCATGGAAATCTCCACGCATGGCTGGCGGACTTCCTCTCTAGTCGTAGTCAACGTGTGGCCCTGAATGGGTTTCTCTCATCTCCTCTTCCTGTACAGGCTGGAGTTCCCCAAGGCAGTGTTCTGGGCCCTGTGCTTTTTCTGGTCTTCATCAATGATCTCTCTGACTCTCTTGAAAATCCTCTCTATCTCTTTTCTGACGACTCTACTCTCTGTCGCTCCATTCTTCATCCCTCAGATCGGCAGTCTGCAGCCTCCTCACTCTCTGCAGACCTTGACAAAATCACAGACTGGGCAAACCAGTGGAACATGTCTTTCAATCCTGACAAATCTCACACTCTTACGATGTCTCTCCGAAAAGACCGACTGGACAACCCTCCCATCCACTTTCTGAATAATCCTCTCCAAGAAGTTCTGTCACTCAAGCTTTTGGGTCTCACTATCTGCCATGATCTTTCCTGGAAAAACCACATTTCAAATCTGGCCTCCAAAGCCAGTCGCCGACTGGGCATCCTCCGTCGTGCGAAGTCCTTCCTTGGCACACCTGAGCTCCTCACCACAGACAAGGCTTTCATCCGCAGCTCAACGGAATACTGCTCTCCCCTCTGGGCTGGTGCTCCTGCCTCACACCTAGCTCGCCTTCGCGCTGTTGAAACCAAAGCATTCAGAATCATTGGAATCTCCCGTGATGAAGCTAACTCCAAGGGCCTCTCACTCACTCACCGCAGGCAGGTTGGTGGTCTTTCCGTCTTCTACCGACTCCTCTCTGGCCTTGCCCCCCCCCCAGCTCTCTCTGGGCTCTGTCCCGCAAATATTCCTACAGGTCGCACAAGATCTGCCTGCAACCCTCTTTTGGTTAAACTGCCAAACTCAAGACTCTCTGCTCACCTTCACTCCTTCATTCCTCTTCATCGCACACTCCTCTTTTCTCCCACCTCTGGAACAAACTCCCTCACTCTCTTCAATCCCACTCCACCCTCCAAGTCTTTAAAACAGCTGTTCACCACCATCTCTTATCTTCCCCCATCCAAAACCTTGATCTTTTCTACCCCTGCTAATTTCGCCCCAATTCCCCTTTTTGAAATACCAACTTCTGTCCTGGAAGTCCTTGGTGTCGTTGTGCTTTATACTTCTCCCTCCCCCCTTCCCATGCCTCCTCCCCCCGGGCCCTCTCCCTTCCACACATCTCCCTGCTCTCGGATGTTGTGTTTGTGTGCTTCCCCTTTTCTCCCCATCTTGTCTTCCGCTCCCTCTTTTTGTGTATTTTGTTTGTCTGGTCGATTTGTTTGTGAAGTAAATGTTAGCTCTTTCACGAGCCTCGATTCAGTATACAAAAAAAAAAAAAAAAAAAAAAAAAAAAAAAAAAAAAAAAAAAAAAAAAAAAAAAAAACAATAAGACATGTTTGGCGAAAACCAAAGACAGCATTTGACCACAAGAACCTGATACCAACTGTAAAGCATGGTGGTGGAAATATTATGGTTTGGGGCAGCTTTGCTGCATCAGGGCCTGGGCAGCTCACCATCATATAATCCACTATGAATTCTTCATTGTACCAGAGGGTGCTTGAGGATAATGTGAGGCCATCTCTCGGAAAGTTGAAGCTCAACCGAAGGTGGACCTTGCTACATGACAATGACCCTAAACATACCAGTAAATCCACCAAGGAATGGCTGAAAAGAAAGAAATGGAGGGTTCTGGAATGGCCAAGTCAAAGCCCGGATCTAAATCCCATCGAGATGTTGTGGGGGGGTTTGAAACGAGCTGTGCATGCAAGAAACCCCTCAAACATCGCACAGCTGAAAGAATTCTGCATGGAGGAGTGGGCAAAAATTTCTCCCAGTCGCTGTCAAAGACTGGTGGACAGTTATAAGAAACGCCTACTTGAGGTTGTTTCTGCCAAAGGGGGCAATACCACCTATTAGAGCCAAGGGGGTACCCACTTTTTCCACATGCGAAATTTGCATTTATGTTTATTTAAATTATACAATGGACTACAAAATGTAAATGTTTCATGATATTTGTTATATTATATCACCTTTATCTATCAATATTGTTGAAACTAGGGCATGCCCGTACTATATCTATATCTAAAATTATATCCCCCCCCTCTATTTACATGAAATGGTTTGGTCCAAAGCGAACGGCTTGCGAGTGGTGACAATCCCCCCCCTCTATTTACATGCAATGGTTTGGTCCAAAGCGAACGGCTTCCGGAGTTTGGTAAAGAAATCGCCATCGCGTGCACAAACGCGCAGGAAAGCGAATGAAACGCAAATTCGTTTTTATTAGTTGTAAAACATAGTTTAACGCCAACATAGTTTGCAAACGTGAAATAAATGAATACGCTCTCAAATGTGCCATCCGAGGCAGAGTGTGTCCTCCACGTTCGGCACACGCGATAGTTCGCTGCTCTCTGATTGGTTGAATCGTTTTTTGGACATAGCTCGGTAAGTAATTGTCCGATTAATATGAAACCTTGAAAAGGCACATCCTCGGGTCCCCAGCAATATACCTGGCAAGTTAAAAGTATATCGGACCCGTGGTTGTCGAGAAACAGCGGTCACAGACAAACAAACGTACAGACGTACAGACAGAGATTACTGGAATTATAGATAGATGAAGATCAAATAGCTGTATGTTGAAATATGTTGAAAAAGTCAAAACTTTACATGGGGTGTACTTACTTTTTCACGTGACTGTATGGACTATAAACATTTGGACTATAAACATTTAAACGACAAACAATTGGACTATAAACATTTGGGATACAGACATTTGCACTGTAAACATTTAGACTCTAAACATTTAGACTAAACATTTAGACTCCAAACATTTGGACTATAAACATTTAGACTCTAAACATTGGACGATGAACATTTGGACTATAAACATTTGTACTATGAACATTTGGACTCAAAATATTTGGACTATCAACATTTGGACTCTAAACCTTTGGAATATAAACATTTAGACTCTAAGCATTGGACTATCACCATTTGGACTACTAGGGCATGCCCGTACTATATCTATATCTAAAATTATATCCCCCCCCTCTATTTACATGAAATGGTTTGGTCCAAAGCGAACGGCTTGCGAGTACGGTGACAATCCCCCCCCTCTATTTACATGAAATGGTTTGGTCCAAAGCGAACGGCTTGCGAGTACGGTGACAATCCCCCCCCCCCCCCCCCCCTCTATTTACATGAAATGGTTTGGTCCATTCGCAAAGCCAAAGCGAACGGCAGTTACGAATCGCAGTTACGATGAATCGCAAAGTAGTTTTAATTAGTTTTAAAACATAGTTTAACGCCAACATAGTTTGCCAACGTGAAATAAATGAATACGCTCTCAAATGTGCCGTCCGAGGCAGAGTCTGTTCGGCACGTTCGGCACACGTGATAGCTCGCTGCTCTCTGATTGGTTGAATCGTTTTTTGGACATAGCTCGGTAACTACTTGTCCGATTAATATGAAACCTTGAAAAGGCACATCCTCGGGTCCCCAGCAATATACCTGGCAAGTTTCAAGTATATCGGACCGGTAGTTGTCGAGAAACAGCGGTCGCATACACACACACACACAGACAGAGATTAGTGGAATTATAGATAGATAAATATTTTGCCTATAAACATTTAGACTCTAAACATTTGGACTCTAAACGTTTGGAATCAACACATTAGGACTACAAACATTTCGACTCTAAACATTGTTCGATTAACATTTGGATGATAAACATTGGACAATGAACGTTTCGACTATAAACATTTGGACTTTGAACATTTGGACTCGAAACATTTGGACTATGAACATTTAGACTCTAAACATTTGGACGATAAACATTTTGACGATAAACATTTAGATTATAAGCATGTGGACAATAAACATTTGGACTCTGAACATTTAGACTGTAAACATTTAGTCTGTAAACATTGGACTATGAACATTTGGACTATAAACATTTGGACTATGAACATTTGGACTATGAATATTTGGACTCAAAATATTTGGACTATAAACATTTAGACTCTAAAGATTTGAACTATAAACATTTCGACTTTCAACATTTAGATTATAGACATTTGGGCTATAAACATTTGGATTACAAGCATTTGGAGTATAAACATTTAGAATATAAACATTTCAATTATAAACATTTGGACAATAAACGTTTGGACTATAAACATTTGGACTATAAACATTTTGACTATCAACATTTAGACTAAACATTTGGACAATAAACATTTTGACTATAAACATGGAGGTTTTAAGCATGTGGACTCTAACCATTTGGACTATAAACATTTAGACTAAATATTTGGACCATAAACATTTAGACTCTAAACATTTGGACAATAAACATTTTGACTATAAACATTTAGGTTTTAAGCATGTGGACTCTAACCATTTGGACTATAAATATTTAGACTAAATATTTGGACCATAAACATTTAGACTCTAAACATTTAGACCATAAACATTTGGACTATAAACATTTGGACTATGAACATTTGGACTTAAAATATTTGGACTATAAACATTTAGACTCTAAACATTTGGACTATAAACATTTCGACTTTCATCATTTAGATTACAAGCATTTGGACTATAAACATTTGGATTATAAGCATTTGGACTATAAACATTTAGAATATAAACATTTAGATTATAAACATTTGGACTATAAACATTTAGAATATAAACATTTCGAATATAAACATTAGAATATAAACATTTAGAATATAAACATTGAGAATAAAAGCATTTAGGATGTAAACATTTGAATATAAACATTTAGGAAGTAAACATTTTGACGATAGACATTTAGAACATAAACATTTAGAATATAAACATTTAGAAAATATATATATTTAGAATATAAACATTTAGACTATAAGCATTTGGACTACAATCTGACTCGCTCTGACCTTCATGGGATGTGTGTATGTCCTAGAACAGTTCAGAAATTCCTCCAAAACGCTACAACTAGAATTTTTCGGGGAGAGGACTTGGTTCCACAATTAGAGGGATGGGGACACCCGATCATAGTGAAGGGCTTGTACTTTACATAATCTCAAGACTTAATCACAAACAAACAAGGCTCATAGAACAACGTAAACATTTACGACAAAGTGCATGTACAACAAGAAAGAGCAATCAGAGATTGCAGAGAAACACCAGGACGTGTTTGTGTGGTGTATTTTGTGGGGTATTTTTGTACATTCTTTGATTATTTTGTACAACCCCACTTTCATTACACCTGCGTGACACATTACGTCCTCTTTGTGAAACTTAATTCAGTATTGTATTTTAAATAAATATATATATACGTATATTTTTTTTTTTATTATTTATTTATTATTAGGCGGTCCTTGGGGGTTATTTTAGTCCCTGAGGTCTTTTGCATCCTTGGAGTCTTTTGGATCATCAGGGTCCCATGGCTCTTTTGGGTCCTTAGGGTATTTTGGGTCTTTTGCATCATCAGGATGTTTTGAGTGCTCGGGGTCTTATGGGTCTTCGGAGACTTCAAGGTATTTTGAGTATTTTGAGTACTCTAGATCTTTTGGGTCTTTTGAGTGGTTGGGGTATTTTGGGTCCTTGGGGTCCTCTGGTTCTTCATGGTATTTAAGGATCTTCAGGGTATGTTGGGGGTCTTGGTGGTCTTAAAGGTTATTCAAAGGTCCAATGGGTCTCAGCAGTCCAAAGTGTCGAAAGGTATATTCCAATAGTACTCGTACATAATTAATAGGCGTACGTAATTAATAGACCGGAGGCCACTGACTTCAAACAGTACATAATTAATAGATATATTGAAAACGCACATGACTGGAGAAGATAATACAAACACACAAACACACAAACAAACAAACACACACAAACAAACACAAACAAACACACACAAACAAACACAAACAAACCCAAATGCAAATCCCTCTCCTCTGGTGAGGGTAATAAGGAAAATTAATGATTGTGGTTTTGCAGGAAGGAACATTTGACACACATGAGCTTCCACGTGGTAAGCTTACCTTTCCAGTGGTAAGCACCTGGAGCTCCAAAGTAGATGTAGTGAAAGTCCGGTGTGAAGGCCGCATCCGTGCCCTGTTGACAAACCCCAAAGCGTGCATGGCTTAGAGTGCGATGATCGCAGAACTTCCATCCTCCACCGTCCATTTCATCGTGCTGGTCAATTTTAAAATTCTGGCTCAGCACGTAGCAGCGTCCCATGAGACTGCGCGTCTCTGCTGCTTCTCCCACATACTGACGCTTCTCGTACCGGTGAGCACACGCCTGGGCAGGGGAGTACAGCAGGGGGTGGTGGGGAGGTGATGGAGAGAGCTTCGTCAAGAGTGGTAGAGCATTGTAACCGGAAGGGCAAGTTTCCTATCACCGGATACCAATTCACCTCCAACTCCACGAGTGATCCATCTTATACCAGGACTAGCAGGGAACCGTGGAAATAAATTCCGCGTAATGTAAAATGTGAGTTCAGTCCTCAACTTTCCCAACACCACACCCCTCCCCACAACTCCTCAACCTCCACCTCCAGTTCCATGTCCAAGTCCTCAACTCTCCCAACACCACACCTCTCCCCCCAACTCCTCAACCTCCGCCTCCACTTCCATGTCGAAGTTCTAAAGTCCAAGTATATATGTATGTATGTATGTATATATACTAGGGCATTGCCCGTACTATATCTATATCTAAAATTATATCCCCCCCCTCTATTTACATGAAATGGTTTGGTCCAAAGCGAACGGCTTCCGGAGTTTGGTAAAGAAATCGCCATCGCGTGCACAAACGCGCAGGAAAGCGAATGAATCGCAAATTCGGTTTTATTAGTTTTAAAACATAGTTTAACGCCAACATAGTTTGCAAACGTGAAATAAATGAATACGCTCTCAAATGTGCCGTCCGAGGCAGAGTGTGTCCTCCACGTTCGGCACACGCGATCGTTCGCTGCTCTCTGATTGGTTGAATCGTTTTTTGGACATAGCTCGGTAAGTAATTGTCCGATTAATATGAAACCTTGAAAAGGCACATCCTCGGGTCCCCAGCAATATACCTGGCAAGTTTCAAGTATATCGGACCCGTGGTTGTCGAGAAACAGCGGTCACAGACAAACAAACGTACAGACGTACAGACGTACAGAGATTACTGGAATTATAGATATATATATATATATATATATATATATATATATATATATATATATATATATATATATTATATATACATATATATGAAGAAGGTGAAAGGATTTTGGAGTTTGCTGATGGAGCTGATTTGTTGATTTGTAATACTCAGTTCCAGAAAGAGGATAATAAGCTTGTTACATACACGTCAGGTGGGTCGACGACAACCGTTGATTACCTGATGGTGCGTAGGCGAGATAGGGGGCACTTCCGGGACACAAAGGTGATCCGGGGGAGGAGGCTGTTTCACAGCACCACTTGGTTGTCTGCGACATAAGGGTGAAAGGTGCGAGGAGAGCTTGGCGGGTGAAGTACCAACCGAGAATGAAGGTTGAAAGAGGTGTCAGTAAGGGAGGCATTAAAAGAGAGGCTGAGGAGGGTAGAGGATGATGTGGTTGAGCTTGAAAGTGGTTGGATGTCAATGAAAGATAGTCTGTTGGGAGCCGTTGGTGAGGTATGTGGATGGACAAAAGGACCACCGAGGCACTCGGGAACATGGTGGTGGGATGATGAAGTTGGAAAGAGGATTGACGAGAAGAGAAAGAAGTTCAAGGAGTGGCAGAAGGCGAAGGGTACGGGGGCAGAAAAAGCAGAGCATGAAAGTTATAAGGCAGCCAGGAAGGCTGCAAAGAAAGAGGTAGCAAAGGCGCAGGCGGCATGTAGGAAAATGTTCGGAGAACGCTTGGATTCGGAAGAGGGTCAGAGAGCAGTATTCAGGATTGCAAAGCAGATAGTGAAAGAGAGGTGTGATGTGATGGGGGTGAGTTGCTTGAAGGATGAAGTGGGACAAATCGTTGTGGACCCAGATGGAATTAAAGGAAGAAAGAAAAGATATATGGAAATGCTGTTGAATGCAGAGAATGAATGGGATGGCAACATAGAGAGTAACCCAGTTTTAGGACCGGCAGAGAAGATAACTGAGAAGGAAGTTGAGGAAGCGATAAAAGCAATGAAGAGTGGAAAAGCGGGATGGCCAAAGGGAGTTGTGGGAGATATGTTGAAGGCAGCAGGAAGTTGGGGTGTGAAGACAATGACACAAATCTGTAATCTGGTGGTGAAAAAAGACCGCATTCCAGTGGATTTGGAACTGAGTACCCTCGTCCCTCTATACAAGGGGAAAGGTGACCCTCTGGACTGTGGCTCGCAACGAGCGATAAAGTTATTGGAGCATGGAATGAAGGTATTGGAAAGGGTGTTGGAGATGAGGATAAGGAAGAAAGTGAAGATCGACGAAATGCAGTTTGGATTTATGCCAGGAAGAGGAACGACAGACACGCTTTTTATTGTAAGGCAGTTGCAGGAGAAGTACATGGAGAAGAGGAAGAATTTGTTTCTTGGGTTTGTTGATCTGGAGAAAGCATTCGATAGGGTTCCACATGAAGTAGTGACATGGGCATTGAGGAAGTTAGGAGTGGAGTAATGGTTGATCAGAGTAGTGATGGCAATGTACAAAAGAGCGCGCACAGCTGTAAGGACGAAGGACGGGAACAGTGGTGAGTTTGAGGTGAAGGTGGGAGTGCATCAGGGGTCGGTACTAAGTCCACTACTATTTGTAGCTGTGATGGAGGTGCTGGCTCAGAATGTAAAGGAGGGTTTACCGTGGGAGTTGTTGTATGCAGATGATCTGGTGTTGATTGCGGAAAGTATGGATGGACTGAAGGAAAAGCTGAACAAGTGGAAGGAATGTATGGAGACAAAAGGTCTGAAGGTGAATATTGGAAAGACGAAGGTGATGGCAAGTGGTAAAGCATGTGGTGAGGTGGAAAGAACTGGGAAGTGGCCGTGTGCTGTGTGCATGAAGGGTGTCGGAGTGAATTCCATTCAATGTACAATGTGCGCTGAGTGGGTTCATCAAAAATGTAAGTGGTCTGAGAGGGTCATTAACCAGTGTGGCAGCTACATTCAAATGTAAGGTATGCAAAGAGGGAGATGCAGTTGGAGGAAATGTTGGGTTGGATCTTGGAGACGGCGTGAAGCTGGAAGGTGTGAAAACATTTTGCTACCTCGGAGACATGCTGAATGGAGAAAGTGGATCAGACTCGGCAACAGTTGCTGGAGTGAGACGTGCATGGAAGAAGTTTCGGGAACTGAGTGGCATGCTGATGAGGAGGGGAGTGTCGTTGAAGCTGAAGGGAAAGTTGCATGCTGCATGTGTGAGAAGTGTTATGATTTATGGGAGCGAGACATGGGTAATGAACGTAGAGCAGCAACGAAGGCTGGAAAGGGTGGAAATGCGAATGGTTCGGTGGATGTGTGGAGTATCGTTGAGAGAGAGGAAGACAAATGATGAATTGCGAAAGATGATGGGAATAGAGCCTGTGATTGATGCTGTGAAGAGGAACAGGTTGAGATGGTTTGGTCATGTGTTGAGGAAGGATGAAAGTGACTGGTTGAGAAGTGTGATGGAAATGAATGTAGAAGGAAGTAGAGGACGGGAAGACCGAGAAAGACTTGGCTAAAGATGGTGGAAGAAGAAATGCGGGCAAGGGGGTTAACAAGGGGAGATGCAGAAAATAGGGCAAAATGGAGGAGATTGTCATGGAGACCGCAAAGCTAACCCCCGCTCTTGCAGGAAAAATGGCCTTAAAATGCATGTTGTTGTTGTTGTTGTGTATATATATATATATATATTAGTATATAATTTAGCGCTACAACCTAATGAGCGAACGCCGTGACGTCACCGCCACGTACGTCCGCGACTCCGCCTTGACTGCCAAGCTCCGGAAGTGCCATCAAGGCAACGCAGTGAGCTTCCCACAGTCAGGTTCACTATGTTTTTTCGTTCAAAATCATGGTAGATTAGCAAACCTATACATTTTTGGAAACGTTATTACATGGAAAATCTGAAAATCAATGTTTACATTTGCCAATTCCGACCAATTCGATTCGACCAATTCGACCAATTCGACCAATCGACCAATTCCATTCGACCAATTCGACCATTCGACCAATCGCTTCGATCGACCATTCGACCATTCGACCAATTCGATCGATTCGATTCGATTCGATTCATCGAATTGGATTCGATCGACCATTCGACCAATTCGATTTGCCAATCAATTTGACCGACCTTTGCTTGTGTGGAACGGACTGTGAAAACGATGCGGACTATATTGTCGGATACGACACACAGGACAGTGATGACGAACTCTAAATGGCATATTCTGTAATCGTGTATGTTTGATGCCATTGACTGCCTGTGTATATTTTGTCATTGACTGCCTGTGTAGATGTGAAGTTATACTGACCGCATGTGTATATATGATTTTGCTGACTGCCTGTGTATGTTTGGTGATATGAATTATTGTGACACATTTTGATGTTATTAACTGCCTGTACAAAATGATAACATGTATTTGATTATGCAACTTATCGTGAATATAAAGACAGTATTTTGCAATTCTAAACCTTTGATTCGTGTCTTACCATTCCCCATAGCACTAATTTGATACTTTCATTGGATTCCTTGTCCCTGAAAATATAGGTTTAGTATATTTTTTAAAGTTTTTAGGGTAATTTAGAGGCAGAAATAGAACAAAATATGTATTTTACAGTGGCCATTTTGAAAATCCAAAATGGCCGCCATACAGGTATCTCTCCAAATGTAAACATTGATTTTTAGTTTCCTTATGCTATAACCTTTCCAAAAATGTATAGGTTTGCTAATCTACCATGATTTTGAACGAAATAAAATTTATTGACATAGTGAACCTGACTATTGTGACTGAAAACAAAATGTCACTGTATGAAAAAATAAAAACATAATGAAAGCAGAATGACTGGAATATAACCGAAAGGTTTTCAGTTACAAGTGTATGGGACACCTTACTGGTGGTCCTCCACTGACGGTATGGAATCGCATAATGACTGATATTATACATATACACACATAATATACATATGTCGCATAATATATATATATATATATATATATATATATATATATATATATATATATATATATATATATATTGTTGCGGTTTTGAGAACCCACACAGGTAACATTATTAAAGGTTAAAGGTTGCACCCCATAGCTAGGCCACATGCAACACGTAGGTCACTTTAGGACGTTAGTTATTTCATAGTATGTGTTTAGGATGAGGCCATTCCCAATAGTTGCATCTGCCTTGTGTAAAACAAATAAGAGTAGGCCCCGTCCATCCATTTTGCAGCCACCCTCCAAATCGACCTCGTTGGGCAGCATCCATCCCATGCCCTGATTTGGCTGATACACCTCCTTTGCCAGCAGCGTTCACTGCCCTTGGGCTTCCACTCGTACCAGCCCAAATGCCACGAGGTAAGGCCCGAAAAGGGGGCGGAGCGCAAGGGTGGGGGTGTGGCCACGTCAAGCAGCCATCAAAGGCGGAGCTGGTAAGCCCTCAACAGCCAATCAGGGCTGAGGCGACATCGCCTGACAGGGTGTGGCTGGACATTCCAGAGGGTTCGCTGGGCATGGCAATATAACCCTTCGCACGAGGCCCCCACCTCAGTTGAGTTATGGGAGAGGCGCTAGTTGAGTTAAGGGAGAGGCGCTTGTTGAGTATGGGAGTTGAGTTATGAGAAGGGAGAGGCGCTCATCAGTTGCGGTATTCAGTTACGAGGAGGAGAGACGCGCGGTGACAAGCTTTAAAAAGGATTGATTGTGCTTTACAAAGGACTGGCGCGCGGCACGCATTGCAGAGGACTGCAGCGTGCAGAAGGACTTTTGTGGGAAGGCACCATTGGCAATATCATTGGGGGAGCGGCGCATGGTACATAGCAATACCAGGAGCGCGTAATAAAGGCGCCGGTAGCGCAAGGGTTGCGTACGCGATATAATCGCCAGCCAACCGACCTTTCCCCGATATATAACTGTCCGCCTCGCGCCTACGCCACGCGGAGAGTTGCCTGCCATCACCATCTGCACGGTACGAGTCGGGGACCGGACGAGCTGTGGACCCGTGGACCCTCAACCCGACCATCTTCAAACCCCGTGTGAGTGAGTCTGAGAGTGAGTCTGAGTGTGAACGGGCCCGTGTCCAGGGAATAAGTAAGACTGTATAAGGCTGCCCTGTGTATCTGCTTCTTCCTCTTCCCTGTACATTCTTTCTTTTCCTTCCTCTTCTTATTTGTACAAAGTGTGAATAAATTACCTGTTCTTCCTGTTTTTCCTCTCAATTTGACCGTCTTAGTGATTTCTCAATTGGGTAAGCGTGGCACGATTAAGAACCGCTCCAATCGGGTTTAGTTCCCGTTAATGGCCCGAATCGCGGCTCGCTTCGCTCGGCATGTCCACTAACGCCGTGGTTCGGGTGAGGTTATTTCCTTGCTTCACAGCCGGTGTTAGTACTTAGGTAATAGGACTAATTCGACCAACAACCCTATTTAACACTGACCGGAAGGAATGTGATAGCCCCGGGATCGCGTCGGCTAGTAAAAAGGACAAGGGGATTAATCCCCCCTTGATAAGGGGGAGGCCGACGTTTAATAATAATAATAATAATTCATTTATTTTGTATAGCGCTTTTCATGAAGCCCAAAGGCGCTTTGACAGAGTGCAAAACATAATGCATAACAAAACATGAAAACAACAATTGCAAAAAGACAAGAATCAATAGGGAAATATTTATAGCAAAAGGAGGGAGAAGGAGAAGTGATAGTCAGGGGTTAAATGCTGTGGGTTGAATGTTGAATGCAGTGCTGAACAGGTGGGTCTTGAGTGATGTTTTGAATGTGGTGAGTGAGGAGGAGTCTCTGATGGTGTGAGGTAGTGAGTTCCAGAGGGAGGGAGCAGCGATGGAGAAGGCCCTGTCCCCCCAGGATCTGAATTTGGTCCGGATGGGGGGGGGGGGGTCAGGAGGTTGGTACCAGCAGAGCGGAGGTTGCGGGTGGGAGTGTGTCTGGAGAGGAGGTCAGCCAGGTAGGATGGGGCCAGGTTATGGAGGGCTTTGTAGGTCAAGAGGAGGATTTTGTACTGGATTCTCTGGGAGATGGGGAGCCAGTGAAGCTTGTAAAGGACGGGGGTGATGTGGTCGCGGGTCCAGGAATGGGTGAGTAGACGGGCAGCGGAGTTCTGAATGTATTGGAGTTTATTGGTGATTGTTGAGGGTGAACCATAGAGGAGGCTATTGCAGTAGTCCAGACGGGAGGTGATGAAGGCGTGGATGAGGGTTTCTGCAGCCGTGGAGGAGAGGGATGAGCGGAGACGGGCAATGTTTTTCAGGTGAAAGAAGGCTGTCTTTGTGATCTGTTTAGTGTATTTGTCGAAGGAGAGGGTTTGGTCAAAGATGACGCCAAGATTCCGGATGAGAGGGGAGGTGTCACAGCAAGAAGTCAACAACAGGATTATATCACAGGTGGCGTGGCAAAATGTAAGGACAGGTACATTTGACGATTGGCTTCACAGTCGGGTATACAAGGGTTGTTGCGTTCTGTATTAGTGGAAAACAACTGCTGCACGTCTCCAAAAGTTATTGCCGCTTCCTCTGGAGATGGTCCGTCAACTCGACAATGCTGTTTGTCATGGAGTGGTGGCTTTACGAAATTACGGCATGAAACAGCGTGCTATTGCTCAGCAGTATGGCATCACTCAAGGTCAGGTGTCAAACATCCTGAAACGAAATGCTCAGAGGGGTGTCCCTTCTCCAATACCGAGGCCAGGAAGTCCCCGCAGAACCACAAGGAGGGATGATCGCCACCTGCACCGGTTAGTCCGCAATGGCCGTACCAATTCAACTAATCGGCTTTGGGCTGAGTGGCAGCAACTGACAAATGTGCCTGTATCCAGAAGGCTAGTCAACCAATGACTGGTTCAGGCAGGCTATCATGCCAGGCGTCCCCTGAGAAAGCCACGCCTGACCAGACAACACAGCCAGCGCCGATTGCAGTGGGCCAGAGAGCACCGTCAATGGCAGCCAGGACACTGGAATCACGTGACTTTCAGTGACGAGTCTAGATTTCTGGTCTATCGTCAAGATGGCCGCGTCCGAGGGTGCAGACAAGTGCATGAAGCCCACAACGAAGATTGTATAGTGCCAAGAGTCCAAGCTGGAGGTGGTGGGGTGAGCGTTTGGGCTGCTTTTCATGCATGGGACAAAACTGACCTGGTTGTTCTGAATGGAAACCTGAACCAGTTCAGGTACAGGGTCATTCTGCAAGAAACATTGCTTCCATTTGCTCGTGCAGCCTTTCGAGGAAACTTTGTCTTCCAAGATGACAATGCACGGCCTCATCGTGCTCGCATGATCCAACACTTTCTTGCTGACCGTGGTGTAGAGCATATGGAGTGGCCTGCTATGTCCCCGGATATGAATCCGATAGAGAACTTGTGGGCAGAATTAACGCATCAAATCGACAACTTGGACGAGCAGCCTGCCTCTGTGCGTGAATTGCAGCAGACTATTGTCACTGCATGGCAAGCGATTCCTCTCCAAACCTTGGCAAATCTCGTGAACAGCATGCCTCGACATGTACGTGCTCTCCTGAATGCTTGTGGGGGTTACACAAAGTACTGAACTGTAATTTTACTGTCCGTAATCCCAGACGTAATTTAACTTTTGTTTTTGTTGAAAAAATTTTTGGCTAACGTGCAAAATAAAGACATACTTCTGGAAAACGTACAGAAGTTTAACACAGTACTGTCCGTGAATTGAGTTCGATATCAGTTCGCATCACTTTCAAGGATCAATTTATTTGCTTCAAAATGTCAATTCATAGAATACTTACCCTGCACAGTCAACTTGATGTGAGCCAACTCTTTTGTTTTTGAAGGGTTATTTCTTTCATCCAATATGGCTGCCAGACCACGTGAGCGATGACATCATCAATTTATATTCTCTAATATAATTGTGCAGATCATGCTCAAGAAATTTCAAACTGATCAGACTAAGCGTTCTCCCTGTTGAATTATGATGTCATAATTAAGGCACCAATGATGTCATCGTCAGCAACACATTCCCCATATGGAGTTCTTTACAATGAGCCACGGTTCAATTTTTCCATGGAGCAGTTTTGGAGATGTAGAGGTGCAACTTTCTTTGTTTTTCTTCCAAGATGGCGCCTGTACCACGTGATCTGTGACGTCAGGATTATCATTAAAATATTCTACAGGAGGAAGCGCTGCTGTGGTGAAAATTTTGTTTCCATCAGCAAACAATTGCAGATAAAATAGCCTGGTTTTGGCTTAGCGGTTAGGGTGCCGGCTTGGGATCCTCGGATCCTGGTTTCGAATCCCGGTCGATCGCTGAATTAATGCCAGTGGGGTTGACTCAGCCTGTCATCCTTCCGAGGTCGGCAAATTGAGTACCAGCTCACTGGTAATTCCCTGTGTGTCGCAAGAGGCGACTAAGAGGGTTGACGGCAGGAATGGCATCCGGCCATAAAACATTGCTTCAAAAAGGGGACCACGGTGCCCCAAAAAGGCCAACCCCCGCTCTGTGGAGAAAATGGCCCTTAAAGTGGTTCAGACAAACAATGGTTCAAACAATGGTGGTTCAGACAAACAACAACAAACAAAAACTAAAGAGTTTTCAGAATCATTGGAATCTCCTGCGATGAAGCTAACTCCGAGGGCCTTTCAATCACTCACCGCAGGCAGGTTGGTGGTCTTTCCGTCTTCTACCGACTCCTCACCGGCCTTGCTCCCCCAGCTCTCTCTGTGCTCTGTCCCCCAAATATTCCTGCAGGTCGCACAAGATCTGCCAGCAAACCTCCTATGGTTAAACTGCCAAAATCTAGGCTCTCTGCTCACCTTCACTCTTTCATTCCCCTTTTCTCCCGCCTCTGGAACAAACTCCCCCACTCCCTTCAATCCCACTCCTCCCTCCATGTCTTTAAAACAGCTGTTCACCACCATCTCTTATCTTCCCCCATCCAAAAACCTTGATCTTTTCTACCCCCGCTAATTCACCCCAGATCCACTTTTTTGAAATCCCAACTTCTTTCCTGGAAGTCCTTGCAGTCATTGTCCATATGTTTTATACCTCTCCCACCTCCCCACAAGCCCTCTCCCTCCCACAGTTCTCTCGATGTCCCTGCTCTCAAATGTGTCTGTGTCCTTCCCCCTCTCTCTCCATCTTGTCTACTGCTCCCCTTATTTTGTGTTTTATGTGTCAGTTTGACATTTTGTGTGATTAATGTTAGCTCTTTCACGAGCCTCGATCTTGTATACAAATACATATATATATATATATATATATATATATATATATAGATATATATATATATATATATATATATATATATATATATATATATATATATATTGCAGAGAAAGAAAAATTCATACGGATCGGATCAAGCGTTGTACTTGTCGAATTATGATGTCATAATGAAGGCACCAATGACATCATCAATAACATATCTTATTTACCAAGGGGAGCAGTTGACAATGAGCCATGTTTCAATTTTTTCCATGGAATGGTTTCAGAAATATAGAGGTGCAAAGTTTTTCCAATATGGCGCCCATACGACGTGAACTGTGACATTGAAGGAGTCCGGGCTCCAGCAGAATACGGACAAAAGGATGGCAAGGCACAAACTCGTCCGAGAAGATATTTATTCGTAAAACCAACTCGGGAACACTGAAAAGCCCGTTTATCGGGCTGCATTAAAAAGCACAACCAGAAACCGAAACGAAACCGAAAGCCACGCCTCTCAAGCGAGGCGTGCTTCGGTGGTCACGTGATCAACAGGTGTAGCTGATTATACGCGCATGCGCGGCACGCTTTGGTGGTCACGTGACCAGCCACTCTGGCGCCGCGGATCCCCGCCGGTGACGTCACCGGCTGGAGCAAGGAGATTCTGATGCTGGTCTTGCTTGGGGGACCCATGGGTCGCTACAACATCATATTTATCATTAAACGAGACGGAAAGTCTAACAGCGGCGTAGCCGGGTCTTGTTTGATACTTTAGTTGAAGATAGACGTAATGACGTAGCGGGACACAAAACTGCCGCTACTTTAATATATAGAAGATATATTTAACCTCTAGTAACTTTGCAGTCACTACAAAGGGATTAGTGGTACGATTACATTTATCATAATATTAACGTTACATTATCATTACTAGGGCATGCCCGTACTATATCTATATCTAAAATTATATCCCCCCCCCCTCTATTTACATGAAATGGTTTGGTCCAAAGCGAACGGCTTGCGAGTGGTGACAATCCCCCCCCCTCTATTTACATGCAATGGTTTGGTCCAAAGCGAACGGCTTCCGGAGTTTGGTAAAGAAATCGCCATCGCGTGCACAAACGCGCAGGAAAGCGAATGAAACGCAAATTCGTTTTTATTAGTTGTAAAACATAGTTTAACGCCAACATAGTTTGCAAACGTGAAATAAATGAATACGCTCTCAAATGTGCCATCCGAGGCAGAGTGTGCCCGCCACGTTCGGCACACGCGATCGTTCGCTGCTCTCTGATTGGTTGAATCGTTTTTTGGACATAGCTCGGTAAGTAATTGTCCGATTAATATGAAACCTTGAAAAGGCACATCCTCGGGTCCCCAGCAATATACCTGGCAAGTTAAAAGTATATCGGACCCGTGGTTGTCGAGAAACAGCGGTCACAGACAAACGTACAGACAGAGGCTTGCGAGTGGTGACAATCCCCCCCCCCCTCTATTTACATGCAATGGTTTGGTCCAAAGCGAACGGCTTCCGGAGTTTGGTAAAGAAATCGCCATCGCGTGCACAAACGCGCAGGAAAGCGAATGAATCGCAAATTCGTTTTTATTAGTTGTAAAACATAGTTTAACGCCAACATAGTTTGCAAACGTGAAATAAATGAATACGCTCTCAAATGTGCCATCCGAGGCAGAGTGTGCCCGCCACGTTCGGCACACGCGATCGTTCGCTGCTCTCTGATTGGTTGAATCGTTTTTTGGACATAGCTCGGTAAGTAATTGTCCGATTAATATGAAACCTTGAAAAGGCACATCCTCGGGTCCCCAGCAATATACCTGGCAAGTTAAAAGTATATCGGACCCGTGGTTGTCGAGAAACAGCGGTCACAGACAAACAAACGTACAGACAGACAGACAGAGATTACTGGAATTATAGATAGATTACAAAAATTATATTACTATAAAAAAAACCAAGGCTAATTCCTTACTTCCGCGGTTACACCACTTATCACTGATTCATGAACCATACACCGCTTCAATCCATTAACCTTGCATTCACAACATTGGGATTAAAGTGTTGTACACCGCACCTTTCCTATGCCATCTCCAGGCGCTGCAAAACGTCATTGCCGGGCACCGAAGGGGGCTCGGCAGTGACGCACGCTGAAAGGGAGTACTCAGTTTTCACTCTGGTTGTTTTCTTTCTTGCTTTCTTTCTTTCTTGTTTGTCCAGGCGATATCTCAGCCATCCTTTGAGCTAGGAAGCTGAAATTTCGGCACAATCGTGAGCATGTACTTTGTCAAAACGGTATTTTTTGTTTTTTGATTGATCAATTAATTGATGAGTTATTTAATATTATTAGCGATTAATTAAGTACTTATTTATCCTTTCTCTTCTGGCCATGATCTCAGGCACCTTTTGAGTTAGGAAGATGATATTTGGACATGCCAATGACAAAGTGATTTGGTTGTAAAAGATATTTTTGATTTATTGATTAATCAATTAATCAATTAATAGATTATTTATTTAATTATTCGAATAATGACTAAAAAATTTATTTTTTAAAGTTACAGATTCTGATGAAATGGTGGTTGTTTACATGTTATATTGGTGAATTGATTAATTATTTCATTTTTTAATGATTATTATTTATTTATTTTCATTATTAATTATTTCTTTATTTTATTTCTCATCTGGGCAATATCTCAGGCACCTTTTGATCTAGGAAGCTAATATTTGGACATGACAATGACCAAGTAATGTGACTATAAAGGATATTTTTGATTTATTGATTAATCATTTAATCAATTAATTATTTATTGATTAATCAATTAATGATTTAATTTTTTTTATTAATGACTTATTTAATTAAATTTCGAAAAGATACATCTTCGGATGAAGCACGAGTGGTTTCGTTATGCTATTAGCCAATTGATTAAGAAAATATTTTATGATAATCTTTTATTGATTTTAATTATGCAATTAATCGATCAATTATTGTACACCTCTCCCTCCCAATGCAATCTCTATGAGCTGCACTGCGGTATTGCCGGGCGCCGGAGGCGCCCCGGTAATGCCGCGCTGTAGGATATTTAATTATTTGGCATGTGTGCGGTTTACTTTGAATGTATCTGTACTTGTTATGTTTATATTTTCTATATTATTATTGTTACTATTACTTATTAGGTATTATACTTATTATGAAAACGATACTACTGAAACTATACACTACTGTATTAAGAAACCTGGGCTGAATTTGTCCGAAGTGGTCCGAAGGGTAGGCATGAAGCCTAAGGCCTACCCATACCGTTTTGTTGGAAGAGACGTAACGCTGATGCTTTCGATATTTGATGATCATTTTAACAAGTGGTTTGTTTGTGTTTCACACTGAATGAAAAACGTCAATGTAGAGCATGGTGATTGTGATATATGACAGGTTCGATGATATGTCCGGCCTGCACAAAATTGGAATCAAAATGCTGGTGTGCGGAGTCAGCTGACTTCAGATGTAATCATATCACACTGTCGTGTGACCAGATCCTCAGCTCTGATTGGTATACGTTTGAGGGGACATACGGACGGACAAACACTATTCTAGACGGCTTTGCCCTATGGGCTTCGCCGTAAAAAATCTACATGACCTGGCTCTCCTATGGTAAAATTTTGTGTCAATCCAACCAACTGTGCCGAGAATATGGATTTTAAAAACTAGCAACGATACCCGCCCTATGGGCGGGACTTCAATTGGGAGGCCCAAATAAAAAGGCAAAATATCAGAAATTGAAGGCTTTTTATTTTATTTTAAACGATTCATATAAACATCCGTTGAATCATATCACATGCAAATCATCAAAATCGAAACAGTAAATGGCGACCATTTTGAAAAAAGATTGAATTCTGCAAAACGGAAGCGGCCGCTACATGTCTTTCTCAGTCGCACGTTTAATGTGTGAAGAGTGCGCGCCGAATCTGTAACACGGAAGCGGCCGCTAC